>NC_138223.1:53221033-53707323 GCF_964197995.2 Scardinius erythrophthalmus | reverse complement strand
AAATGAAGATAATCTATTGGACAGTTCAGGGTCTAAAATCTGTCAGTGAAGAAGACATAGGCCTTAAAGCAAACCTACTGCCAGTAGCTGATCTTCAGTCTCTGCAAAACTTGGAGGAGCGATTGAGAACATTTCCTGACTTTCAAAAGCAATTGGTAAGTCAGTTATATTCAAGATATATATGTTTTGTTTAAATTATTAGTTCACCTCAAAATGAAAATGTCCAAATAATTTCTCTTCCACTGAGGAAAGAAAGACATGGATATCTTGGATGGCATTGGGGTGAGTAAATTATTAGGAAATTTTCATTTTGAGGTGAACTAATCCTTTAACAACATTTAAAAAAAAAAAAAATTCTGCTGTGTTCAACAGAAGAAAGAAACTCATACAGGCATGGAACAAGTGGAGGTGAGGAAATGATGGCAGAATTAACATTTTTGGTTGAACTATCCCTTTAGTGGATAATTGCCATTTTATTTTAACAATTAATAAAATAAATGTTAATTCACAGATAAGCATGTTGCCAATGAAAAGTGGGACAGACACCAGAGATGGAGTTTGGAGAATAATGACAGCAACAATCACAAACTCCCTGGCCAAGAATATAAATATGTGTGCTTTTAAAGGCAAGGTAGGTAGGATTTTTCTAAAAAAAAAAAAAAAAAAAAAAACATTCCAAATTTGTTTAAACTGCCTTTATATACCAATACATAATTAAAATGTAAGTACTCTGAAAAAGAGAGTATACAAATCGAGTGTCTGTAGACCTCTCACGACTGTTGTAAACACAGCTCATTATTTCCATTCACTCCACCCCCTCCCTTCTGGGCTCCTTCCTATGTAAAATACCCAACTTTATCACTATGAATATAAACAAATAAGATTTATTTTAGTACTCACTATCAAGCTAGCATATCGATACTGGTAAAGTTTAAAATATAGCCTACTTTGTTTGATTCGGTAACGAGCTATATTTATAGGTAACGAGCTATATTTATAAGGCAAAGCTAAAAACAGGTTGCATTGATACACGTTTTTCCATTACCATCAGTTACACTGTGATGAAGGTGAATTTCGTTTAAGATTCATAACATATACGGTGTTTTGCGAGTTTCCATGATGAAAACATTGTTGACTCTAATGAGGACTACACTCCGGTGACAAGTACCGCATCGTCGGTTCGACGACAGGTCCGGGGTCGAGGGCGAAGCAGAGGAGGTCGTTCAAGAGTGCGGCCAACCAGGGTCCGAGGAAGTAGTTTTTGACTTGTTTGCCTTCGCTGACTGCATATGCAGGTGCTTTGAATTTTGAATGCTCTTTCTCTGCCATAATTTTACTCTTCGTAGGTTCCGCGCCTCTCTTGCACTCCTCAAATCAAACGGGTGCGCGCACATGGGCAGATCTAGCAACAGGGGTGGTAGCCATGGTTGCGAGAGTGAGTGACAGTCGCCCAAACCAATCAATTGTTTCGTCCCGAATGGAAATAATGAGCTGTGTTTATTGCAGATTAAAAGGTCTACAGTCACTCGATTTGTATACTCTCTTTTTCAGAGCACTTGTAACTAAATTTGTTTATTCACAAATTCTGTGGGATACTTCTGTGGGATCTTTTTGGATTGTGAGATTATGAGTTAGAAATATGGTTTGAGTTTTGAATAGATTGTTTAAAGAAAATAAGGTTTGAAATGATTTATGATTTGCTTATAGGGACCAGTTACAAAAGAACGAAGCATGGGATAAAATAGCTGGGATAGTAGATGATTTATAATATTTTTAACTAGTACTGATAGATACTCAAATTTGTCTCTGTCTTAGCAGTAGGGCTGCACTATGTATCGTTTAAGCATCGATATTGTGATGTACGAATCATCGATCGTCACATCGCAGGATGTGCGATGTCAAGAATAGGTAGGCTATCATAGTTGATCCGTGATTCATTGACCGTACGGGCCAGCTGCTCGCATGTGATTCGCGCATGTGATTCGCGGATTAATTGCACAGTTTAACCATCATAGAGTGAAAGTTTATCATTTGCCTGTGTTTTTAAGTCCTGTCAGTTTAACAGGGCGCGCTTGACAGGGCATATATTAGAAAGAGCAGAGAGAGAGAGAGCCCCGGCCGCACTCACCTTCACCCTCTTCAAACAACACGAGAGCGTCAATGTATTGCTTGTTTTTTTTCTGTTTACATTTCATGGTGTGACACTTCTCTTCTCCCATGATCGAACATAGAATGCTGCTACGTCAGAGCGGCCAAAGCGTCAACAAGCTTCCACGTACTTTTTGACAAGCGTCCTTGACAGGGCGGCCAGAGTTTCTTTGCAGCTCAAGACGGCGGTGGTGTGTATGTACAGTTAACTCCCCAGAGCCATGTGGAGCACTTTTATCATGAATGGATTATCAACAGAAACGGCCATTCACTGTCATTATAAAGCTTGGAAGAGCCAGGACATTTTTAAATATATCTCTGATTGTATTCGTCTGAAAGAAGAATGTCACATACACCTAGGATGACTTAAGGGTGAATAAATCATGGCTAATTGTCATTTTTGGGAACTAACCCTTTAATTTAAAGTAGGTGAGAGATGATTTTCTGGTAGTCTGTCTGTACTGATTGTAGCGACAATGCCTGACATGCGGTCACATGCTGTTCAAATTAGTAATTCCTTGTTTCCAAACACATCCTTCGTTGTCTTTTTAGACAACGGGTCTCTCCACGGCGTCACTAAGTCTGCTTGGACATGTCAAAATGGCAATTTGGGGCTCCCCAGAGGGACATTTTTAGTCACAAAAGGAAACCTGTTCTGGACAATCTCCTCTAAAACCCCCATTTCAGCATGGACTTCCTGTGACTTTTACAGCCTCGTGACATTCCACACACACACACACACTCGTGGACTTTCAACCAGAAACCCACCACGAGATGCAACTGAAGCACATTTCCATATATGGACATCCACATAGTAAAATTTCATTTTACCATTCATTACAAATTTATAATAGAGGTGTGACTTGCTAGAGTAAAATCTTTAATTCTGAAGGTTCATGAAAGAAGTTCCTCAATAGTGTCTTGTGGTAACCCTACCTCAGACCATAAAACCTTACAACCCAGGAAAACTAACATTCCAGCGAGTCACGTCCCAAACGCATCACACACACACGCACACACACACAGAAACACACATGGATCCTACCACGCGTGATCAAAATCATTTGGTACAATGTTTAAAATGTATTTTCTTGATGTGTGCATGATCCCTTGTCCCAAATATTATGCCTATATAACTTTATTGGTTTGTAATCAATGTGATGTGACTATAATCGTGTATCTGTGTGTAATTATGTCATAGCAGTGCCATTCATGGTATCGTCTTGTTCCAGATATCCCAACGGTCTCGAATGTTTAACGCAACATATCAGAGGATGCTTTGTTTTATTAATACCAGTGATATTAATGTTACGAACGAATCTATCGTTCCAATTTCTAAGAGGAAGGGGGGTATAGATCTCGAAACGTCAGGAGGTGTGCCCGATCCGTTGTTAAAGACGGTTGGCCCACGTCCGTGAGAGGGCGTGAGTTTTGGCCCCTTCAAAATATCATGCTTCCCTTCTCTCTCTCTCTTCTCGCTCTTATCCCGCTCTTCCTTCTTCGCTCACCTCTTCTCCCATCGATCCCGCTGACCTCCTCCTCCTCCACGTGCAGCGCTGCTCCAGATGAACGGGCCTTGCCTTGGCCTCTGGGACACATGGCCCGCACCATGAAAAAGCCTGCCGTCTCTGCAACCAAGATCTGAAACCTCTCCCCGTCCCGGGAGACGAACCTAATTTTCGCGGTAACTTAAATTCAAGTAAGCCTTTACATCGTCTTGCAAAACAACCCAGAAGACGAAGCCAGACGCAAACCAGCCGGACACGCGCGCCTCTTTTACAGCATCGCACTGAAAGAGCACAGAATACTACAAGCAGTGGCGTAACTTTGTTTTAAAAAGTGGGTGGGACGGTTTATTTATTTTTTTAACGGGGGGGGGGGGGGGGGGGTTATGAATGCTGAATCATAAATCGATGTATGTACAATAACATTACGATGTCCAGCAATCGATTGAAATAGTGCATGGGTTTAATTTGTCGTTTAATGAGGTTTGATATGTTGGTGTGAGTAAATCCATAATATAAATGTGTATATTGAAATGGTCCAGTGGTAGAATTTTTGCCAAGCGTGTCAGAGGTTGTGGGTTCTAATCCACACTCGTATAGGTTTTTTTTTTCTCTTCTCATTAAAACCGATTATGTTTATCAGTGGTTGTATATCAGGCAAGCATACGTTTGTATGCATTTTGTTTGGTAATTTCACCGGAACGAATAGAGATCTCCACAACGGATTGAAGCGCGCGTCCGAGTGAAGACTGTGCGCGAGCCACAAGAGAACACAGTATCCGCGCCACTGATCGCAGCGGCAACGAGCACTGTCTTTGACCACTTGATTTCAAAAACAACACATTTCAGCGGTAGATCGCCTCTTACAAACGAACTAAATGAATGCTCTGCTAGTTAACTGGAGATGTTTTATTTATTTGTATTGGTACATTCGTGCCGCGAGATGTTTCAAAAGTGGTGGGGAAAATATCGACCTTAGCAAAAAGTGGTGGGGACATGTCCCACCCGTCCCACCCGCAAATTACGCCTATGACTACAAGTATACTGAGTTGATAAAAGCTGTTTTCCTGGTGTCTATCTCTTAGGACTGTGAATTAAGTTCCCCTTCTTCCTCTTCTCTTTTCCTTTTTTTTTCTTTCTTTCATTTCATTCTGATCACTTATGTTATTGTTTGGTTATATGTTGTTTGTTTATTGTTTGCATTGTTACGTACGTTTATATTCGTAGCTCATATAATCATAGTTTTGCATTTATTAAAATTCATAAATACTTTTCACTGCCTCAGTGTTTGAAAAATCCACCTTATAAGTCAATGAATCTAAAAAGATCTAAGCTACAAGCTCGATATTAGACTACATCCAGTAGTTTTAATTAATAAACTCAGGAAGTTGGGTGTCTGTGGCCAAGACATGAAACTCTCCTGAAGTTGGTGAATACCTCTTTTTGACTATAATGATTTTACATTTGTTTCGCTGGACGAATCAAATGTTGGTCAGATAGTTATAGAACAAGGTAATCTCGATAATTGATCAAATAAATGTACATGCGACTTATGAATTATGACCATGAGTCATAAATATTAATATTCCCAAGATTCCCCATATTCTTGAGCTAATTCATATTTACCCCGAGTCGTAAACGCTACAGTTTTGGTGGAAGAACGCTTGGCAGTTTCAAACGTTATTTGGTGGAACAAATTCAGTTTCAGTGAATGTGTATTATTGGTATTAATAATTGTAACGTTACACGCGCGTTTTGAATTGTGAGGTAAGTCGCTATAAGGTGAACTCACCCAGCTGATGGTATAGGCACAAAGCCAGCTCAGCTTTATATATATATATATAAAAAAAAAACTGCAGTTCATATTACAATTGTCTCTGGACATGTAATTTGATTTAAACCGACTAAATAAGACGAAGAAATCGCTTTTTAGTGCGAAGGCGTAAAACTGACCTGGGCAGTGCCTCAGTTTCAGTCGTAATAGGCCTTATGATAATACGTTAACGATAAACTCCTGGTCAGAAATTGGCGTCGCGAACCAATTTTGAAAAACCTACGCATAAAATCATAAAAGGGCTATTTTGATTAATGCTTATGGGAGATGAGTAGATGATAATTCCTGCTCATAGCTGTTTGATGCATGTGTGCTCACGGCTTAAGTTCACAGATGTCTAATTCCTGTCGTGCTCATAGCTCTAGTGATTAAAACAAGAAGTTTTAATACCTGTTTTATTGTAAACAGTTTCAGAGATAATGTGTAATTGAAGACCAGTTTTATGAATTAAGAAAAGATGATAATCCCTGTTCTTATGCTAAAACCGTCTCAATGTGTAATGTAAATGTGTAATATAAATGTGTAATCCCTGTAGTTACATGTTGTGAAACTCGCATTTTCCGCATGCAACAGAACGCGAAATACTCGTGATTTCCCCAGATAAAAAAAATCTGCTGTCTAAATTGCTGAATCACGTCACCGACACTAGAGGGCAGCCTCTAGGTGTGTGGCAGTTCTCAAATCACGCGCGCCCCACCGACGTCATCCTGCGTGAGTGTCGCCTCCCACTGACGTCAGCCTGCGCGAGCGCAACTACGCCATCTCGTGGCGTTCTAAGATAATACCTGCTTTCAATTTATTTTTCTCTCTGCATTCATTTTCTCTCTCAAATACTTAACTGCATTCAAGCTTAGCTTATGCTGATATTATTTGGAGTTAGACAATTCCTTTTTCTGTTTTTGACTGTCACACTTTAAGTTAAGTTCGAAAAAAAAGAAAACTTTTCGAATTAAAAACTTAGATTTGATTCACTCAGTTCATTGATAGGTCCACCTAGGAAGAAGCACGCCACCGTGTGGCCATCTTGGGTCGACTTATCAATATCTGTTTAACCCCCAGTCTGCAATTGAAGTGTCTCATTGCTAACCTTTTCGTTTGATTAATTTTTTTAATCAATAGTAATAACTTCAGTGTTATTGTAAGGATTATGGGAAGTCATTCTGAATTTCAGTTTAATTAATTTTAGTATTGATACATCACTGTCATCATTCTAATTTTCTTTCCTTCCTTATTTTTATTATTTTGAACCTCCCCTTGCATGCTTAGTTGAATTTCAATTCAAACTAGTTTGAATTTTAATTCAAAATTGTGTCTAATCAGCTAGGGAAGACCACTGAGAAGACATACGGCCCTCACCCTAGTGGCACAAACCCACTGCCGGGGCCTATCCCTCTGCCTGCGTCTCAAGCCTGTGTTGTTATTCGCATTTTATTTCATTGATAATTTTTTTTTCTCTTCCCTCTTTTCTCCAAAGGGGGGGGGGGGGGGGGGGGGGTAGGTTATTCTGATAAATCACCATCAGTTATCATAATTTATTTTTTTTTGTTGTATCACTATTTTAGTAAAGCCTTTGCCTCTGACTCCTGCATACATATTTACCCAATTTGATGAAACCAGAAAGCCTTAATTCACATTAAGTCCAACCTCTTAATCCCTTATTGTGTATCTATTGGCAGGACTCAGTCAGTGTTTATAGGCTTAGGCCTCTTTATTTTTATTTATAACACTCCCCGTGTTATTGTTTGTGACATTTCATTGCAGACCAATTCACTTCCTTGTGTTGTGTTTCCCTTTTCTTCCCTACCTTCAACTTTGTTGTTATTTTAATTTTTCTCCATTTCTGTTGTGATTTGTTTCTCTCATTTCACTTACAGACAGAACCTGAGAGAGACCCCAGGAAAGCTGAGTAATAGAGTAAACAATCCAAGCGGGCGTCTTTAGACGACTCCCAGGCTACCGCCTGTCAAAATCTCTATTGTGGGTTTAGCCATACCCACGAAATTGGCTCCGCTAACTGTCGGCATCAGTTAGCCCGAAATTCTCATAAACGGCCTAGCCCGTATGAGTATAGCTCATTTGACCCTAAAACAAACTTGCATTTTGTCTCTTTTTGTGTGTGCTGTGCTTCTCTCGCCAACAGTAAGCCGAGATGTCGAGCTCACCCTGTCCTGCAGTCCGCTGGGACGACCTTGAGGCATGGCTGAGGGACATAACAAAGACCGTGCTGCCCCAGGACCCACATCGCTCGAGCCAAGAGCAACGGGACACAGACCTGAGCCAGTTCGAGTCCCATGATCCAGCCCAGACATACAGCCATGAGCAGCTGTCCAAAATCTTCGGAAACCTCGCACTCAAACTCGTCGCCAGGGCCCGGGACAGTGAAAGAACCAACCTCGATCTGGAGCAGAAGGTAGCCGCACTACAGCTCCAGGCCAGAGGCCCTGAAGGACCGAGCACACACACAGAGCCATCTAGACCAGCTCCTCTCCCTGACCGAGGAAGAGGACGAGACGGACACAACACTACAACAGGAAGTTGAAAGACTTCAAAATGCCCTAGACGATCTTCATCGGCACACAGACCAAAGACAACAGTCGGAGGAACTCACCCGGAAGGAACTCAACTAAAGGCTCCAACGGGCTGAAGCTCTCCTTGAGAGAGCAGAGACTAAAATCCATCAGCTTGCTCAGCAGAGACACGAGCTCCAAGATGAACTTGACACTGTTCATGCAGAACTAAAAAATGCTTACAGATTGCAGAGTGGCTGGAACAGAGAAACACACCTCACAGAGTTTCTCCCAATCAGCCACCCCAACCCTGTCAGCCAAAATCCAAAGGCTGAAGGGGGCGGAGTTGTAAAGGGTCAGAATCCTCTCCAGACGGATTGGGCCCCCAGCAACAGCTCTCCTCCCAAAAGCCTTGACAAGCTGGCCAGACACATTCCTACGTTTGCCGGAGACGGCAGTGTTTATGCGTACCTTCAAGACTTTGATTTTCACCTGCAAACTGTCGCTAACGTGACAGCTTGGTACAAGTTGTATTTGTTACGAATAACCGCAAATAGAGAAGTGCGTAGCTTCCTGGATCGACAACCAGAGGCTGTCAAAGCAGATTACAAGCAACTGCGAAAAGCTTTGATTCGTGAATTCTCTGACCCAGAATCAGACCAAGGGTTTATCAAGGCCTTTGACGTCAAACAGGCCCGACTTGAACACCCCCAGTCCTACTATGGCCGACTTCGACAAACGTTCTTCGGAGCAACCAACGCTCCACATTTGGAAGAAGATGTAACTTTTAGAACTTTGTTTCTGCGAAATCTACATAGCACTGTGAGTAAACATCTTGATGTGCTTGTCTGCCCACGAACCATGTCCATTCGAAGACTCAGAGACTTAGCCCACAAGGCTTACACCAAGCAAAGGGCTATGGATGAAAAGACTGTCGAAACACACACCATTTACTCCGTCTCTGAGCACTGCTCAGAGCCAGACAGCAGGTGGCAGCACGACTGTGGCGGTGCTCATCCAAAGCGTCGGACCAAGCGCTCAGAAAGATTCTGGAACCAGCATCACCCGCCGTCCAGAACTCCAAGCCCTGACCGTCAAACCTATAGCCACTCTCTCCAGAACCCTGATGAGCCCGCGTCTTCTTACACAACAGATGAAGACGGTGCAGCCACGTCTGACACCGACACAGAAAACGAACACTGACACCTGCTGCTTCAAGGTCATCTCTGACCTGCAGCTGTGCAACCAGACCAATGTCTGCGCCACATACCTACCACCATCACGATTGCAGTGACTACACAGCACGAACAAACTTTACCAACTACACTGCACGCCTCAGAGCCGCTTACGCCACCTCCGCTGTGTACAAAGATAGGTCATGCGGACCTCTGATGAACAGACCTTTCCTATGCCAAGGGTGCCCATGTGTTGAACACCGCAGCACGAAAGCCACGCATGGCACATCGAAGCACGTGGCATACCAACCTCAGCGAAGCAACTAGACTGTCCTAGCCAACCAAGGACATCCATCGCTGAAATTTTTCCTCCCTTTCTCTCTCTCTCCCTTTTTCCTCTAACAGGATGCTGTGGTGGTTCGCGAGGAAGCAGCCACAATCGGACATCACCAGGCCCGGCATCCGGCATCGCATTAAGAGAGAACACCCCCGACTCCTGATCACCAAGGCAAGACTCACACTCAGGAAGTCTAACATGGTGATGGGCATCTCCACGGTCACCGACCATGCCCCGACACTCGTCTTGGCTTTCATCCTGCACCAGACTCAACCTCACTTGAGCTGAGTCATCAGCCTAGCAACCACCTGCCATCTGACCATCGCTACCGTGATGAGTCGACTAAGCACATACACGCCCGTCAACTCCTCAAGGGGGGAATGTAACGCAAAGAAGATGATCAGATTACCAGCTCTCTCTCTATATATATTTAAAATTACTGAAATTACCAACAAACGGACTCTGTCCTTCTTGAACTGTCTACAAACAACAGATGGCATCTATCAGCTCAAGTAACTCATTGATGGCTGTCTATAGACACCTCTTTTATGAGTTTACACGGGAAGCCACGAGCGCAAGGCGCCCCGATGTCTGAGATTACGTAGATCCCCTAGGGGTATTCTTAGACACTGATTTATACGTCAGAAAACAACAAGACTTTGTCCGGCCAGATGTGCTGGCTAATGATCTCATCAAACCAAACACACACACTCGTGGACTTTCAACCAGAAACCCACCACGAGATGCAACTGAAGCACATTTCCATATATGGACTTCCACATAGTAAAATTTCATTTTACCATTCATTACAAATTTATAATAGAGGTGTGACTTGCTAGAGTAAAATCTTTAATTCTGAAGGTTCATGAAAGAAGTTCCTCAATAGTGTCTTGTGGTAACCCTACCTCAGACCATAAAACCTTACAACCCAGGAAAACTAACATTCCAGCGAGTCACGTCCCAAACGCATCACACACACACGCACACACACACAGAAACACACATGGATCCTACAACGCGTGATCAAAATCATTTGGTACAATGTTTAAAATGTATTTTCTTGATGTGTGCATGATCCCTTGTCCCAAATATTATGCCTATATAACTTTATTGGTTTGTAATCAATGTGATGTGACTATAATCGTGTATCTGTGTGTAATTATGTCATAGCAGTGCCATTCATGGTATCGTCTTGTTCCAGATATCCCAACGGTCTCGAATGTATAACGCAACATATCAGAGGATGCTTTGTTTTATTAATACCAGTGATATTAATGTTACGAACGAATCTATCGTTCCAATTTCTAAGAGGAAGGGGGGTATAGATCTCGAAACGTCAGGAGGTGTGCCCGATCCGTTGTTAAAGACGGTTGGCCCACGTCCGTGAGAGGGCGTGAGTTTTGGCCCCTTCAAAATATCATGCTTCCCTTCTCTCTCTCTCTTCTCGCTCTTATCCCGCTCTTCTCTCTCCGGTCCCTGACCTCCTCCTCTCCTCCCCGGCAGCGCTTCTCCAAGGATCATCTGAAGAAGGCCTTAGTCTTCTCCTCGGACAACACATGTTCGAGTCGTAGCTGCCGTTCTTTGCAACTAAGCTCATCCGTGCCTTTCCCCTCAAAAAGGGAAATGATCTAACTTTCTCGGTAACTTAAATTCAAGTAAGCCTTTACATCGCCTTGCGAAACGACCCAGAAGACGAACTGAACCTTCTCGGTAATGTTACATGCAGTGAGCCTTTAAACTTCGCGGCACCTGAAGACACAGCAGAAACAGGATCGACATCGTCACGCTGCCCTGCCTCAGCCTCACGCCGAACAGAGAACAAACGTGCAAGTAAAACATTATTCTGATAAAACTGCTTTCCAGGTTGTCTCGTGAACTTAGGTTCTATTTGTATGTAATAATTACTAGCTTCCCCATTCTCTGCCTTTCTTTCTATCTTTCTTTCATTTCATGTTACTTCTGATCACGTATTTTTATTGTTTGGTTATCTGTTTGTTTGTTTATTGTGTGCATTTTTACGTACGTTTATGTTCGTAGATTATATAATCATAGTTTTGCATTTATTAAAATTCATAAATACTTTTCACTGCCTCTGTGTTTGAAGAATCCACCTTTTAAGTCAATGAATCTAAAAGATCTAAGCTACAAGCTCGATATTAGACTACATTCCGTAGTTTTAATTTATAAAATCAGAAAGTTGGGTGTCCATGGCCAGGACATGAAACTCTCTTGAAGTTTGTGAATATCTCTTCTTGACTGTAATGATTTTACATTTATTTCGCTGGACGAATTAAATGTTGGTCAGACAGTTATAGAACAAGGTAATCTCGATAATTGATAAAATAAATGTACATGCGACTTATGAATTATGACCATGAGTCATAAATATTAATATTCCCAAGATTCCCCATATTCTTGAGCTAATTCATATTTACCCCGAGTCGTAAACGCTACATGATTCAAACTACTGATATTGTGGTTCATTTCTTATGCAAAATCATATGGAACCTTTTTCTGTTTTATTACAGGTAATTTATAGCCTGGCTAACGTCAGACCAAGTCTCATTTGAGACTTGGTCTGGGAACCACGTGTTCATTTTCTCGTATTTGAGGCGGGGTTTATGAATGCCCAGAGCCGTTTATTGGGCGCTATGAATGTCTATCAAATGCGCCTGTATGTATCTCATAGCCAATCGCTTCAATTATACCAGATGACGTATGTAGAGTGACAGAAATCCGACGAGGAAAAAGACGATGGGTCAAAGATTTATTTGTACACGATGGCGTTTAGCGAATATTACCGTTTGTGCAAGATAAACATGAGGTAGAAGGTAATGTCGAGTCTGATGCCATGTTGGATCCATAGATATAAACAAACTGCTTCGGTGTCGTCATTGTCTTGCTGCTCCCTCCCCGTTCTGTGATTGGTTCCCTTTTTCAGGGGAAAATCTGGTCCATGGTGTCCAGACTGCCTAGCAGCGTGAATAAAATCTGCGCTGCGAGCAAGGCAGTATGGGGAAACCCAGGCTAGGTAATTTATGTTATTGTTTTTAATTGTGAAACTAAATTTGTTTATTCACAAATTCTGTGAGATACTTCTGTGGAATCTTTTTGGATTGTGAGATTATGAGTTATGAATATGTTTTGAGTTTTGAATAGATTGTTTAAAAGAAAATAAGATTCGAAATGTTACAGATATCACACTGCTTTAATAAAACACTTTAAGCTGAAAAACAATTGCTTTATCTTATTATTTTTTTAGCGTATTAAAAGTGTAACCCAGTATACAAGCCTCTAAAAATCATGGTAGTTCCTCTACCAAAGAAATGTTGCACTTAAAGAAATTTATAGATTCACATAAGTGTATTGACTGCTGTAAATATATAGCATGTTAACTAGTTAAATTTGTAACTGAGACGGTCATGTCACTTTCATAAGAATGGCACTTCCTTTGCTGAATATGGATGCTTGTGTCTTCACTGTTTCTTGATGGACATCTGAAGAACTTCCTGTACTGCTGCCTGACCTGGACAAGAATGAGAAGAGAAATAGTTTTAATTTCTGGTTAAAAAAACAAAAACACAGAACATGTCCAGGTTATTTTTCAAGAATTTTTCAAGAATAGAATATGAGAAGAAAAATTAACTTAACCCTTTAGAACCTGAAGCTAAAATACACTGTAAAAATTAATACGCTATATTTACTCAATAAAATTGTGGCAACAGATTACAAGCAATATTATTAATTAAATTGAACAAATTAGAATTGAGTAATAATTAATCAAATTAATTGAGTAAAATTTACATAAAAAATATTGAAATAACAGACAGAGGTCAAAGATGAATTAAGAACTCTTTATTTTTTATTGGCAACATTGAAGACACCTGATGTTAACAAGCAGAATCACTGAAGGAGAAAACCGTAATTGTAAGTCACAGATCACATCTGATCATAAGCTCATTATATATTCATGCAGCAATGCATGATGGGAGCCATGAATGAGTTTTGATTGGTGGAACCCAGAATGCACTGAAACATGCTTCATAAATGTCACCATTGTTGAGAATCACAGGCTGATTATTGATGTCTGTGTATTTAAAAATGAAATTGATTTTTTTTTTTGAATATTAGACAATTAATTATAGCAGCTCTGTCCCTGTACAGTATAATATTTTTAACTATATGAGTTCAGAGAATCAGGTCAAATGATTGTGAAATAATGATTATGTTAAAACACAACCAACACCATCAGATCACCTTTTCTCATTGTTCATCTGGCTGTTACAAGTCAGGTTCAGCAGCCAAACAAAATCTAAAGTTAATGATTTAAGGTCAAGAGCCCAACTAAAACACACACTGATCAACATAATGGTGACTTACAATTACGGTTTTCTCCTTCAGTGATTCTGCTTGTTAACATCAGGTGTCTTCAATGTTGGCAATAAAAAATAAAGACTCCTTAATTCATCTTTGACCTCTGTCTGTTATTTCGATATTTTGTTTAATTTTTTTTTTAATTTTACTCATTTTAAATGGTTAACTTTTAAGGAATTAATTTGATTAATTATTACTCAATTCTAATTTGTTCAATTTAATTAATAATATTGCTTGTAATCTGTTGCCGCAATTTTATTAAGTAAATATAGCGTATTCATTTTTACAGTGTAGGTGTTTTTCACATATTTTGATTTTTTGACTGTACAATTCTAAAACAATGTGCTATCTTAATGTGCAAGAAATTAAGGTTGAAATTGCACATTTCTTTTTCAGAAAAATATAAGCTTTCAATAAATGACAGTTATTGACCATTGTGTGTGGTAAGTTTGTAAATAGAATTTAAATAGACAAAAATAAAAAAAACGAGAATGAATTTACTGATTTTTATTTAGAAAAATAAACAGAAAAAAATCAAGAACAAAAGAAACTAACACTTTAAAGTTGAAAGACGAACTATAATACATATAAACAAGTCTTTTTTGTGACATTGGGTGGCACAGTTTTCATTTAGGACACTTTTTTTCATACACGCACACATACAAATACACGCATTCATAGGCACGCACACATACACATGCACTCACTACATGCTTAGATACGTGAAAGAGTAACGGCCATCCGCTTCCCAAGTTTAATTAAAAATCATCCTTATCCCCTCTTCTGCTGTCTAACACTTCTTTCGCCATGTATTTGTTCGTTTCTTTTATTATTTTATGCAATCCAAAACACTCTAACCTGCTGCTCGTCGTATCTCTCTGTTCAAATCCTCCTTCCCGCGCGAAAGCATGAAATTACGTAATAAGCCATATATTGCCGAAAAGTGTATGTTATCTACTGTCAGGGGCAATTTGAATGGTTTTGATAGTGCAAACGGTTGAATAGTTATGGTCAAATGAATACAGCTTGCTGGTATGTGTCGGCGGCGACACAGCCGGTTCTAAAGGGTTAAAGGGTTAGTTCACCCCAAAATGAAAATTAGCCCATGATTTACTCGCCCTTAAGTCATCCTAGGTGTATATGACATTCTTCTTTCAGATGAATACAATCAGAGTTATATAAAAAAAATGTCCTGGCTCTTCCAAGCTTTATAATGGCAGTGAATGGCCGTTTCAGTGAAAGAATGACCTTTGACCTGACGTGCAACGTAATGACGAACACGGAGATCGAGCAAAACAAAACACCAGTCACAAATTAGTTTAAAAAGAAGAGAAAATATGAGAGGAGCTTGAGTTTGTTGCCCAGCCCTGTTTGTTTGAACCGTGAGAGGCGTCAAAGCTTACGCCACTCCTACATCTACGTCATACATGCGTCACTGGTTACTCTTTTGGTGCAAGTCGACTTGAGTACGGCTGTCTGCCGGAAGCTAGTCGTTTTAGTCGATATATTTTTCTCACACAAACACATCGCTTCACTTCAGAAGGCCTTTATTACTGTACGTACACACCGCCGCCGACTTCAGCTTCCAAAGTTACCGGAAGTCATTCATTTTCAAAGGAAACTGGCTTGTTAACAGAAACGGCCATTCACTGCCATTATAAAGCTTGGAAGAGCCAGGACATTTTTTTTATATATCTCTGATTGTATTCATCTGAAAGAAGAATGTCATATACACCTAGGATGACTTGAGGGTGAGTAAATCATGGGCTAATTTTCATTTTTGGGAACTAACCCTTTAATATAAAGTAGGTGAGAGATGATTTTCTGGTAGACTGTCTGTACTGATGTCTGACCTGATCATTGAGGACACAATAGACCAGGAACATGAAGGTTCCCTGCTGGGAGTTCAAGATCAGGAAGAGGATCTCCAGCTCCTTCCAGAAACCCAGAATCCAGGAGCAACCAAGAACCACAAACTGAGCCAGTGTTTTAAATGTCATATTCCTGCAGAGAAAGATGGAGAGTTAATATATATTTATTGATTATATTGATCTGGAAAATCTGCAATTATCCTGTTTTTAAAAAGTTTTTTTTCCTGTAGAACACTTCTGTATTGTAATCAACCACACTGATTTATGAAGAAAAACTCTGCAATTGTTATTGTACACATTTGACTTTACCTAACCTGTATGGAAGTAAAATAATGTCAAATGTTTTTGAAATAAAAAGCCTGTTGAATTGCACTACTTGAAAGAAAATAGGCATTGCATTAACCATGCTTGCATTTTAATGCATTGTATTTTTAGGGCTTGCATTTTTATGGGCTGAAATTCAACATGGTTGAATATTTAAGCTGTGAATATTTGAATTAAAAACATTTCAAACACCTTTTCATTATTAAAAATTCAATAATCCATATTCACCTTTCATATTTCACTTCCAAAATATTCAAACTGTTTAAAAAAACAACCTATAATATTCAACAGGCAATTTTCGGTCCATTTTATTTCGCTTTGCAAATTCGCTTCCACAAATTCAGTGGTTCAAATTCGACAGTAAATTCAACATTGATGTCCAGGAACTGCAGGAAAAATAGTAGATTGCCGAGCATACTCTCCATCTGCTGTTAGTCGACCTCACCATCAGATGGTGCCAAAGCGCTTATTGTTGACGAAGACATTCATTCATAAAATGGAAATGATTATGTGTCAGTATATGCGGAAAAGATGATAAACACACAAAAGCTGTGTTTATGTTTCATTCAATAACTTCATTGTTACTTTCCCTGTGTATTCTACATGTCATCAGCTTTCTCTACCATGAACAGGATTATAATCGTTTTCCCTCAATACCTCATACTCAAGGATTCACCTTCCGTTGGGACAAAACGCTTAACACATACAGTGATATGAAAGACCAATCTTGCACCTTATTGGGGATGTAGGCTGTAGGCTATATAGGCTACAGGCAAGAAGATGGACTCAGAATATGAACTTAACGCACAAAGTTTCATGCTGAGCGTTTTGTGATATACTGGCATAAAATCAACACTTGATCAATTAATACTAACACTTTCTATTCTATTCTATTCTATTCTATTCTCTTCTATTCTCTCTCTCTCTCTCTCTCTCTCTCTCTCTCTCTCTCTCTCTATATATATATATATATATATATATATATATATATATATAGTATGCCTACGTGTATTGCATTAGCTTAAACTGTCATAGCACTTGCATATTGTTGTCCTATCGTTAACTGTAAATCGCTTTGGATAAAAGCATCTGCTAAATGACTAAATGTAAAATTGGCTTGACTTTGGACATTCGCACATTTAGGGACCGTCTCTAAAGTTGCATACAACATTGGCATACACGTTTCTAACTTCAATAGTAGGGCTGTGCGATATATATCATGAGATTGTTATGCGCATCTCGTCAGTAAAGCCGGTTCCTTGATTAGTAGTAAATCGCCATCACCTGCTTTCAGATGGAGCGGCATTTACTACAAAGAGCCGTAATTAACTGACAAGCTGAGCCATATCGCATTAATATCGCGGACGTATCGCCAGCGATACTTAATGCGATATGGCTCAGCTTGTCAGTTAACTACGGCTCTTTGTACACAGCAAAAACTCCAGTGTTAAATTAACACTCCTGGGAGTGTATGAGTCCACACTCAAGAGTGTTTAAGTTAATGAGATAATTAAGTGATTAATTTAGTGATGATTGAACATTATTGAAGACTCCTGATGTTAACAAGCAGAATCACTGAAGGAGAAAATCTCAAATTGTAAGTTACCATTAAGGTGATGGGTGTTTGCTTTAGTTGGGCTCTAGACCATTATATGTTTACTTTAGATTTTATTTGGCTGCTGTATCTGAGTTATAACTGACAGATAAACAAAGAAAAAAAAGTGATCTGATGGTGTAGGTTATATTATGACAATCATCATTTGAACTTGATCACTGAACTCATTAAAATCCTTCTTTCTGACTTCAATTTATGTTGTTGGTTAGTGAATCTGCATAAATGCCCAGCATTTTTGATATAATATAAAGGATTTCTTAAAAGTTGCTTAAAAAAAATCATTCTTTTAGGCACACACAGATGTCAAGATTCAGTCTATGCATCTCAACAATGGTGAGGAGCAGAATATTCAATTAGGAAAAGTAAATTATATAGACAATTCAGATCATAATTTATTCATACCGCAATGCATGATGGGAGCCATTAATGAGTTGTGATTGGTGGCAGCCACTGCAACATGCTTTATTATTGTCACCATTGTTGAGATTCACAGGCTGATTATTGATGTCTGTGTTTTAAATGAATTTATCTGAATGTCTTTTGATCAGAACAATGTTTATTAAATATTTAGAATTATAAGTAAAGTACTGTTAATCATAGGTTGAAGAATCACTAAACTGCTGCTAACAAGTTAAACCAAACTATCTCAATAAGTTTCCTTTTTCAGATCACAGCATGATTATATCAAAACATAACCAACACTATAAGATAACATTTTACTTTGTTCATTTAACTGTTATAAATCAATAACAGCAGACAAACAACAGTAAATATTAAAGTAGACATATAATGGTCTAGAGCCCAACTAAAGCAAACACCCATCACCTTAATGGTAACTTACAATTTGTGATTTTCTTCTTCAGTGATTCTGCTTGTTAACATCAGGTGTCTTCAATAATGCTCAATCATCACTAAATTAATCACTTAATTATCTCCTCAGCCCTAAATGCCGCTTCATCTGAAAGCAGGTGATGGCGATTTACTACTAATCAAGGAACCGGCTTTACTGACGAGATGCGCATAACAATCTCACGATATATATCGCACAGCCCTATTCAATAGCAAACTTAAATTTATTTGAATAAATATCAAAAATCCAAAGGGTGCGCATTATGCCTGACACTACATGAACACGTTACAGTTGGTTTTATGACTGTACGTCGTTCTATTCAAATGCTATCGGAGTTAGAAACGTGTATACCAATGTCGTATACACTTTAGAGACGGTCCCTAAATCTGCGAATGTCCAATGTCAAGCCGTCTTTATGCCAGTCTATCACTGGGAAACGCTCAGCTTTGCGCGTTATTCTGAGTCCATCTGCTTGCCTGCGAGTTTGGTCTTTTATATCACTGTAATTAGTCCATTAAGATACGTTAAGCATTTTATATGTCCAGCAGGGGAATCCTGAAGTATTGAGGCAAACCCAATAGCCTGCATGAGGCACATCGCCACAATATAAAGTTAAGGCAACTAAACAACCAAGAAAAATATATGTCAACCTCAAAAATGTAACATTGGACCTGTACATCCGCATCGGGGGAATAACATTATAATCTCGTTCACGGTAGAGAAAGATGCATGTAGGCTACACAGGAAAAGTAACCGTGAAGACACTGAATTTAACATAAAACAGCCGTCATAATAATCACAAATACATTGCTGTAAATGAGTTTTATGAATGAATGACATGCTCTAATTTTGCTGGTCTTCGTCAACAACAAGCGCTTTTGCACCATCTGATGGTGAGGTTGACTAACAGCAGATGGAGAGTATGCTCGGCAATCTACTGCTTTTCCTGCAGTTCCTGGACGTCAATGTTGAATTTACTGTCGAATTTGAACCACTGAATTTGTGGAAGCGAATTTGCAAAGCTAAATAAAACGGACCGAAAATTGCCTGTTGAATATTATAGGTTGTATTTTTAAACAGTTTGAATATTTTGGAAGTGAAATATGAAAGGTGAATATGGATTATTGAATTTTTAATAATGAAAAGGTGTTTGAAATGTTTTTAATTTAAATATTCACAGCTTAAATATTCAACCATGTTGAATTTCAGCCCATAAAAATGCAAGCCCTAAAAATACAATGCATTAAAATGCAAGCATGGTTAATGCAATGCCTATTTTTTTCAAGTAGTGCAATTCAACAGGCTTTTTATTTCAAAAACATTTGACATTATTTTACTTCCATAACCTGAGAATAATCAAAATAAGGTTAAAGGTAGATATGCAGCATATAACAATATATATATACATATTTCATGGAGTGTTCAAATCATATTGTTTGTTACTTGGTTCGTTTCATATGTGAAACTTCAGCGTTCAGATTTTTCAAGGTGGAGGTCAGACTGATGATGATGTAGATGAAGAGAATCATGTTTAACTGCACAGTAAGAGAAACAACAGTAATTAATCTTTAATCACTTTTCCTTTTAACACAAAGTCATGATGAGAAATGTGCTTACTGCTAGTATGACGCAAACAGGTCCCTGAAAACTCCAGTTAAAGCCTTTATCCATTTTAATCCAGCACCTGTTTAGAGGAAGAAAAATAATGAAATGAACAAACATGAAGGATGAAGGTGTTGATCTCTGAGTCGTTCAAACTAAACTCACTTTTCACTTCCGTAGCCTTTAGGATTCACCCCAGCAGACACAGCCACCACAACCAGAGCAACCGTATATCCAATCACACACAGGAATCTACTGCTAAGCACCCCCCTCCTTTTGGAGCTGATCTGTGATAGGTTCTTCACACAGATGAAGAGCAGCACAGCTTCAATGAACATCCACACAAAGCCGGAGAGAAAGAGGAAGTGCAGCACACCTGCTATCACGGCACACAACACCTGGAGATCATGAGAGACGGTTATGATGATTCTCAGTGAGACTGTGCTGAGCTGTAGAGCTCCTTCATCATTCTCACCTGATGAGGGCGTATCAGGCTCAGGAACTGTTGTGTGAGCAGGAACAGAAGGTGAGCCAACAGAAGACTCACGCAGAGGTTGATTCGAGCCACATTATTCACTCCAGGACTCCATTGACAAAGGGCAAAGGTCAACAGGGTCAAACTGAAGAACACCAGCCCCACGATCACACACACCAAATTCAACACGTTCAGCTTTGAGTCGCTCTGAGGAAACATGTCAGAGTACATGAGTGCCAAATCTGTGCTGTTCTTCAATGCTCACTATAAATGTTCTCGTACCTCTGATGGGCGGCTGGTTTGCATGATGAGAGCGAATGTGGACAGATGAACACAGGAACACACAGTGTAGCTGCTGTTGGTCTCTAAAACAGAACAGCCATCTACAATCCACTCGCTGATGTTCCAGTACACACAGGACAGAGGACTGCCGGGCTCAAACTCCTGCAAAAAGAAGAAAGAACATGCAGAAAATAGTATAACACTGAATATTAGATGTTTTCAGATGTTCATCAGTTGTCAGGTTGGACAAAAACACATTTCAGTCTCTCACGCTGATGTGTTTGAGGGTGAAGTTGACTGGTTTAGTGAGTTTAGTGTTGGTGGTTTTGGGAAGAGTAACTGAGATCACAGTGGACATCATGGTGTTATTCGTGTCATTTGATGTGTTGAAGAAGTCTGGCTTCAGTAAATTCTCCATTGTGTTATAACTCATGAAAGCCACAGCAGCTGATCCTGTGTGACAGAAACAGAAGAAACTTGTACTGAACACATTAAAACCTTTAGTTAAATGTGGTTTAGTGATATATCTTCTAAAAATGTATTATTTAAAATGTTGTATTAAAACACATCTCACATACTTGTTTCATTGTTGTTCTTGGCGATCCCAATGAGATCGATGTCCACAGAAGAATTTGTCGTGACAAGTCGAGGGATTTTATCTAAGGTGACACTGGGTCCAACCATGAAGACTTCAACCTCTGATTTAGAAAATAAGCAGTTATGTTTTGTTTTTTGTTTTTATTAAAGTTGATTCAATTTGCACAAATGTGCAAAAAACAAAACAATAAAAAGACTAAAATAAAATAACTATTTAATCTAATTACTAGTTTGAACTAATCAGTTAACTTTGTACACAGCAAAATCCCCAGAGTTAAATTAAGTCAAGCTGGTAATGCTGTTTGTGGAGTTGTTTAATCCTCTTCTGCTGAGATCTTTAGAGTTGTAATGTCTTCTTTTATCTTTAGTTGATTCATCTTAGGGCAGGGAAGACCGGGGAGTGTTGCAACAGGGGATGGTTGCAACATGTCATTTTTCTCCAATCAGAAACAGGCTAGAGTGATGATACTCATACTGCACATGCACAGTTTGACCCTTCCCCCACCAAGAAGACAGTAGACATATTCAGCATCTGCTGCTGCATTTATTGAATAAAACTTGTTTTGGAGGTATGAAAGTAATTTTTTTCATGAGATGTATTTTTGTCATACAGTCCTGACATTTTGTATGAATTAATTAAAACTGTCAAAGTCAGTGTGTCATGGCTGATAGGTTTGGGGACAGTTGCAACAAGTTATAAATTGCATGTTTATTAAAAGTTTGTTGCATTGCAAATTGTTCAATTCTTCCTGTCTGGCACTGAAATATGGAGAGATTGAATAGCATCTGTAATACCTGCACACTGAATATATGTAGACCTATGTTCTACACATAAACAAACAAAACTCATTAACTGTTATTTGATAAATATCACTAAATAAATAAATAATAGGCTACGATAATATTATTGAAATAAATAATACTATAATATTATAGTAGGCCTAAAACAGTTAATATTTTCAGAATTCTATATGCTCATTGAGACAAAAAGCTAAAGTTAATTAGTGAAATTTAAAGTAATTTTAACATGTTGCAACCGTCCCATGGTTGTGTTGCAACTGTCCCCTGGGTTGGGGTCAGTTGCAACATCTGGCTTCTTCCAATTAAATAAATACTGTGAACGATATGTCATATATAATCATCTTTATATGGTATGGGTATCTAGCAGACAGATGCAAGTTTAATACACTGCTCAAAAAAATAAAGGGAACACTTTTTAATCAGAGAATAGCATCAAGTCAGTTAAACTCCTGGGATATTGATCTGGTCAGTTAAGTAACAGAGGGGGTTGGTAATCAGTTTCAGCTGCTTTAGTGTTAATGAAATTAACAGCAGGTGCACTAGATGGGCAACAGTGAGACAACTCCCAAAACAGGAATGGTTTTACAGGTGGAGGCCACTGACATTTTTTCCCTACTCATCTTTTCGGACTGTTTTTCACCAGTTTTGCATTTGGCTAGGGTCAGTGTCACTACTGGTAGCATGAGGCGATACCTGGACCCTACAGAGGTTGCGCAGGCAGTCCAGCTCCTTCAGGATGGCTCATCAATACGTGCCATTGCCAGAAGGTTTGCTGTGTCTCCCAGCACAGTCTCAAGAGCATGGAGGAGATTCCAGGAAGACAGACAGCTACTCTAGGAGAGCTGGACAGGGCGGTAGAAGGTCCTTAACCCATCAGCAGGACCGGTATCTGCTCCTTTGTGCGAGGAGGAACATGATGGGCACTGCCAGAGCCCTACAAAATGACCTCCAGCAGGCCACTGGTGTGAATGTCTCTGACCAAACAATCAGAAACAGACTTCATGAGGGTGGCCTGAGGGGCCGACGTCCTCTAGTGGGCCCTGTGCTCACTGCCCAGCACCAGGGAGCTCGATTGGCATTTCCCATTGAACACCAGAATTGGCAGGTCCGCCACTGGTGCCCTGTGGTTTTCACAAATGAGAGCAGGTTCACCGTGAGCACGTGACAGACAGGAAAGGGTCTGGAGAAGCCGTGGAGAATGTTATGCTGCCTGTAACATCGTTCAGCATGACCGGTTTGGTGGTGGGTCAGTGATGGTCTGGGGAGGCATATCCATGGAGGGTCGCATAGACCTCTGCAGGCTAGACAATGGCACCCTGACTGCCATTAGGTATTGGGATGAAATCCTTGGATCCATTGTCAGACCCTATGCTGGGGCAGTGGGTCCTGGGTTCCTCCTGGTGCACAACAATGCCCGGCCTCATGTGGCGAGAGCATGCAGGCAGTTCCTGGAGGATGAAGGAATGATACCATTGAAGGGCCACCACGCTCACCTGACCTACATCCAATAGAACACCTCTGGGACATTGTGTTTCGGTCCATCTGACATCACCTGGTTGCACCTCAGACTGTCCAGGAGCTCAGTGATGCGCTGGTCCAGATCTGGGAGGAAATACCCCAGGACACCATCCGTCGTCTCATTAGGAGCATGCCCCGACGTTGTCAGGCATGCATACAAGCACGTGGGGGCCATACAAACTACTGAGTACCATTTTGAGTTGCTGCAATGAAATTTCAGCAAAATTGACAAGCCTGCTGCATTATTTTTTCACTCAGATTTCCGGTGTCTTTGAATTCAATCCTCTGTAGGTTGATCATTTTCATTTCCATCAAACGATGTGGCATCCTTTCGTTCATAACACATTACCCAGTCCATATTAGTATAGATATCCAGCATTATCTTTTTCCACATTGAGATCTGATGTGTTTTCAAAGTGTTCCTTTAATTTTTTTGAGCAGTGTATATCCAAATTGGGTTGGTCTAGTCCCAATAGTCTCTGAGTAACTGAGAGAAATGCAAAAAGTGTTGCAACTGTCCCCGGTCTCCCCTACGTTTAAGTTTTTTAAAACTTTGCATTTTCAGGCACCCAAACTGACTCTTTGTTGTCGTGGAAACGAACGGCCAAAAATTATAAAAAGTTTTACGTTTTTAGCCGAGCCCAGGACTCTGATAGTGGGGGACTCCATAATCAGAAACATTAGCAGCAGGGATACAACTACGTGCTGCCTTCCACAAGCAACAACTTCTGATGTAAACAGGGAACTTCAGAACATTCTGATGAAACATAAGACTGCAAATCGACTCATCATTCATGTGGGGAAGAATGATATTCATAAAGAGCAGTCAGAACGCCTTAAGAAGGATTTCAATTGAACTTTTTTAAACACTTAAAAGACTGAAAGTTCAAACATTCATCAGTGGACCACTCCCAGCAAGAGGAACAAACAGGTTTTCACGGTTGCTTGGGCTAAATACATGGCTGCAAAAAACCTGCAATATAAAAGGAGTAAACTTCATTGACAATTTCAATCTTTTCTGGAGTTAGAGACAACTGTTTCATCGGGATGGCCATCACCCAAACAAACTTGGGTCAAGAGTGTTAAAGGACAATATCTACTTCTCCCTCAATCATCCTTCTGCAGTGTGTGCCAATCCACTCAATCTGAACGGTACACACACACCTGGACACAGTATGAATGACCACAGGACTTTACTTCAGCAGCAAAATGGACATGCGGTTGACATATCACATAAGGGCAATGATAACACCACTCCGCCACAACAACCTCTGCTCATGCACCCAGTCTCAGCTGAGCCCTGCCCACAGAGCTCCCCACAGACAGACATATTAGAACTGCTCCAAGATTCAGCACCCAAGGACATCTTCCTGGAAAACAGCCAGGGAAGCCAGGACAGCATATTACAGCCTCCGATAACACCAGAGCAACAGCCCCTTTCACCAGACACTTTTTCCCTCTCTCCAGCATCGCCACTTCTCTGCTTCTCACAGAAAATGGAAGAACTGGTGTGTGCTGGAACCAAACTATCCCACTCTTTTGCTGCAAGCCCCCAGATACCAACCAAAAAACGGCAGGCACCTCAACCACCAAAGCCTGCGGGCCCAGCTCGCCCTCCCCCATCCTCCTGTGAGAGCTCTTCGGCCTCTGCCACAACGCCAGGGCCCACACCCTCCTCCATCTGCTCGAGGTGAACCAAAAACAACTGATACCAGCTCTTAGTGATATGTGTCGGGTCTCCGCTCTGATAACAGTAACTTTCTCAAATGTTTACAGAACAAGCGGGAACCCAGTGTTCCTGTATCATCTGTTCATTCACATGTTAGAAAGTCTAAGGCCTTTAAAAGCCGTACAGCAAACCCATCTAATCTGGTGCCTATCACACGACAAACTAAGATTGTGGACACAAAAAGCAAGACTGTTAAGTTAGCACTTTTAAACATTCGCTCACTTAAAAATAAATCACTTCTAGTCAACGACTTAATAACCACAAACAACCTGGATTTTATGCTTCTAAATGAAACCTGGCTAGAAGACAGCTGCAGTGCAACAGTCCTCAATGAAACAGGCCCTCCTAACTTTACTTTACCTTTTTTAACTTTACTACCTTTTTACTAGTAACCAAAAGTCCAAATCATAGTCTCTGCTGCACCAAATTAACTGATATAAATACTAGTGTAGAACATTGCATAGAAACTGTGTCTATTCCTCGTTTAGTGCGATCAAATAATAAATCTACTGCAGGATCTAGGAAAAATCTAATTGTTATTAAAACAGAAAATGTTGCTATTAGTAAACAAAAACAATTTCTAAAGCTAGGTCTTTTAAACATTAGATCACTCACACCTAAGGCAGTTATTGTAAATGAAATAGTCACAGATAATAGCATAGATGTACTTTGCCTTACTGAAACCTGGCTTAAACCAAATGATTATTTCGGTCTAAATGAGTCTACTCCATCAGGATACTCCTATAAGCACGAGCCCCGTCTGATTGGTCGTGGCGGCGGTATTGCAACTATCTATAGAGATATTCTCAATGTTACTCAGAAAACGGGTGATAAGTTTATTTCATTTGAAGTACTTGTACTAAATGTTACGCTCTTAGATGATAGAAAAACATCCCTATTATCTTTAGCCTTGGCTACCGTATATAGACCACCAGGGCCTTACGCTGATTTCCTAAAAGAATTTGCAAATTTTCTCTCAGATCTATTGGTCAATGTCGATAAAATATTAATTGTTGGAGATTTTAACATACACGTAGATAATCAAAATGATACGTTAGGGGCTGCGTTTATAGACTTATTAAACTCCTTTGGGGTTAAGCAAAACGTTACCGGACCAACTCATCGTTTTAATCATACACTCGATTTAATTATATCACATGGAACCGATCCAACCGATATAGATATCATTCCGCAAAGTGATGATGTAACTGACCATTACATGGTAACTTGCATATTACGTACCCCGGTAATATATCATGCTGCGCCGCGTTATCGATTAGGCAGAACAATCCTTCCATCCACCATAGATAATTTTTCAAATTGCTTATCGGATCTGTCTCAGCTGCTGCCTGAACCTAAACAAACAGATGAACTAGACGAACTAACCAGCACTATGAGCACCGTTCTCTCTGGAAAATGGGATATTGTTGCACCTATGAGACTAAAAAAGGTCAGAGAGAAAATTAAAGCACCATGGTACAACAATACTACTCGTGTTCTAAAGAGAGAAACCCGTAATTTAGAGCGTAAATGGAAACAAACTAATTTAGAGGTTTTTAGAATCGCTTGGAAAGACAGTACGTCACGCTATAAAAAGGCCCTAAAAGCGGCCAGGGCTGAGCATCTCCGCAAACTAATAGAAAATAACCAAAACAATCCTAGGTTCTTATTTAACACCGTGGCTAGACTAACAAATAAACAAGCGTCACCTGAACAAAATATTCCGTTACAGTTTAGTAGTAATGATTTCATGAATTTTTTCACTGAGAAAATAGAAAACATCAGATCCACAATTGTAAACGTTCAATCTTCAATCGCGCCTTATAATTCAGCCTCGATTATCACCCCGCAAGAACAATTACAGTGCTTTACAACTATAGAACAAAAAGAGTTAAATAAACTTATCATTTCCTCTAAAACAACAACATGTTTATTAGATCCCATACCAACTAAACTATTGAAAGAAGTGTTACCTATAGTGGAAGAGCCTCTCCTCAATATTATTAACTCGTCTTTATCTTTAGGTCATGTTCCAAGAACATTTAAATTGGCAGTTATAAAACCTCTCATTAAGAAACCACAATTAGACCCAAATAACCTAGCAAATTATAGACTTCCTTTTATGTCCAAAATATTAGAAAAAGTTGTGTCCGCCCAACTGGGCTCTTTCTTGCAAGAAAATGACACCTATGAAAAGTTTCAGTCTGGGTTCAGGCCGCATCATAGCACTGAAACTGCGCTCGTTAAAATCACAAATGATTTACTCTTAGCTTCTGACCAAGGCTGTATCTCAATACTAGTTTTACTTGATCTTAGTGCTGCGTTCGATACTATAGATCACACAATACTCTTAGATCGGCTACAAAACTATACCGGTGTTCAAGGACAAGCATTAAGCTGGTTCAGATCATACCTATCTGACCGCTACCATTTTGTCTATTTAAACGGAGAAAAATCGATCATAACTCCAGTAAACTATGGAGTGCCGCAAGGATCTGTGTTAGGCCCTCTATTATTCTCAATATATATGCTGCCACTTGGAAATATTATAAGGAAACATGGAATTAGTTTCCATTGTTATGCTGATGACACTCAACTATATATTTCATCACGGCCGGATGAAAACGCTAAATTATCCAAATTGACAGAGTGTGTTAAAGATATAAAAGATTGGATGACGCACAATTTTCTTTTATTAAATCCAGATAAGACAGAGGTAATACTTATCGGTTCAAAAAACCGCCCACAAAACCTCTTACAATACAACTTTAACATAGTAGGGTGTCCTGTTACTTTATCCTCTACAGTAAAAGACCTGGGTGTTATATTAGATTGTAACTTGTCTTTTGAAAATCATATTTCATATGTTACAAAAACAGCCTTTTTTCACCTTAGAAATATTGCTAAATTACGTAACATGCTATCTGTTTCTGATGCAGAAAAGCTAGTTCATGCATTCATGACCTCGAGACTAGATTACTGTAATGCTATATTAGCTGGTTGTCCTGCATCCACAATAAACAAGCTACAGTTAGTCCAAAATGCCGCCGCTAGAGTTCTTACTAGATCAAGAAAGTTTGACCATATAACACCAATTTTATCATCACTACATTGGTTACCTATAAAGTTCCGTATTAATTACAAGGTATTGCTACTGACTTATAAAGCCCTAAACGGCTTAGCTCCAGTTTATTTAACGGATCTTCTATCGCCCTATAATCCATCGCGCTCTTTAAGATCACTAAATTCGAGGCTTCTGGTCATACCTAGGATATCCAGATCCACCAAAGGAGGGAGAGCATTTTCACATTTAGCACCAAAACTCTGGAATAGCCTTCCTGATACTGTTCGTTGCTCAGATTCGCTCTCCCAGTTTAAAACTAGATTAAAGACGCATCTCTTCAGCCAGGCATTCATATAATATTTTAATCTTACAGTTAAATCCGGTCTCTACTTCATAAACGCCAGAGGAGAACTGGCCCCCGACTGAGCCTGGGTTCTCCCAAGGTTTTTTTTTCTCCATTAGGTCACCTGATGGAGTTTTTTGGTTCCTTGCCACTGTTGCCTTTGGCTTGCTCAGTTGGGGATACTTAAATTGATTAATCGATTCACCAGTGCTATTGATCTGCATTACCAAACGTGGATGTTTTACACCAGAAACAAACACTGATGTACTATTTTATTTAATACTGTGAAGCTGCTTTGATACAATCTGTATTGTGAAAAGCGCTATATAAATAAAGTTGACTTGACTTGACTTGACTTACTTTTATGAGTGTCTGCAGAGCTGTAAAGAGAGGTGGGGGTCTAGCTGCTCTTTTTAAAGATATCTATCAATGTAAGCAAATATCATTTGGGAATTACCCTTCTTTCGAATAACTGGGTATTGTGTTAAAAGGTGCTCCACGCATTTTACTTACCATTATTTACAGGCCTCCAAAATATTCTCCAGCCTTTGCTGAGGACTTTACAGAACTGTTATCAACAATTACCTCAGAGTTTGACTGTTTTGCCATTGCTGGAGATTTTAACATCCACATAGATAGTGCAGAAAACAATATGGCAAAAGAAATCAAAACTGTTTAAAAAACTTTTGATCTGACTCAGCATGTACATGGACCCACACACAATCGTGGACACACTCTAGATTTACTTATCAGTAAGGGTCTACATTTCATCGATTGTTATTAAGGATGTAGCACTGTCTGATCATTTCTGTATTTTCACTGAAGCTAGATCTGTGTGTGTCAAGAAGAGATGCTTAAATGAGAACACTAGAGTGCTATTTATGAAGGCTATATCCTTAACGCCAAGCATATCTGCAGACTCTGTTGATTTTCTCCTTGATTCTTTTAACTCAAAAGTTAAAAGTGTAATTGATGATATTGCTCCTGTTAAAGTCAGGAAGAAGAGTGGCAGACAAAAAGCACCTTGGAGAAACTCAACAGCAGTGCAAAATATGAAAAGACAATGCTTACAAACTTGTAGTCCATTATAACATCTACAAAGACAGCCTTCATGCTTTCAATATGGAACTAGGCAAAGCTAGACAGACTTTCTTCTCAAATATAATAAACAGCAATTTAAACAACACATGCACTCTTTTTGCTACTGTAGAGAGACTGACAACCCCCCCAAGCCAGATTCCCAGTGAAATGCTCTCAGACAGCAAGTGCAGTGAGTTTGTAATAATATCAGAAAGGTGATCAGCACATCCTTGAGTTGCACTGAGGTCAGACAGATCAAACCACCTGAGAAAGTAGTTACTATGTCTGATTTCAAAGAAATTGATGGCAAAATTTTGGAAGAAACCGTACAGCACCTTAAAACATCAACCTGCGCTCTTGACACACTTCCCACATCTTTTTTCAAAAGTGTGTTAAACAGTTTAGAAGCAGATCTTCTAGAAGTGGTAAATGCCTCACTTATCTCTGGGAGTTTTCCAAACTCCCTGAAAACTGCAGTTGTCAAGCCCCTCCTGAAAAAGAGCAATCTGGATAAGACCATATTAAGCAATTATAGACCAATCTCAAATCTTCCTTTCATAGGCAAGATCATTGAAAAAGTTGTCTTCAATCAGCTGAACAAATTCTTATGCTCGAATGGATACTTTGACAATTTTCAATCTGGTTTCTGACCGCACCACAGCACAGAGACAGCGCTCATAAAGATAATAAACGATATTCGCTTAAATACTGATTCAGGCAAATTATCTGTGCTGGTGCTACTCGACCTCAGTGCTGCATTTGACACTGTCGATCATAACATACTTCTGGACAGGCTGGAAAACTGGGTGGGGCTTTCTGGGACAGTCCTAAAATGGTTCAGGTCATACTTAGATGGGAGAGGTTATTATGTGAGCATAGGAGACCATAAGTCTGAGTGGACATCCATGACATGCAGAGTCCCTCAAGGCTCAATTCTTGCGCCACTCCTGTTCAACCTGTATATGCTCCCAATGAGACAAATAATGAGAAAGAACCAAATCTCTTACCACAGCTATGCAGACGACACACAGCTCTACTTAGCCCTATCGCCTAACGATTACAGCCCCATTGACTCCCTGTGCCAATGCATTGATGAAGTCAAAAGTTGGATGTGTCAAAACTTTCTTCAGTTAAACAAAGACAAAACTGAAGTCATTGCGTTTGGAAACAAAGATGAAGTTCTCAAGGTGAACGCATACCTTACTCTAGGGGTCAAACAACTAAACATCAAGTCAGGAATCTTGGTGTGACACTAGAGTCAGACCTTAGTTTCAGTAGTCATGTCAAAGCAATAACTAAATCAGCATGCAAGAATTAGATGCTTTGTTTCCAGTCAAGACTTAGAAAAACTAGTGCATGCTTTCATTACCAGCAGGGTGGATTATTGTAATGGACTCCTCACTGGCCTTCCCAAAAAGACCATAAGACAGTTGCAGCTCATACAGAACGCTGCCGCCAGGATTCTGAGCAGAACCAGAAAATATGAACATATTACGCCAGTCCTCAGGTCTTTACACTGGCTCCCAGTTAAATTTAGGATTGATTTTAAAGTATTATTACTGGTATATAAATCATTCAATGGCCTAGGACCTCAATATATTGCAGATATGCTCACTGAATATAAACCCAACAGATCACTCAGATAATTAGGATCATATCAGCTAGAAATACCAAGGGTTCACTCTAAGCATGGTGAGTCTGCTTTTAGCTATTATGCCAGCCGCAGCTGGAACCAGCTTCCAGAGGAGATCAGATGTGCTCCTACTGTAGTCACTTTCAAATCCAGACTCAAAACACTTCTGTTTAGCTATGCATTTAATGAATGAGCACTGTGCCACTGTTTGTCCGACTCTTTGTACTGTACTGTATTTTATTTTTCTAAACTGTTTTAATTATTCATATTTCTTTTTATTATTTTAATTTCTTCTATGTAAAGCACTTTGAATTGTCATTGTGTATGAAATGTGCTATATAAATAAACTTGCCTTGCCTTGCCTTGCCTTGAAAACGGTGTCGTGTAAACAGATCCTAAGGCTGTGGCTGAAGATATGATTGAATGCTCAATCATATCTTAATTAATCACTTAATTATCTCATTAACTTTAACACTTTTAACACTCTTTAGATTGGGACAATATGTACTCTGAGGAGTGTTGATTTAACCCAGTGGGCATTTGATGTCAATTTAACATCAATATGACATCAAATTGATGTCAAAATTACGTCAAGAAATTGGTCAAAAATGAAAGTCAAATTGATGTCAAAGTGTTGATGTCAATTTGATGTCAAGATTTGACCTCTGCTGATGTCATTTTGCCAAACAAAAAGGTGAAACGCATGGCCGTACACTTATTACCAGCTTCACTTACACTAACCAAATTTACAATTTGACTTTCCTTTTTGACCTATTTCTTGACCTAATTTTGACATCAAGGTGCCCGCTGGGAACTCTGTGTGCCTGTAACGTTGTAGTAATCATGAAGACATTGATTAGCTTGTTCAGGTGTGTTTGATTCGTTTTGGAGCTAAACTCCAGGAAAGTGGATCTCGTGGTCCAGAGTTGAGAACCCCTGCGCTAGACTATATAAACTATATCATATATAAGCTCAGTTTCATCATCAATAATAACAGTTTTTTATATAAACTATATCATATATAAGCTCAGTTTCATCATCAATAATAACAGTTTCTCCACTCACCAACAGCAGCAAGAGTAAAATTGACTCTGTCATGTGTGTCTGTCGGCTTCACCAATGTAGAGATGAGTTTCTCGTTGGTTTTTATCACACGGTTTCCGTTGGAGGCTAGTACAGCTAGGCTGACTGATGATAAAGACTCTGAAATCTCTCCTGAAGCGTTGAGGACCATATTCAAAATATCGGTCACATTCTAATTTATTGATCAGAAAAAAAAAAATACTTTAAATGTAAATGTAAATGTATTAAGAAATTAATCACACCTGCAATGTCAATAATGTAACTGACAATTACTTTTGATTTGATTATTTTATATATATATAAAAAAAAATATCTTGAGGACTTACAGTCAAAGGAAGCTCTTGAGCTGTAATGTTCTCGATCTGCTCTAGAAGATTTTGAAGCTTTTCAGTCTGACTCTGAAATCAAAATTGAGAAGACAGAATTTGAGGATGTGTGAGTGATGACTTTAACCGGGTATGCTGAGTGCCTCTGAAATGAGACACAGACAGTGTTTTTGAACGAATTTCTTTAACAAATGATTCAATGACATATTTTTTTTAAACATTTGTCACCACCTACTGGTGGAAATAAAAACACTTTTCCAAAGGTGCTTTTCAGTATTTTGCTCGCTACAGTGGACAGTGTTTGTATCCAAACCAGTGCCGACCCGAGCCTTTTGGGGGCCCTAAACAGAATTTGATTTGGGGGCCCCCTCCCACCACGCGGAGTCACCTGTGCTTGACGATTAATGACACAAATATTACGCTATAATGTTACATTATAAATGAATACAATGAGGTTACACACACCGCTATGAGGCGCCACGTAGGATTTAAATCAAACTTCGCTTATCAATACATACATAACACACGTGCATATACACCTATAAATTACTCGCATATACATGTATACTATTGGATGTTCAAAATACATATATGAAATACACGTGCACACTAATATGAAATCCATACCAATACATATTATGTTAGTCATGAATACATATACACTTGTGAATAACTTGCATATACATATAAACTTGACGCACGCATACACCTATAAACACTCGCACATACATATATACTTCCATGCATATACACCTATAAACACTCGCACATACATATAAACTTCCATGCATATACACCTATAAACACTCGCACATACATACGCTGTAAGAAAAGTTTAATTCCATCACACTGTAAAGTGTTTTTAGATATTAGCCTACATATAGATTACAAATACCAAAGATTTTACATATAAACTGGGTCAGCATACTGTTAATTACAGTTAGTACCATGGGAAGTATAGGGGTGCTGATGTGACCCCTGGAGTGGAGCCCATGAAGAAATATGGTTGGGGATAAAAGTTCACACAAACAAAACCAAAAAACTGTGGTGTTTAGCCTATAGGCATACATATTACGTGTGTTTGTTTTTATTTATGCAGTATTATAAAATACCCATATTATAACAAATAAATAAAATATATTTGGAAATTGCCCTTTAAAACGAAGGCTCAGTTTGTGGTTCACAATTGTTTGATTAAAAACAACAAAAACAATAAAACAAAGACAAAGTCACTTATATCAAACACTTTTTTATTGATATTTTTGTTAACAGAAGATATATCTAGCACCTTTAATTGCCTCCGCTATCATCCTGTCAATCATCTGTCTCATTCTCGCGGGTCGCGGATATGATTACAGTTTCAGTAAAAATGTATTTCACCATCATCGGTACCCACCCTCAGCCGATTGGCATTACAGTATTTGCAATCACCATCCCGTGGCAAAACGGAGCGTCTAAAAGAAAAGTTCTGACTGCTGATCTGAACATTGGTCCGGTGAGCCTCTCCCGCTCGGCGCTGTCAAGCGGATTTAACTCCGCACAGCTAAATAAAACAGGCTGGTGGCAGACTAATAATTAATATTTTTGATGTAAAGATTTCTGTGAAATGCGTAAAGTTACACAGAAGAAAGCCCACACAGCAAAAACTCCAGTGTTAAATTAACACTCCTGGGAGTGTATATGAGTCCACTCTCAAAAGTGTAAAGTGTTAAAATATGAGTGTTAAATGAACACTCAACGGTGTTAAAGTTAATGAGATAATTAAGTGATTAATTTAGTGATGATTGAGCATTATTGAAGACACCTGATGTGAAGCAGAATCACTGAAGGAGAAAATCTCAAATTGTAAGCCACCGTTATGGTGATGGGTGTTTGCTTTAGTTGGACTCTAGACCATTATACATTTACTTTAGATTTTGTTTGACTGTTATATCTTATAACTGCCAGATGAGCAAAGAAAAAAAAAGTGATCCGATGGTGTTGGTTATATTATGACAATCATCATTTGAACTTGATCACTGAACTCATTAAGACCCTTATTTCTGACTTAGATTTATGTTGTTGGTTACAGCATAACTGTGAATCTGCATAAATATCCAGAATTATAGATGTAATACAAAGGATATCTTAAAAGTTGATTTGAAAAAAAAAAATCATTCTTTTAGGCACATACAGATGTCAAGATTCAGTCTATGCATCTCAACAATGGTGAGGAGCAGAATATTCAATTAGGAAAAGTACATTACATAGACAATTCAGATCCTAATTTATTCATACCGCAATGCATGATGGGAGCCATTAATGAGTTGTGATTGGTGGCAGCCACTGCAACATGCTTTATTATTGTCACCATTGTTGAGATTCATAGGCTGATTATTGATGTCTGTGTTTTAAATAAATTTATTTGAAAGTCTTTTGATCAGAACAAAGGTTATGAAATATTTGTGGATTATATGAAAAATACCGAAAATCATAATGTAGAATCACAGAGCTGCTGTAACTATCTCAATAAGTTTTGTTTTACGGATCACAACATGATTATGTCAAAACATAACCAACACCATCCGATCACATTTTTTCACATCTTTGTTCATCTGACTGTTATAAATCAATAACAGCAGACAAACAAAATCTAAAGTAAATATATAATGGTCTAGAGCCCAACTAAAGCAAACACTGATCGCCATAACGGTAACTTACAATTTGAGATTTTCTCCTTCAGTGATTCTGCTTGTTAACATCAGGTGTCTTCAATAATGCTCAATCATCACTAAATTAATCACTTGATTACCTCATTAACTTTAACACTCTTGAGTGTTCATTTAACACTCATATTTTAACACTTTACACTTTTGAGAGTGGACTCATATACACTCCCAGGAGTGTTAATTTAACACTGGAGTTTTTGCTGTGCAATAGGACCTGCCCTGTACAGTTTAAGAATCTGTAGCCATAGTACTAGAGGACTATTATTTTGTTGAACAGACCCGAGCAACAACTGATGACGTCACATGCTCAGACTTGCTTGACCAATCGGCGTAAGGGGGTGTGTCAGGCCACCCACATGTGGAAAACGAATTTTGAAGTCATTTATTCGTTTTTTGCCTGTGAACTAAAAAACGAAAAATCCAGCCGAAATCTCGTTTTTTTTTTTTTTTTTTTACAAAAAAATGAATAAAGGGGCGTTTTCTCGTTTATGCTTATTTCATTTCAAATTGGAAAACAAACTATCAAAATTACACAAATGACTTCTACACTGAAATGCCTTCCGGTTACACTGAAATGCCTTCCTTTTACACTGAAATGCCTTCCGGTTACACTGAAATGCCTTCCTTTTACACTGAAATGCCTTCCGTTTGCACTGAAAAGTTCACGCACATCCACATATGAAATCACTCGCATATACATATATACACAAAGCATGCATCCACGTTTTATTTTGAATGTGCGAGTGTTTATAGGTGTATATGCATGGAGGTTTATATGTATGAGCAAGTGTTTATAGGTGTATATGCTTGGAAGTTTATATGTTTATGCGAGTATTTATAGGTGTATACGTGCCTCAAGTTTATATGTATATGCAAGTTATTCACATATGCATTCATGACTAACATAATATGTATTGGTATGGATTTCATATTAGTGTGCACGTGTATTTCATATAAGTATTTTGAACATCCAATAGTATACATGTATATGCGTGTAATTTATAGGTGTATATGCACGTGTGTTATGCATGATAAGCGAAGTTTGATTTAAATCCTACATGGCGCCTCATACACCGCGCCTCACACACACACACACCATATTCCAGCATTGCAATTCTTGATATCACAGCCTGTTCATTATAGCCGTAATAAATATATAATAATAAAATAGTCAACCAAACAAAATTACACTGCTCTGTTTAAATAGTCAGTAGTACAATTTGTACCATTCATGGTAAGCACCGCTCCACTGTGATGTTTCCAAGCACATTTTTGCGTGTGAAGAGGATGATTTTTTCCGTCAATATTGGAACGTGAGTGAAGTACAAAGAAGCTTATAATAAAGAATATTTTACCATCCAAATACATCGCGAATGTTGAAACATTTTGATTCTAATGAGAGAGATACGTGAGCCCAATGCCGCTTACTTTTACTTTCGCTTTAAATTATTTTGTTTTGGCTTGTTTATAGTTACTTTTTTATTCTTGTTCTGTTCTGAATGCCATTAAATTTAAAGGATAAATCATTGATTTAAATGTCAATCATCAATCACTGATCAAACATTACCGTGACTTTGCACACGAATTGTCTGCACGCGAGGTTATGCGTATGACTCAAACACTGGCAGATACAGCAGCAGTTGTAGGCAGGTATATTGATCATGAAATCAGAAATTTACTTGTCTTGAATTATTCATTCATTCATTCATTCATTCATGTCACTTGTTTATGTTAATTAATTTGTAAAAAATCATCATCACAAACTTTTGTCACAGAAGTACTGTAATAAAAGTATATGTTTGTACAGGTTATGGACAGTTACGTATTTCCAACATTTTATTATGTAAGCTTTATGTTACTCCTCAAATAACAAGAGAATTTGTAGTAATTTATAGTGTTAATTAATTAGCGAGTCCACAAGCTCATTCTTTCAATTGGCTTTTGTATGCAGAGTATTCACAGCTTATATGGACTGAATGCCCCATAAACCATCAGCAATTATTAGAAAAGCACATTCATATTTCAGATTACACAAATATTTAAAATGCACATGTTATTGCACTGCTTCAGTTTGGACTATTAATGATAGGACTCTCTACAACTTCAATTTCAGAAACTCAACTTACGTTGCGTCCTTCCAGCAGTGTTATATTTATACCTGCAATGACAGAAATCAGAATGAAGACAATAATATAATAAACTGCAAAACTTAAAAAAAATTACTATTTTATTAAGCAGCAATTTCAGCAAGATTGTGGATTCAGCAAGATTTCAGTGGTGCGTACCTCCTTCTGCGTACCCCTTCTCTTCCACTTAGACTTCAGTCATACCTTTTCCATTAAGGGACAATATTTGCCCCCTACATTTATTTCCCAGTGCTTTTTTTACCTTTATGAATAACTTTATGAAATAAAAAATGTTTTCAATGAAAAATGTTCAATAGAGCAATATGCAATGACAGAAAAACAAAGTGATACTTTGAAATATTAAACTAAAACCAGTAAGTCAGTGTCTTCTCAATGAGCGAGTCATTGAGTCATTCTTACATTCAGTAACAAAGCAACTAGCTGTATTTATAAATGAATCATTGAATGATTGACTCACAATTTTTCAAAGCTGCAGAATTGTTTACGAAACACCGGTGTGTGCTGTAGTTCTGATGTGTCCTTCGTTGGAACTATTATTTTGTTGCAAAATAGATTAAGTACTGACAGTACTGTGTTTAAAATACACGTTTTGTGTTTCAGATTTTGTTGACCTGTTGTATGATAATCAATGTCACGTTTGCCATCATGTGGATATTTGGGAGCAATTGCATTCTTGCTAATTATCAACATTAAATACAACAACTCGCACAAGGTGTTTTTGTATCAAAGAAAGTTTGAGTCTTAAATTTCTCACTCTGTGTCTATATTTGTTCTTCATGTGAGTACGTACTAAATCCCCACTTTTAGTGCGTTGTCAAGAACGACAGTAATGTAGCGCAGCAATACTCTGCAGGCAATCTGTCATATGCTCACTGCCTGTCACTTATCACTTATCAACAGATAAGTAGGAGTCAAAATGAAAGAAAGATTCAATTTGTGAAATATTGATCCAACACACATAAAAAAGTACAATATTGGAAAATCAACCATGTGACCATGTGAGGAGATGACCAGAAATTGACCTATCGGTAAGCTCCGCCCCCCTTAGTTACGGTTGCTAACTCGAACAAACAAACGGAGTGGCTAACTGTCTTACAATTAGTGGTGGGCGATATTGCAAATTTCGGTATCAATCCGAGTAAATACAGGGCCAGTATCGCCGATATCGATACCGATACCAATACTTTTTTCATTTTAAAAGCATGCACTTGAACTTGTATGCACTTTCCTGTGCTAGAGCAGTGTGTCATGATTTATGAGGTGAATGCATCATTAATATGCTAAATCTGAATACATTTTCATGACTACTAAATATTTTTTGATTTGTGCTCTCAACTTTTACAAAACTACCCTAAGTATAATACTAGCCTAATAGTACTAGCCTACACAATAAATTCCAACACACACACACACACACACACACACACACACTCTAACATCAAGAATCAGCTTATGAATCACAACAATGGTTACATGCTTCATGCTGCAATGCATGCTGGGAGCCATTAGTTTTATAATATGGTGGCTCCCAGCATGCATTGCTGCAGGAAGCATGTCACCATTATTGAGATTCATATGCTAATTCTTGATGTCTGTGTGTGTCTTAAATAATTTGCTCCACAATGTTTGCAAAAAAAAAAAAAAAACATTCAGAATGTCTGTTCAGTGGCAAGAAATTATCATTGGTGAAAAAGTTATCTTTTAATAACAAATACCATTTGTTATACCAATTTATGAGATTAGTGAATTGTTCGACTTCATGATGGTTAAAACTATATCACTTGATCATCTTTGTTTCTGGCATACTTTGTAACAAAATTATGTGTTTTGGTAAACACTGTCACAAAGACCACAAACTTGCATTGCAAAGCCAAGAGTCAAACTGCCCAACTAAAGCAAACACTGATCACCATAATGGTGAATTTACTAAAACATATTATTTCCAATAAAACATCAACATCTACACCTCTATTAATTGTCAATAACTAGTTGTTAATAAGTGAAGCTGGTAATGCTGTTTGTGGAGTTTAATCCTCCTCTGCTGAGATCTTCACAGATTTAATGTCGTCTTTTATCTTCAGTTAATTTCATCTCCAGAAGTCAGTTGTAGTTCTTGTGTTTCTCTTTTCTTCAGTGATTCTGCTCGTTATCATCAGGTGTCTTCAATGCTCAATCATCGCTCAATTAAACACTTAATTATCTAATTAACTCTAACACTGCTTCAGTGTTACTTTTAACACCCTGCTGGTGGTTCCCATATGAACACCGAGCGGTGTTAAATTTAACACCAGGGAATTTACTGTGTACTGTTCAAAAGTTTGGGGTCTGTAAGATTTTTAATTCTCTTCTGCATTTATTTGATCAAAAATACTGTAAAAACTGTAATATTACAATTTAACATAAGCTATCTGTTTTCTATGTCATAGTAAACTGTAATTTATTCATGTGATCAAAGCTGAATTTTCGACATCATTACTCCAGTCATGATGATAATTCATTCTAATATGCTGATTTGCTGCTCAGGAAACAATTTGTTGAATTGTTGAAAACAATTTCATATTTTTGTGTAAACCATGATACATTTTATGCTTTAAAGTTGAAAGAACAGCATTTATATGAAGTAGATTTTTTTTTTAACAGTGTAAAAACCCTTGAATGTCACTTTTGATCAATTTAATGCATCGATCCTTGTTGAATAAAAATATTAATTTCATTAAAAAAATCTTACTGATGTCAACATTTTGAACCGTTATGTACACTTTTGGTTTGTTTTATTGTGAAATAACTCCCGATTGTTTCTCTGTCATCCAAGCAAGGCTTCGTTTCCCAAACGCACTGGGCCTGTGAGCTCAGCGAAGCACCAGCATCGAATGCTCTCTGTGATTGATTGGTTTCGTCTTGTATCCAGATGACTAGGAGAAAAAGTTCTATCCTACACAATTATCCTACACACACACATATTGCACACTGAACGGCATTATAGAGAAAATAATTGTGCCTTATGAGATCAATGCACTGTGTTGTCATTCATAAAAGGACATCATAGGGGAGACCGGGGACAGTTGCAACACTTTTTGCATTTCTCTCAGTTACTCAGAGACTATTGGGACTAGATCAACCAAATTTGTATATATTAAACTTGCATCTGTCTGCTAATTACCCATACCATTTAAAGATGATTATATATGACATATCGTTCACAGTATTTATTTGAATGGAAGAAGTCAGATGTTGCAACTGACCCCAACCCAGGGGACAGTTGCAACACAACCATGGGACGGTTACAACATGTTAAAAATACCTTAAATTTCTTTTAGCTTTTTGTCTCAATGAGCATATAGAATTCTGAAAATATTAACTGTTTTAGGCCTACTATAATATTATAGTATTATTTATTTCTATAATAATATTATTGTAGCCTATTATTTATTTATTTAGTGATATTTATCAAATAACAGTTATTGAGTTTTGTTTGTTTATGTGTAGAACATAGGCCTACATATATTCAGTGTGCAGGTGTTACAGATGCTATCCAATCTCTCCATATTTCAGTGCCAGACAGGAAGAATTGAACAATTTGCAATGCAACAAACTTTTATTAAACATGCAATTTATAACTTGTTGCAACTGTCCCCAAACCTATCAGCCATGACAGACATCATATGCCTGCTAGACACACTGACTTTGACACAATGCTAACTATGTCACTTAGAAGTCAACAAAACAATAATTCAAACTAAGTAAGTTTTGATTAATTCATACAAAATGTCAGGACTGTATGACAAAATTACATATCATGAAAAATGTACTTTCATACCTCCAAAACAAGTTTTGTTCAATAAATTCAGCAGCAGATGCTGAATATGTCTACTGTCTTCTTGTTGGGGGAAGGGTCTAACTGTGCATGTGCAGTATGAGTGTCATCACTCTAGCTTGTTTCTGATTGGAGAAAAATGACATGTTGCAACCATCCCCTGTTGCAACTGACCCCTGTCTCCCCTACCTATTATGAAACAGCGCGTCTGTCATAACTCCACTGAAATCTCCATGTTAAGCAAGCGTTCACAATATAACATCCATCTGCAGTTTTTACACGTTTTTAAACATATTACATATGAGAAATATTGATATTCCGTCGGATTTTGTATAAAATAATCATCAATCCTATTGTTTTTCAATAATTGCGCACGCAGCGCGATTCTACTATGGAAAAAGCATACGCGATCAGGGCAGTTAGAGTCTCGTGTGTAAAACAAACCCACACATATTATGATTAATATGATTAATCATATATATTATGATTAAAATGGAATTTTGATTTTGTGATGAAAATTCTCTGTCTGTTTTTTTTTTTTTTTTTTTTGCTTCTTCGCCATTTTGAATTTATACATTTCTCATATTTGTGTTATTGCTACTATTTGTGTTATTGACCTTTCAGTAATAAAAAAAAAAGACTTAAAGGGATACTTCAGGATTTAGCATTAAGCTTTGTATTAGTAGAAAACCTGTAGTATTTTCGAATTACCATGCTTTCCACCCTCATATCCCTCTGAGACAAGAGATTTATGTATTTTTTGTCTGGAAAAAATCCTCCGATGACGCGATGTCGTCCTTTTGCGTCATCAGAGGATTTTTTGGCCAGAGGCGAGAGACTACAGCCAGTAGAAGGCGTTGTTCCGCATGTTTTCAGCCCGCCCATAGAGGGTGGGATCTCACTCACAGAGTGTACACAGAGTGTCAGCCGTCTTTCTTTGGAAGCTAAGCTAGCAGGCTCTTGTTCTGTGGAGAAAGCTGAGTAGTAGGAGAAAGCTGAGTAGTAGGAGAAAGCTGAATAGTAGGAGAAAGCTGAGTAGTAGGGGTTACCATCCTCTTTTTCCCTATGTCCGGCCGTCGAGATCATCCAAAATGTCCGGGATTCAGCTTTTGCTTTCTGCGGTCGCCATTCATTGTTTACATGCACACCTTTTGTTTCAATCTAACTGAATTCATTCCGATTGGTGAATCTGAACATGAACGCTAAACAAGTGATCGCTTGATGTGCGTTTTACCATTGCTAAGAAAATTCCCGCTCCTCTGTGAGAGATACGAGACCGGCGCGTCTCACGTGTTTCGCTCATCAGTAATCGTGTCACCGGCCTCGCGCCGTTCTCCCTCAGCCTCGTCCTGCTCGCCACAGTAAACATAATGAATGGCGACTGTAGAACACAGAAGCCGAATCCCGGACATTTTGGGCGATCTCGAAATCCCAGGCAGACTCGTCACAGAGACTCACTAGTAGTCTAGTCTTGTTCTTTAACTGCGCGCTCTTACCGGTAGGCGTGGCTTGGGAGTGGCCTCCTAGGGCAGCGAAGCAAGTGCATTCTGGGAGTTGTTGTCTTTCATCCACATAAGCCAAAAAATACATTTTCTGGCTTTTCTCAGTCTAGAAGGCTCCAAATTCAAAAATAATTTGTCTATAAATATTAATATAATAATTATAATAAATAATAATTAATAATGTCTTCTACATAAATGACCCATTTTAAATACACATTCATCCAGAGGTGGAGTATCTCTTTAAGATTATTGTGGGAGTATTTTTGTATTTTCAAAATACTAATTACTTATTTTATTTTATTTAAATACATTTTCACATCAGTATTTTGTATTTTATTTTGTTACATTTCATGAGCCAGTATTTGTAGTTTGTAACAAAATAGTTTTTGATGTATTTGTGCCCACCTCACCCAGTGCTATTCCAGAGTTACATTTTAACACACATTGTGTGCACAATATACACAACATGTGTCAAAATACCATCAACACATGCTGTGTGTTGTTTTTTAACACATCTCTTTTTAGAGTGTGTGATTGGGCGACACAGAAACAGCCGTTAATCTCGTAAATTCGATATAAAATAGGTAAGAATAGATTTGTTTTCATCATGATTTTTATTAATTGTAGAGTGTTTCATATCTACCAGATAAAATATGTGTATTTATTTCCTCTGCCAACACAAATGTTTTCCCATCAGTAAATAACACATGTATGGTGTCAACTTATCCAGAGCGTGAGAAAAAAAAAACACATTGTGTGCAAAAATCTACACAACATGTGTCAAAATGCTATCTACACAGTCACATGTGTTGTTTTTTGACACATCTCTTTTTGCAATGCGGTTTGTGCTGTAGTTCTGCTTTTCTCTTTCGTTGGAACTATTGTTTCGTTGCAAAATAGAGTAAGTACTGATAGTACTGTGTTTAAAATACACATTTTGTGTTTCAGATTTTGTTGACCTGTTGTATGATAATCAATGTCACGTTTGCCATCGTGTGGATATTTGGGAACAATTGCATTCTTGCTCATTATCAACTTTAAATACAACAACTCGCACAAGGTGTTTTTGTATCAAAGAAAGTTTGAGTCTTAAATCTCTCACTCTGTGTCTATATTTGCTCTTCATGTGAGTACGTACTAAATCCCCACTTTTGGTGCGTTGTCGAGAACGGCAGTAATGTAGCGCAGCAATACGCTGCAGGCAATCTGTCATTTGCTCACTGCCTGTCACTTATCACTTATTAACAGATAAGTAGGAGTCAAAATGAAAGAAAGATTCAATTTGTGAAATATTGATCCAACACAAAAAAAGTACAATATTGGAAAATCTGGATTCTGTCCAGTCTCAGCAAACACGACAGACACTAAATCAGGGCAAATGAGAGATTTAATATCCCAAAGTATCTTTATGGCACAGCAGTACTGATGTCCATCCTTGAGTCTCTGTTATAGTGACAGTATGGGCTGTTTAGTCTAATTTAAATCATGTCAGCTAAGTTTTGTATGTTGTTACACAGCTTCTATTAATGCTTCACTGATGTCAAGGGTGTGGTGCAAATATAGCGCTGTATGTGTGTCCAGCAACACTTGTTAAATACAGTCTTCTAGACTGCAAACAACGAACAAATGATTTTACAATCAGATTTTGATCTTAAAAATAATATCAAATGGCTGCATCTTACCGTTACTAATGTTCAGATGTGTCACTGAAATCCACTTGTTCTTGTTCTTTTGTCCCGTCTCTCCAGCTCCACACCAGTATATCCCAGAATCCTTTAGTGTCAGATCAGTGATGGTCACAGTAAAAACTCCTGCAGATTCATCATCCCACAGAGAGAATCTGCCGTTACTGTTTGTTTCTGATGAAACTTTGATACCCGATGTCTCACAGAGCGACAGGTCGCTTCCTTTGCACATGAACCTGATCTTGTTCTTCAAGTCACTGTTATAATGGCAGGTGATGTTCAGATGCTCTCCAGTCACAGCAAACATGTGAAACACTAAATCAGGGCATAAATGAGAGATGTAAGTGTCCCAAATTCTCCTTAATTCTACACTGCATCCTTGAGTCTCTGTTATAGTGACAGTATGGGCTGTTTTATCAGATCTAATCTAATCTAATGTAAATCATGTCAGCTGTGTTTTGGTGTGAACGGCTTTTCTGTTAACAAAGACTGATAATGGAATAAATATAAAATGAAAAGGTATTTTACAACAGAAAGTCCTGAACTTTTGTGTACAGATAATGTATACTTTGTGTTTTGAATGAGCGATTTCTTCATAACTGAGACAGTGTTGTGTGTGAGGAAGTGATGCGGGTCAGTGTCTGTGGTGTGAACACTCGCTTATCATCATCTACAGAGGATACTGTGGTTTCTGTTACCTCACCTCTTTACACCCTTACACAGGTTTCCCACACCTTGGTTAACTTCCAATTCAAGGACCTTTCAAGGACTTTCCAGGTCCAAAACCCTCAAATTCAAGGACTTAATGTGGGAACACATTTGTTGTGTCGAATAACAAACGTTGAGGTTCCATCATAGTTGTTTTGTGCGCACGTGAACGTCATGGCAACGTACAACACAAAGTGCCTCACGCGGGAAACACTTAATGTAACGCGTAAATGCGCGTAGCTAACATAAATCAAGCAAGTATGCATGGGCCACGAAGTGTTGGCAAAATAACACATTAACGGACCTTAGGAAATAATATGGATTTTTTTTTTTTTTTCAGAAGACTAAATAAACAAAATAAATTCAAGCACTTTCAAGGAACTGTATCTATTATGTTCATTTTTCAAAAACTTTCCAGGGCCTTGAATTTTATTTTTTTCAGATTCACAAACTTTCAAGGATTTCAAGGACCCTTGGGAACCCTGCTTACAACACGTGATACAGCGCTCTCTCAGACACACACAGACCTCTCTGATGTTACTGATATATTAGTTATGATTATATGTGTTTTACACCATATCTGTGTGCACTGTCCACTTCACTCATGCAGAATATTCTGACTTACCAGGTTTAATTTCCAGGTTAATCTCTGTGTATTTATCAGGTTTTCCCAGTCCTGTCCTCACACCACACCAGTATTGGCCTTTATCCTCTGTTCTCAGATCAGTGATGGTGACGGTGAAGATGTGGGTCGTTCTGTTATCGGTCAGAGTGAATCTCCTGTCTTTAGCTGGAGATCCAGATTCAACAGGAATGTCTTTCAATTGATCTTTCACTAGGCTTATTGGACACTCTCCTCTGCAGAGATACTTATTCTTCTCTTCATATCCAGACTCATAGTCACAGCGTATTTCAACTTTTCCTCCTTCATAACCAGTGAAAGTCAAGATCTCCGTCGTCTCACACGCCAAGACTAAAAACATAAGAGAGAGAAACTCAGCTCAGAGCGAACATGGACCTGATTGAGAACAGGTGCTGTTTTAGAAAGACCCGGAAACACAGAATAAAGTCTTACCTGACATGATGAGCAGGAGAAATATGAGAAGTTTATGATCACAGATCTGGATCATTTTCTGCTTTATCTGTGAGCCGCTGGTGGCCTGTGTTATGAAGAGCTCTCTCTCTCTCTCTCTCTCTCTCTCTCTCTCTCTCTCTCACTCACTCACACACACACACATCCGCGCACACACACACACACACACACACACACACACACACACACACACACACACACACACACACACACACACACACACACACACACACACACTTTATCTCACTTCCAGTGCGATTGTTGAGCAAGTGTGTCTGGGGAGGTGTGAACGTTTTTTTATTTGTCGTGTGTGAGTGTTAAAGTGGTGTGGTGTGAACGTTTTTTTATTCTCTTCTTTCTGCTACATTTCAACTAACATTTGTTTTTCTTGCAGGAATGACATTCCTATGCTTTTAAATATTTCCAAACTCTTTGGGGAAAACTTGTGACTCTGAGTGTGTGTGTGTGTGTGTGTGTGTGTGTGTGTGTGTGTGTGTGTGTGTGTGTGTGTGTGTGTGTGTGTGTGTGTGTGTGTGTAAATAAAAATTAGGGGAAGTGAAACTAGATAGATTACTAGTTCTCAAACCTTATGATATAATATACTTATATACTTATATACTTATATATAAGTAATCACAAAAATAGAGTTTGCTTGTGCCAGTGACAGAGGGAAAAGGTTTGGGCTTTTGAACCAATTGATCCAATCAAATTGAAGGTGACATGTTAGTCACTATAATCTTATTTGTTGTCTTGATTCTATAAAAACTGTTGTATCCGTGTTTTCTGGTGGGATTCTCAATGGAATTTGTCTGAGATCCTCCAGCCTTGCTTCTTGGGAGAGATTCCCTGAGAACTGCTCGGGAAGATGATTAAAGCCGTGATTAAAGCATTTAAAGGACATTTGCTGAAGTCTGTTTGTCGATCATTCCTGCGCAGGAAGTAAGCTAGTTTAGGGGAACAAGTTAGTTAGGTGACTATTATTGAACTGGGACGTCGATTTGTAGACATGACCCAGATAGTTATGTTTAGGGAAAAATCTCCCACACTGCTTATCTTTGTGTTGATTTTTTTGTTGTCCGGTTTGTTAATAGTTTTTGTTAGTTTAGTTTGAGGGCCGTGTGCGATCCGTTATTTGGAGGCACGTCGGCCGAGGAAACACAGGGTTTGAGTTCACTCACGAGACGCCATGAGATTAAGGTGGCGTCTGAGGTGAGCGTCGAGGAACGTTGTTTGGCCGTTGGGGAAGTGGTGGGACACGCTAGTGTTTTGTCCGCTTCTAGAATGAACAATGCAACAGTGTTTTTTCTGGATAGTGTAGACAAGGTGAATGAGTTGGTAGAGCGGGGAATTGTTATTGATGGCGAATTTATTTCAGTTCTCCCACTCTCCTTACCAGCGAAAAAAGTTTATTCTATCTAATGTACCACCTTTTGTTAGTGATGGATTTCTAACGCAAGCTTTGACATGCTATGGAAAGTTGGTGTCCCCAATAAACAAGATTCCAATTAGTAGCGAGTCGCCTTTTATTGAAACATCCCACTAAGCAAAATGATGTCCGAAAGACGTCTTTTCAATGTCTTTGTTACAAAAATCAGACGTTGAAATGACGTCCACTGAGGAGCCAGAATGAAAGTTTTTATGACGTCTTTTTTTGACTTGTTCTGCACGTCCGATATAGACGTTCATCGAACCTTCGTACAAGTTTAAAAACTAGTTCAAATGTGACCATTGTGGACATATTTCAACATAATTTATGGTCTCATTTAGACATAATTACTTTGACTATTGCTGTCAGATGATCTCAGTGAGAATTAACAGAGGTTTAGATGTTGATATTTGTTTAATTTGAAGTGTCACCATTGTGGTGATCAGTGTTTGCTTTAGTTGGGGTCTTGGTCCCTGTTCCTTTTACTTTAACTTTTCTTTGGCTGCTGTAAAAGTGTGTTTGTGTAACACAATTGTTGTGGTAGAGAAAGCCTAGAAAAAGTTTGAAGTGTTATCAGCTCAATGTTGATGACGACATGATCACCACAAAATGGGCCTTTAATATTGTGTTTAAAGTTTTGTGTTTATATTTGGCATTAATAACCACCAACCTTGTTGGACTGCATTATTGGTGCCAAAAGCATTAAAATGATCACTTATTTGAGTGTGTGTGACTATATGATACACTTGCTCAAAACATCATGTGCACATGCTTTTTATACACCTTCAAATAAGTGATAATATCCAAATTATTTAATATCAATTGTGGTGTGTTGTCTTTAGACCAAGAGTAAGCGTTTGATCAGGTTGAGCATGATTATCTATGGATTGTTTTAGGAGCTTTTGGTATTAATGAGAAGTTTTCAAACATGTGACATTGAGAGTGTTATTAAGTTTAAGTTTAATAGTGCTCTTATGTGCTTCATTCGAGGTCAGTAGAGGTATTAGACAAGGATGTTCACTATCAGGAATGTTATATTCTCTTGTTATTCAATCACTTCTACAAACAATCAGGAATATTTACACATTTAGATGGTTTTAGGATACCACTTTGTGATGTAAAGTTTTGTATATCAGCTTATGCAGACGACCTTATAATAATTATTAATAAACAAAGTGACATATATGTTTTATCTAAATTGATAGAAGACTTTGGAAAATGGTCTTCAGCAAAAGTAAATTGTAAAAAAAGTGGGGCATTTTTATTAGGGGATTGGAATGAAGGGAAACCAATTCTTCCTGAAGGTCTGTGTTGAAATAGGTAGGGTTGCAGAGATTTTTTAGGGGTTCAAGCATGAAATGCTGAAACCCTATTGTAATTGTAAGGATTTGTAAATCGCATCGTGCAGGCCAAACCGTAAGGCCTAGAGACTTGAAACCTGGCCAGATGGTAGGCCTCAATTTTGGGACAACCTATCAGAGTATGACCCCGAATAGCCCATAGGTGGCGCTACAGCAACCAAAAGTTCAAAATTGCTCATTACTCTTAGACCGTTTGTCCCAGGATCAAGTGTCTTATATCGGAATCCGTGGCTCAAGGCGGACAAAATGGCTATCTCTGATATAACCAAAATATTTGATGGCACTTTTACTAAAACGGTTATAAATTGTTAACGGAAAGAGATTTTTTTGCTAAACTTGGGATACGTCTTCCTGAGCTCAATCTGATATCACTTGAAAAAAAAAAAATCACAACAATTGGCCACTTGGTGGCACTATAGAACGGTTATAACTTGTGAACGGAAAGAGATATTTTCGCAAAACTTGGGACACATGTTCATGAGCTCATTCTGAGGTCACGTGAAAAAAAATCATGACAATTGGCCAGTTGGTGGCACTATAAAATGGTTACAACTTGTGAGCGGAAAGAGATATTTTCGCTAAACTTGGGACACATGTTCATAAGCTCAATCTGAGTTGACATGAAAAAAATTGTGACAATTGGCCACTTGGTGGTGCTATAACAGTGAAAAAAAATCATGAAAATAGCTATAAGCGCAACCCAACTGTTAGTCTACTGAAAATTGGAACACAGTGTCTTTGTCCAGGGTGCCATGATAGTCTATGAGAACATTGGTGTATCTCAAAAAACTCAGAATCCAACAAAGGAAACATTTGGAGTACATTACCAGCTGAGGTCGTCTCTGGTGTGACTGTTGTATCGGGGCTGATGATGTTAATGATGCTGATGCTGATCGATTGCTCCTGTCTGCCTCGCTGCCTGCTGTGAGTGTGTTTGCTTCGGTGCTGTAAGCTCCGTCTTAGCCTCGTATTTCCTTGTTTTGAACCATCATTTACTACAATTTCTAGTTGTTTATACTACTACTAAATACAGCTTACCCAACATCTCAGATTAACCTGACATCGCTAGCTTCCGTTGCTACTTGCACAACACGCTAGTAATTCGCTAGCCTGCTAACGCGCCACCCGTGCGCTCAGCTATTTTTATTTATTTATTTTTCTCTCGCGCCTTTGAGTTCATAAAAGCTCAGGTGAGTAAGAAACACTCAACAAACACGGTGAGTAATGTCTTGTCCTGTTATTGTCACCTGCACTTCATGTCACATGTTTAGCATAGCCTTCTCTGTCGGCAATATAGGATTTATATGTGATAAATGTAAGGAGACAGTTAGGTTGACAGAGAAGATTTCAGAATTAGAAACACGCATCCAAACTTTAATTGAGGATAGTAAGAGTGCTAGAGCTTCAGATGTTTTGGATGCGCATAGCATAGTGAACACTTTACATGAGTCGGTTCCGGCTGAAGTAGAGCTTTTGCAGCCGGGCAAATGGGTGACAGTGAGGGATCGCTCTAGTCGCGGATCTAAAAACCACTCTTCCGTTCCGATTACCATAACAAATCGATTTGCCCCACTTAGTGAAACACGCACTGAGAATGATTGTGCCCTAGTTATTGCCGATTCTATTACACGGAACACCAACCACCATAGTCACATGTTTGCCGGGAGCCAGAGCGCCTGACATCAAAGCAAATTTAAAAGTGCTGGCTAATGCTAATCGTAAATTCTCTAAGATCATTATTCATGTCGGCACTAATGATGTTCGACTCCGCCAGTCGGAGATCACCAAAATTAATATTAAAGTGTGCACATTGAGAGGGGTCAGTTGAGGTGGCTCGGGCATCTTTTCCGGATGCCTCCTGGAACGCCTTCTCGGGAAGGTGTTCCGGGCATGTCCCACCGGGAGGAGACCCCGGGGAAGACCTAGGAGACGCTGGAGAGACTATGTCAAACAGGAAATCTCTCACTAGCGCGCGTTTCAGCCTCATGTTCTTAGAAGTTTACCTTTCAGTTAATATGCATAACGTTATATATTTAGTCTTTTCAAATTGTAATTTTTTAACACTGCTTCAGTGTTCGTTTAACACTCTGCTCAGAGTTTATATAATTCACACTTTTCACACTTTTCGTGTTAATTTAACACTGGGGATTTTGCTGTGTACTTCTCTTTCTTTGACACTAAACAACTGATTTATTGTTGCATCACTGCATCAACAGAAAGAGAATCATAATAAAGAAAATATAGTTCCAAGTGCCCAACCAAAGGGATCACTAATCGCCATAAATATTTTAGGAAAATCAAAATCAATTTATGAAGTCAACTTATGTTATGTTATTAACTAATTTCATCTAATTAATTAACTATTTCATCTAATTACTAGTTTGAACTAATCAGTTAACTTTGTACACAGCAAAATCCCGAGAGTTAAATTAAGTCAAGCTGGTAATGCTGTTTGTGGAGTTGTTTAATCCTCTTCTGCTGAGATCTTGAGAGTTGTAATGTCTTCTTTTATCTTTAGTTGATTCATCTTAGGGCAGGGAAGACCGGGGAGTGTTGCAACAGGGGATGGTTGCAACGTGTCATTTTTCTCCAATCAGAAACAGGCTAGAGTGATGACACTCATACTGCAGATGCACAGTTAGACCCTCCCCCCAACAAGAAGACAGTAGACATATTCAGCATCTGCTGCTGAATTTATTGAATAAAACTTGTTTTGGAGGTATGAAAGTAACTTTTCAACTTACTTAATTTGAATTATTGTTTTGTTGACTTCTTAGTGACATAGTTAGCATGTGTCAAAGTGTGTCATGGCTGATAGGTTTGGGGACAGTTGCAACAAGTTATAAATTGCATGTTTAATAAAAGTTTGTTGCATTGCAAATTGTTCAATTCGTCCTGTCTGACACTGAAATATGGAGAGATTGAATAGCATCTGTAACACCTGCACACTGAATATATGTAGGCCTATGTTCTACACATAAACAAACAAAACTCAATAACTGTTATTTGATAAATATCACTAAATAAATAAATAAATAAATAAATAAATAAATAAATAAATAATAGTTTACAATAATATTATTATATAAATAAATAATACTATAATATTATAGTAGGCCTAAAACAGTTAATATTTTCAGAATTCTATATGCTCATTGAGACAAACAGCTAAAGTTAATCAGTGAAATTTAAGGTATTTTTAACATGTTGCAACCATCCCATGGTTGTGTTGCAACTGTCCCCTGGGTTGGGGTCAGTTACAACATCTGGCTTCTTCCATTTAAATAAATGCTGTGAACGATATGTCATATATAATCATCTTCATATGGTATGGGTATCTAGCAGACAGATGCAAGTTTAATATATACAAATTTGCTTGATCTAGTCCCAATAGTCTCTGAGTAACTGAGAGAAATGCAAAAAGTGTTGCAACTGTCCCCGGTCTCCCCTACGTTTACACGAAAACGACACACTTAAAACTCAGAAGTGTTTCCTTTGAGTTTCAAAACTTAGCATTTTCAGGCACCCAAACTGACTCTTTGTTGTCGTGGAAACGAACGGCCAAGAATTATTATTATTTTTTTTTTACGTTTTAGCCGAACCCAGGACTCTGATAGTGGGGGACTCCATAATCAGAAACATTAGCAGCAGGGATACAACTACGTGCTGCCTTCCACAAGCAACAACTTCTGATATAAACAGGGAACCTCAGAACATTCTGATGAAACATAAGACTGCAAATCGACTCATCATTCATGTGGGGAAGAATGATATTCATAAAGAGCAGTCAGAACAAAAAAAAACTCAATAACTGTTATTTGATAAACATCACTAAATAAATAAATAAATAAATAATAGGCTATGATAATATTATTGAAATAAATAATACTATAATATTATAGTAGGCCTAAAACAGTTCATATTTTCAGAATTCTATATGCTCATTGAGACAAACAGCTAAAGTTAATCAGTGAAATTTAAGGTATTTTTAACATGTTGCAACCATCCCATGGTTGTGTTGCAACTGTCCCCTGGGTTGGGGTCAGTTGCAACATCTGGCTTCTTCCATTTAAATAAATGCTGTGAACGATATGTCATATATAATCATCTTCATATGGTATCGGTATCTAGCAGACAGATGCAAGTTTAATATACATAAATTTGGTTGATCTAGTCCCAATAGTCTCGGAGTAACCGAGAGAAATGCAAAAAGTGTTGCAACTGTCCCCGGTCTCCCCTACGTTTACACAACAACGATACGCTTAAAACTCAGAAGTGTTTCCTTTGAGTTTTCAAAACTTTGCATTTTCAGGCACCCAAACTGACTCTTTGTTGTCGTGGAAACAAACGGCCAAAAATTATAAAAAGTTTTACGTTTTTAGCCGAGCCCAGGGCTCTGATAGTGGGGGACTCGATAATCAGAAACATTAGCAGCAGGGATACAACTACATGCTGCCTTCCACAAGCAACAACTTCTGATATAAACAGGGAACTTCAGAACATTCTGATGAAACATAAGACTGCAAATCGACTCATCATTCATGTGGGGAAGAATGATATTCATAAAGAGCACTCAGAACGCCTTAAGGGGGATTTCAATGAACTTTTCGAAACACTTAAAAGACTGAAAGTTCAAACAGTCATCAGTGGACCACTCCCAGCAAGAGGAACAAACAGGTTTTCACGGTTGCTTGGGCTTAATGCATGGCTGCAAAAAACCTGCAATATAAAAGGAGTGAACTTTATTGACAATTTCAATCTTTTCTGGAGTCAGAGACAACTGTTTCATCGGGATGGCCATCACCCAAAGAAAATTGGTTCAAGAGTGTTAAAGGACAATATCTACTTCTCCCTCAATCATCCTTCTGCAGTGTGTGCCAATCCACTCAATCTGAACGGCACACACACACCTGGACACAGTATGAATGACCACAGGACTTCACTTCAGCAGCAAAATGGACATGCGGTTGACATATCACATAAGGGCAATGATAACACCACTCCGCCACAACAACCTCTGCTCATGCACCCAGTCTCAGCTGAGCCCTGCCCACAGAGCTCCCCACAGACAGACATATCATAACTGCTCCAAGATTCAGCACCCAAGGACGACTTCCTGGAAAACAGCCAGGGAAGCCAGGACAGCATATCACAGCCTCCGATAACACCAGAGCAACAGCCCCTCTCACCAGACACGTTTCCCCTCTCTCCAGCATCGCCACTTCTCTGCTTCTCACAGGAAATGGAAGAACTGGTATTTGCTGGAACCAAACTATCTCACTCTTTTGCTGCAAGACCCCAGATACCAACCAAAAAACGGCAGGCACCTCAACCACCAAAGCCTGCGGGCCCAGCTCGCCCTCCCCTCCTCCTGTGAGAGCTCTTCAGCCTCTGCCACAACGCCAGGGCCCACACCCTCCCCCATCTGCTCGAGGTGAACCAAAAACAACTCATACCAGCTCTCAGTGATATGTGTTGGGTCCCTGCTATGATAACAGTAACTTTCTCAAATGTTTACAGAACAAGCGGGAACCCAGTGTGCCTGTATCTTTCTCTATTGCTGTTTAATTACAAGATAGAATGTCTAAGGCCTTCAATAGCCATCCAGCAAACCTAACTAATCTGGTGCCTATTACACGTCAAACTAAGATTAATGTGAGGACAAAAAGTAAGACTGTTAAAGGTATAGCGGAGGATTTTTTACTTCCGGGTGGATCACCTATACTATTGGTCCTCCTAATTGTCAATCATTCTGGTGAATCAATCAACTTTTCAAAAAGTGGAGAGGGCGGGTCTTATCTAAAATTCGGAAAGATCCTCCGCTATACCTTTAACCTGTTAAGCTGCAACGCCACTTTTGAAAAATCCACAGAAATGACATACCCAAACTTAAACATACAGTTCATGAACCCTTTGTACTAAAAGCACAAGTATGATCTCATTTGAAAGCTGACACCTGGCAGTTTATTGTAAATGTAGAATTAATTATTGTCATAATGAAAAAAATTGTTATAAATAGCTTCAAAGTTTTGTAAAGTTATTAGAAATTAATTTTTATGAAACATCCTCATGAAAATAAAATTGAAGTTGGCACTGGAGCAATCTAGAAATGCACTACAGCTAAAGCCACATGTCTAAACATTTTATATTTAAAATCTGAAGATAATAAGTCCAAAACTCTGTATTTAGTTAAATGTTTTTCAAGACCATGTCAATGACTTTATTTTGATTTGCTACTTTAAAATGCTACTGATGTTTATTGCCATCTTCTAAACATCAATTCAGTATATTGTCTCTATTGTTTTGTGGTGCAAACGAGCCCCATTCAGTCTCAGTCTCCCCCTGCACACATTCACACCTCTCCAGCCTGGTTATGGCTCGAAATATGCATTTCTTTTGTCTGCATTATAGTTACTAACGACTGGCTATTCACAAGCTATTCATAGGGTTTCAATCCCTAATTTCTTTTATCAAAGTTCTCACTTAACATTTAAAAACTGGGTCAAATGCCCTGCTTGAATTTCAGTAAGCATATTTAGAAAAAAAAAACATAAAAGGATAACTGCTATATGTGGCAGGTGCACCTAGGGCTAGCTAGCATGTTAGCTTAGCACACCATCAATACACGACAATTTATGAGATTAAAACCATGTTTGTGCTCCAAACTTACTTCATAACGCAAGTAGAGTATTTTAAATAATCTTCTGTGATTTAATTTCGCTTCAGATAAAAAAATCAGACAGAATATATATATATATATATATATATATATATATATATTTTATTCTGCACAATGATAAAGTCTATATCGATTAGCATTACATTATAAATATAATCTATAATTATGGAAATACCTGACATTACTCGAAGAACACAGGTAAACCAAATATCATTTCAATCATGTTTATTGTCTTCAAAACATGTTACAGCGATCTCTGATAGCTTTGAATGTGTTCGATACTTCCTGGAATGTCACATGATCATGCCTCTTCTTCATGTTATATATATGGACTATTATTGTGCATGTAGCGCCCTCAGGCTGTTGGTATGGATTGAAAACACAATACATCACAGTATCCAGCACTCATAATGATTACATCGACGCATTTGGGCATAAATTCAATAAATATTATTCCTGTCTATAGAAATCTGATGAAAACCTATGAAAATATATCAATATTTCTCCAAATCTGCACAATTTTGAGCTAAAGCCCTGAGGGACGTTGTTTTGTGTATCGCTGTCATGACGACGGCACGGGAGTTTTTTATGAATGAAAGCGGTTGACGTGCATAATTCATATTAAAGGTATCGACTCATTTTTTCATTTCATAACTCCTGACACAAATTAAGACATAACTGTCACTATAAGTTTTTCAGAATACAATAGTGGTCAAATACTGAAACTTGAGTCTTATATCTTTTTAATGATGTATAGTTTGTCAATGTATAACATTAAATCTGATAGTAATTTTTAACTAAATAAAAAAAAAACGCTTCAGTGCGCCGACGCACTGGTGAAGCTTAACAGGTTAAGTTAGCACTTTTAAACATTCGTTCCCTTAAAAATGAATCACTTCTAGTCAACGACTTAACAACCTGGATTTTATGCTTCTAAATGAAACCTGGCTAGAAGACAGCTGCAGTGCAACAGTCCTCAATGAACATCCTCTCCTAACTTTACTTTTATGAGTGTCTGCAGAGCTGTAAAGAGAGGTGGGGGTCTAGCTGCTCTTTTTAAAGATATCTATCAATGTAAGCAAATATCATTTGGGAATTACCCTTCTTTCGAATACACAGCAAAATCCCCAGAGTAAAATTAACTCTGTTCAGAGAACATTTGGTCCCTCTCTACAGAGAGTTAAAATAACTCTGAAACAGAGTAAAAGTTAATGAGCTACTTAAGTGATTAATTAAGTGATGATTGGGCATTAATGATGAACATCTGCTGTTAACAAGTTCTCAGCAGAGGAGGATTCAACAACTCCATAAACAGCATTACCAGCTTCACTTATTACTAACCAGGGGTGCGTTTCCCGAAAGCATCGTTGGCCAACTATGGTCGCAAGTTCATCGCAATGTCCATCGAACTCTATTGGTAACGACGGAACTTGCGACCATAGTTAACCCACGATGCTTTCGGGAAACGCACCCCAGACTGACTTTATTTCTGTCAGACATCTACAGAAGGTCTTATTAAGAATTAACAGAGGTTTAGATGTTGATGATTTATTGAAAATGTATGATTACCATTATAGTGATGAGTGTTTCCTTCAGTTGGGCAGTTTGACTCTTCTTGCGAGTTTGTGGTTTTTGTAACAGCTTTTACCAAAACATGTAATTTGTTACAAAGAAAACCAAAAGCAAAGATGATCAGGTGATATAGTGTTTAACAGCAGATGTCCAAAAGTGGTCATTTGATGTTAATAGATTATATTCACTAACAATTCTCTATACTCTAAATCCCACAGATTGGACATTTTGAATTTTTTAAATACATAATAGGGGGAATTTTTTCGTTTTTTTTTAGACAAAGACATCAATAATCAGCTTATGAATCTCAACAATGGTGAAATGCTTCATGCTGCAATGCATGCTGGGAGCCACAATAGTATAAAACTCATGGCTCCCAGGATGCATTGCGGCATGAAACATGTTACCATTGTTGAGATTCATAAGCTGATTCTTGATGTCTGTGTCTTAGAAAAAAAAAAATCCCTTTTATGTATTTAAAAAAATTCAAAATGTCCAATTTGTGGCAAGAGAGTATTGTTAGTGAACATAATCTATTAACATTAAATGACCACTTTTGGACAGTGATGATATAAGTGCATCATTATACTTTTTGTTGTTGAAAACTAGATCACCTAAACATCTTTGCATCTGGCATTCTTTGCAACAAATTACATGTTTTGGTAAAAGCTGTTACAAAAACCATAAACACTCAAAAATATAAGCTAGAGTCAAACTGCCCAACTAAAGGAAACACTCATCACGATAATGGTGATCATACATTTTCAATAAATCGTCAAAATCTAAACCTCAATTCTCAATACGAACTTCTGTAAACGTATGACAGAAATAAAGTTAGTCTAGTTAGTAATAAGTGAAGCTGGTAATGATATTTGTGGAGATGTTTAATCCTCCTCTGCTGAGAACTTGTTAACACCAGGTGTTCATCATTAATGCCCAATCATCACTTAATTAATCACTTAAGTATCTCATTAACTTTTACTCTGTTTCAGAGTTATTTTAACTCTCTGTAGAGATGGACCAAATGTTCTCTGAACAGAGTTAATTTTACTCTGGGGATTTTGCTGTGTATCTGGGTACTGTGTTAAAAGGTGCTCCACGCATTTTACTTTTCATTATTTACAGGCCTCCAAAATACTTTCCAGCCTTTGCTGAGGACTTTACAGAACTGTTATCAACAATTACCTCAGAGTTTGACTGTTTTGCCATTGCTGGAGATTTTAACATCCACATAGATAGTTTTGATTTATTTTACCATATTGTTTTCTGCACTGTTTTAAAAACTTTTGATCTGACTCAGCATGTACATGGACCCACACACAATCGTGGACACACTCTAGATTTACTTATCAGTAAGGGTCTAAACATTTCATCGATTGTTATTAAGGATGTAGTGCTGTCTGATCATTTCTGTATTTTCTTTGATATATTGATCTCTCCTGCCACTGAAGCTAGATCTGTGTCTGTCAAGAATGCTTAAATGAGAACACTAGTGCACTATTTATGAAGGCTATATCCTTAACACCAAGCATATCTGCAGACTCTGTTGATTTTCTCCTTGATTCTTTTAACTCAAAAGTTAAAAGTGTAATTGATGATATTGCTCCTGTGAAAGTCAGGAAGAAGAGTGGCAGATAGGGCTGGGCGATATATCGCGCGATATTGTTATGCGCATCTCGTCAGTAAAGCCGGTTCTTTGATTAGTAGTAAATCGCCATCACCTGCTTTCAGATGGAGCGGCATTTACTACAAAGAGCCGTAATTAACTGACAAGCTGAGCCATATCGCATTAATATCGCGGACGTATCGCCAGCGATATTTAATGCGATATGGCTCAGCTTGTCAGTTAACTACGGCTCTTTGTACACAGCGAAACATCCAGTGTTAAATTAACACTCCTGGGAGTGTATGAGTCCACACTCAAGAGTGTTTAAGTTAATGAGATAATTAAGTGATTAATTTAGTGATGATTGACTATTATTGAAGACACCTGATGTTAACAAGCAGAATCACAGAAGGAGAAAATCACAAATTGTAAGTTACCATTGTGGTGATGGGTGTTTGCTTTAGTTGGTCTCTTGAGCCTTATGTGTTTAGTTTAGACTTTGTTTGGCTGTTGTATCTGAGTTATAACTGCCAGATGAGCAAAGAAAAAAAAGTGACTTGATGGTGTTGGTTATAATATGACATTCATCAATTGAACTTGATCATTAAACTCATTAAGATCCTTCTTTCTGACTTCGATGTATGTTGTTGGTTTCAGCATTACTGTGAATCTACATAAATGCCCAGAATTTTTAATATAATATAAAAGATTTCTTAAAAGTTGTTTTAATTTTTTTTTTTTTAGGCACACAGACGTCAAGATTCAGTCAATGTATCTCAACAATGGTGACGAGCAGAATATTCAATTAGGAAAAGTAAATTACATAGACAATTCTGATCATAATTTAATCATACCGCAATGCATGATGGGAGCCATTAATGAGTTGTGATTGGTGGCAGCCACTGCAACATGCTTTATTATTGTCACCATTGTTGAGATTCACAGGCTGATTATTGATGTCTGTGTTTCTAAATAAATTCATTTGAAAGTCTTTTGATCAGGACAATGTTTATTAAATATTTTTGAATTACAAGTAAAATACTGATAATCGTAAGCTGAAGAATCACAAAACTGCAGCTAACAAATCAAACCAAACTATCTCAATAAATTTCTTTTCCAGATCACAGCATGATTATGTCAAAACATAACCAATACTATCAGATCACACTTTACTTTGTTCATTTAACTAATATAAATCAATAACAGCAGACAAACAACAGTATAAATTAAAGTAAACATGTAATGGTCTAGAGTCCAACTAAAGCAAACACCCATCACAATAATGGTAACTTACAATTTGTGATTTTCTTCTTCAGTGATTCTGCTTGCTAACATCAGGTGTCTTCGATAATGTTCAATCATCACTAAATTAATAACTTAATTATCTCATTACCTTTAACAGTCTTGAGTGTTAATTTAACACTCTTATTTTAACACTTTACACTCTTGAGTGTGGACTCATATACACTCACAGCCCCAGGAGTGTTAATTTAACACCGCTCCATCTGAAAGCAGGTGATGGTGATTTACTAGTAATCAAGGGAACCGGCTTTACTGATGAGATGCGCATAACAATATCGCGCGATATATCGCCCAGCCCTAGTGGCAGACAATAAGCACCTTGGAGAAACTCAACAGCAGTGCAAAATATGAAAAGACAATGCAGAAAAGCTGAGCGCATGTGGCGGAAGACAAAACTTGTAGTCCATTATAACATCTACAAAGACAGCCTTCATGCTTTCAATATGGAACTAGGCAAAGCTAGACAGACTTTATTCTCAAATATTATAAACAGCAATTTAAACAACACACGCACTATTTTTGCTACTGTAGAGAGACTGACAACCCCTCCAAGCCAGATTCCCAGAAATAATAATATCAGATAATATTCAATAATATCAGAAAGGTGATCAGCACATCGTTGAGTTGCACTGAGGTCAGACAGATCAGACCACCTGAGAAAGTAGTTACCGTACAGCACCTTAAAACATCAACCTGCGCTCTTGACACACTTCCCACATCATTTTTCAAAAGTGTGTTAAACAGTTTAGAAGCAGATCTTCTAGAAGTAGTCGAGTCCCAAAATAGATAAATAGCCCTGGATAAGATGCAGTAGGCATTTTTGAGGAAAAGTACTTCAAGTGTTGTTTCTATATGATTTTTAGGTGCTGAAAGTTGTAAACATCACTGTTTTGGCATAAACAATAAAAACAAAATGGCTGCCAAAAAAATAAAAAAATAAAAATAAAACGTTTTAATGCATTTATTGCAGTTTAAACATTAAACATTAGAACTAAACTATGCATTCTCAGAATATTTAAACATGTAAACAATGAAAAAACAACATTAACATGAAAGGGACCGTTTTTAATGGCTGCTGGAATTATGCCAAGGTACCAAGGTACACTGGGAAGCATATATCAGTGGAAATATGCAATTATGCCCAGCCCGAAGGGGGGGACTTGGAATACACATGACCCCAGATGCTTCTGACTCCATATGAGGAGGTGGCGGGCGAGTTGCGACATACGGCGGGAGCGTAGACCACCTTGTCGGTTGATGTACTGTGGCGGTATTGTCTGATCGGACTAATACGTGCTGACCCCTGAGCAACGAACAGAAGCGTTGCAGGGCAAGACGTACAGCCTGCAACTCGAGGCAATTGACATGCCAAAGGCGCTGGGGTCTTGTCCAGGAGCCCGCGGCAGCATGTCCATTGCACATGGCGCCCCAGCCCATTGTGGAGGCATCTGTTAATACAACAACATGCCAGGAAACTCGTTCTATGGGCACTCCAGCCCATAGAAAACTCAGGTTCGACCAAGGGGTGAAGGTCTGACGGCAGGTCGAAGTCACTGGGACTCGGTGCGTGCCGTGTTTCCATGCCCACCTCGGGACTTGATTGCAAAGCCAAAGCTGAAGCGGTCTCATATGAAGCAAACCGAGCGACGTTACTGCGGCTGCGGATGCCATATGCCCCAGGAGCCTCTGAAATAGTTTCAGTGGAACCGCACTCTTGCCCTCGAACTGACGAAGGCAAGTTAGCAGTGACTGCGCTTGCTCGCTCGTAAGCTGCGCGCACATGGCGACCGAGTCGATTTCCATACCGAGAAAAGAGATCCTCTGCACGGAGCAGAGTTTGCTCTTCTCCCAGTTGACCCGAAGGCCCAGACAAGCTAGGTTCCGGAGCACTAGGTCCCTGTGTTCGCAAACCTTGTCTCGAGAGTGAGCTAGGATCAGCCAGTCGTCGAGAGGAACAAGGGCTGCCTCGACAACCTTCGTGAAGACGCGAGGAGACAGGGCTAGCCCGAAAGGGAGAACCGCGTACTGGTATGCCTGCCCCTCGAATTATTTATATATATATATATATATACTGGAATGCCTCATTTGCATATGTAAACATGACATTTCAGAAAACTTGTAATACAAAAAATGTCTGTCTCTATGTAAGTGAAAAACTGGAAAGGTTTTATGGTGATATCTATAACTTAAACATTTTACCCTATCCACCTCTAGTGTTTCGGCTGTGAATAATGCACCTATTGTTTCAATAACAATTACAAGAAAAAGGGACCGTTATTTCAATGTTATACGGTGGATCCTTATTCAGGAGACATTGAACTTTCTAAAAATGTGGTATAACAACTTTTCCTCAAAAATGCCTACAGGGTTACACAATCTTGAAGATCCGTACCTGACTAAAGTGGTAAATGCCTCACTTCTCTCTGGGAGTTAACTCCCTGAAAACTGCAGTTGTCAAGCCCCTCCTGAAAAAGAGCAATCTGGATAAGACCATATTAAGCAACTATAGACCAATCTCAAATCTTCCTTTCATAGGCAAGATCATTGAAAAAGTTGTCTTCAATCAGCTGAACAAATTCTTATGCTCGAATGGATACTTTGACAATTTTCAATCTGGTTTCCGACCGCACCACAGCACAGAGACAGCGCTCATAAAGATAATAAACGATATTCGCTTAAATACTGATTCAGGCAAACTATCAGTGCTGGTACTACTCGACCTCAGTGCTGCATTTGACACTGTCGATCATAACATACTTCTTGACAGGCTGGAAAACTGGGTGGGGCTTTCTGGGATAGTCCTAAAATGGTTCAGGTCATACTTAGATGGGAGAGGTTATTATGTGAGTATAGGTGACCATAAGTCTGAGTGGACATCCATGACATGCGGAGTCCCTCAAGGCTCAATTCTTGCGCCACTCCTGTTCAACCTGTATATGTTCCCAATGAGCCAAATAATGAGAAAGAACCAAATTGCTTACCACAGCTATGCAGACAACACACAGATTTACTTAGCCCTATCGCCTAACGATTACAGCCCCATTGACTCCCTGTGCCAATGCATCGATGAAGTCAACAGTTGGATGTGTCAAAACTTTCTTCAGTTAAACAAAGACAAAACTGAAGTTATTGCGTTTGGAAACAAAGATGAAGTTCTTAAGGTGAATGCATACCTTCACTCTAGGGGTCAAACAACTCAAAATCAAGTCAGGAATCTTGGTGTGACACTAGAGTCAGACCTTAGTTTCAGTAGTCATGTCAAAGCAATAACTAAATCAGCATACTATCATCTGAAAAATATTGCAAGAATTAGATGCTGTGTTTCCAGACAAGATTTGGATAAACTTGTTCATGCTTTCATTACCAGCAGGGTGGATTATTGTAATGGACTCCTCACTGGCCTTCCCAAAAAGACCATAAGACAGTTGCAGCTCATACAGAACTGCCGCCAGGATTCTGAGCAGAACCAGAAAAATTAACATATCACACCAGTCCTCAGTTATCACAACTGGCTCCCAGTTAAAATTAGGATTGATTTTAAAGTATTATTACTGGTATATAAATCATTCAATGGCCTAGGACCTCAATATATTGCAGATATGCTCACAGAATATAAACCCAACAGATCACTCAGATCACTAGGATCATATCAGCTAGAAATGCCAAGGGTTCACTCTAAGCATGGCGAGTCCGCTTTTAGCTATTATGCCAGCCGCAGCTGGAACCAGCTTCCAGATGAGATCAGATGTGCTCCTACTGTAGTCATTTTCAAATCCAGACTCAAAACACTTCTGTTTAGCTATACATTTACTGAATGAGCACTGTGCCACTGTTCGTCCGACTGTTTGTACTGTACTGAATTTTATTTTTCTAAACTGTTTTAATTATTCTTATTTCTTTTTATTATTTAAATGTTTTTCTATGTAAAGCACTTTGAATTGTCATTGTGTATGAAATGTGCTATATAAATAAACTTGCCTTGCCTTGCCTTGAAAACGGTTTTGTGTAAACAGACCCTAAGGCTGTGGCTGAAGCGGGTGTTCATCACTAATGCTCAATCATCTCTTAATTAATCACTAAATTATCTCATTAACTTTAACACTTTTAACACTCTTTCGATTGGGACAATATGTACTCTGAGCAGTGTTGATTTAACACTGGGGATTTTGCTGTGTGCCTGTAACGTTGTGGTAATCATGAAGACATTGATGAGCTTGTTCAGGTGTGTTTGATTAGGATTGGAGCTAAACTCCAGGAAAGTGGATCTCGTGGTCCAGAGTTGAGAACTCCTGCTCTAGACTATATAAACTCCCTGATATCATATATAAGCTCAGTTTCATCATCAATAATAACAGTTTCTCCACTCACCAACAGCAGCAAGAGTAAAATTGACTCTGTCATTTGTGTCTGTCGGCTTCACCAATGTAGAGATGAGTTTCCCGTTGGTTTTTAACACATGGTTTCCGTTGAAGGCTAGTTCAGCTGGGCTGACTGATGATGAAGACTCTGAAATCTCTCCTGAAGTGTTGAGGACCATATTCAAAATATTGGTCACAGTCTAATTTATTGATCAGAAAAAAATAATAATAATTACTGTAATGTAAATATTAAGAAAGCCAATTAATCACACCTGCAATGTCAATAATGTAACTGACAATTACATTTGATTTGATTATTTTATATATATAAAAAATATATATCTTGAAGACTTACAGTCACAGGAAGCTCTTGAGCTGTAATGTTCTCGATCTGCTCTAGAAGATTTTGAAGGGATTCAGTCTGACTCTGAAATCAAAATTGAGAAGACAGAATTTGACGATGGTTGAGTGATGACTTTAACCGGGTATACTGAGTGCCTCTGAAATAAGACAAAGACACTGTTTTTTAACGGATTTCTTTAACAAATGATTCAATGACATATATTTTTTTAAACATTTGTCGCCACCTACTGGTGGAAATGAAAATACTTTTCTAAAGGTGCTTTTCTGTATTTTGCTCATTATAGTGGACAGTGTTTGTATCCAAACCAGTGCTGGCCCTTTTGGGGGCCCAAAACAGAATTTGATTAGGGGGCCCCCTCCCACAATGTGGAGTCACCTGTGCTTGACGATTAATGACACAAATGTCACGCTATAATGTTACATTATAAATTAATACAATGAGGTTACACACACCGCGCCTCACACACACACACACACACCATATTCCAGCATCGCAATCTTGATATCGCAGCCTGTTCATTATAGCCGTAATAAATATATAATAATAAAATAGTCACCCTAACATATAAAACTTACACTGCTCTGTTTAAATAGTCAGTAGTACAATTCATACCATTCACAGTAAGCACCGCTCCACTGTGATGTTTCCAAGCACATTTTTGCGTGTGAAGAGGATGATTTTTTCCCGTCAATATTGGAACGTGAGTGAAGTACAAAGAAGCCTATAATAAATAATATTTTGCCATCCAAATACATCGCGAATGTTGAAACATTTTTATTCTAATGAGAGAGATACGTGAGCCCAACGCCGCTTACTTTTACTTTCGCTTTAAATTATTTTGTTTTGGCTTATTTAAAGTTACTTTTTTTATTCTTGTTCTGTTCTGAATATCATTAAATTTAAAGGATAAATCATTGATTTAAATGTCAATCATTGATCAAATAAAATTTTTGTGACATGGCTTAACATTACCGTGACTGTGCACGAATTGTCTGCACGCGAGATGTCTAGTTTATGCGCATGACTAAGCACTGGCAGACACAGCAGCAGTTGTAGACAGGTATATTGATCATGAAATCAGAATTTTACTTGTCTTGAATTATTCATTCATTCATTTATGTCACTTGTTTATGTTAATTAATTTGTAAAAAATCAAGCAGTCACTTAGTTTGCTTATGCCTCGGGCCGGCCCTGATCCAAACTAACAAACTTTTGTCACAGAAGTACTGTTATAAAAGTATATGTTTGTACAGGTTACGGACAGTTGCGTATTTCCAACATTTTATTATGTAAGCTTTATGTTACTCCTCAAATAACAAGAGAATTTGTTATGATCAATTTGTTTGTAAATCAACCCATGATTTGCTCACTCACCCTCAAGCCGTTCGAGATGCATATGTCAATCTTTTGTCAGACTAACACATTTTCAGTTATTTTAGAAAATGTCTTATACCCAGGGGGCAAAGGGGGTTTAGCAGACATGGGCTGCTGTAAAAGGTTGTCATATAAAAATTAAATCTATGATGTCTGAGGATCACAACCTGGGTGGACAACCCGGTCAACAAGCTGCTGGAAACTTGTAATTAGGGTCAAAACAATGCTACCTCAAATTCTGCTTTAACTCCCGGAATCACCCAAACATGCTAAAAAGGTTTAATTATATTCATGAATCATGAGCCATATCTCCCTGATACTTTATGCTAGAAACAAACTGAGCACACCTTTCAAAAGAGTGAAAGATAAGCTTTCATATGATGCCTGGATTGTACATGTAATTAGAATGTAAGAGTTAAAAATGCCTCTTAATTCATAGGTAGGCAAAAAAAAGAAAAAAAAATATATTGTCCACCCAGGTTGTGATCCTCAGACATCATGGATTTAATTTTTATATGACAACTTTTTACAACAGCCCATGTCTGTGTAAGAACTGATTTTCCTGCTAAAACAAAACTCGCCCTGCAATAATGCCATAAAATGCCCCCTGGACAGCAGATAGCAAAGACAGAGCACAGAACCTTGTCCTGCCCAAACTTATCTCCTTGTCCCTTTGTTTGACTTCAACTCATCCCCCCTCTCCCTCCTCTTCTCCCTCCTCAAGTCACTGAAAGTTAAATTAAGAATGTCTATATATCGCATATCTTGTGAATGTGTTGTTTTTTCCTTTTCATGTTTGGTATCATTTTAAGGGTCTCAGTGCGATTGGTAAAATGGTCTTAATTTCATTGCAGTCATTGGTTTAATGAGAAAGATTGAGAACTTAGGAGAATCCTGTATCTCCTCTCTGGCTGATATCTCTTTAAGATATCTCAAGAAACCAGGTGCTACCCCCCTGGGGTACATGGATTGGCCCAAACAACTCTAAACAACATTTGTATAACCCCTGTTGTTCTGGTCTGGTATTTAAGGTGAGGGGACAGAGCAATCTTTGGGACTCTTTTACCAGGATCATCCCCCACAGTAATGTTTCAGTGCTTTCTGGTTGGGAAGCCCTGGCACATTACTGTGTCTTTGTCAGGAGAACATTGCTTACTTTTAGAGTCATCTTTGAGTAAATGATGTCATGTATTTTCTGAATTGGCTTTTAATCATTTACTTCTGTAATTGGCATGATACATTTTTACCTGACAAATAAATGTTACATCTTGATTTATTCTGAAGTATTCTGAAATCATTATTTTTAATATATTAAGGAGGCTGGTGCTACCGCAAATCTTAGTTAAGGTAGGTCAAACTTAAGGCGCATGTATGAACGGAGCAGTAGGCACGTCATCTGAAGACCTTGTGATTTCTGTCTATCACTGGTTCAGCAAGTTGTATGGAAGTGGCTAAATAAAACTACACTCTCTAGTTCGAGTGAGCAGTAGGCAACCGACTTTAGGGGTATTAGCAAACTCTACATCCTCTGACTGAAATCAGAATTAACTGGTTTGTGTCCGTGAGAAACACGATTTGGCCGACGTGATCTCTAAGCGGCATTCGGGTCCATAATGAATTAATAACTGAAAGTATGGGATACTCAGAGTAATCAAAGATCTAAATTAATTCATAATCAATATTTATGATTATTTTCTAATCAGAAATACGATCTAAATTTGATTATCATTTGAAATTGGAGTCAGATTACGCATAGAGCTAAAGTAATACTAAAATAAGTTCCAATAAATTAAGTGAACTTCACTGGATCGCTGAAAAGACATACACGCTTTAAACCTTCGCCAGGCCGTTGGATTCCGTCGTTGGGCCAATGGATGGTCCTTACATCTGATTTCCTAAAAAACAGGTGTTTTGCCCCCTGGGTATTAGATCTTTCAATAGTTATAATGTGAAGTAATGGTGTCGTGACGTAGAACGAACGTAGAGTTTTGTTTTGCTCTGCTCCAGAGAATGTCTAATAGGAAGAGAATTGGCACTCTCCGGTAACTTCCGGTTTCTGCTCTCAGGCTGCGCTGTCACGTTCGTTCTACGTCACGACGCTTCCTACGCTACGTCCTACGTCATACATCAGCATCCATCTCCGTGAATGCGCATTGACCGCTACCAGAAGCCAGTTATTTTCATTTATAAAGTTTAAATATGTAAATTTTTACGACAAAACCGCACGGATTACCCTCAGAAGGCCTTCGTTTATCCCCCTGGAGCCGGATGGATTACTTTTGTGAAGGATGTATGCACATTTTGGGACTTGAATGAGGTGGACCACATAGGTTCACATTATAACCACTAAAAGATCTAAGACATTTTCTAAAATAACTGAAAATGTGTTCGTCTGAAAAAAGATTGACATATGCATCTCGAAAAGCTTGAGGGTGAGTAAATCATAGGTTAAATATCATTTTTGGGCGAACTATCCCTTTAATTAGCGAGTCCACAAACTAATTTTTTCAATTGGCTTTTGTATGCAGAGTGTTCACAGCTTATATGGACTGAATGCCCCCATAAACCATCAACAATTATTAGAAAAGCACATTCATATTTCAGATTACACACATATTTAAAATGCACATGTTATTGCACTGCTTCAGTTTGGACAATTATTGATAGGAGCCTCTACAACTTCAATTTCAGAAACTCAACTTACGTTGCGTCCTTCCAGCAGTGTTATATTTATACCTGCAATGACAGAAATCAGCATGAAGACAATAATATAATAAACTGCAAAACTTTTAAAAATTACTATTTTATTAAGCAGCAATTTCAGCAAGATTGTGGATTCAGCAAGATTTCAGTGGTGCGTACCTCCTTCTGCGTACCCCCTCTCTTCCACTTAGACTTCAGTCATACCTTTTCCATTAAGGGACAATATTTGCCCCCTAAATTTATTTCCCAGTGCTTTTTTTTTACCTTTATGAATAAGTTTATGAAATAAAAAAAATGTTTTCAATGAAAAATGTTCAATAGAGCAATATGCAATGACGGAAAAACGAAGTGATACTTTAACTTATATTAAACTAAAACCAGTAAGTCACTGTCTTCTCAATGAGCGAGTCATTGAGTCATTCTTACATTCAGTAACAAAGCAACTAGCTGTATTTATAAAGGAATCATTGAATGATTGACTCACAATTCTTTTCAAAGCTGCAGAATTGTTTATGAAACACCGTTGTGTGCTGTAGTTCTGCTTTTCTCTTTCGTTGGAACTATTATTTCATTGCAAAATAGAGTAAGTACTGACAGTACTGTGTTTAAAATACACGTTTTGTTTGTTGACCTGTTGTATGATAATCAATGTCACGTTTGCCATCGTGTGGATATTTGGGAACAATTGCATTCTTGCTCGTTAAATACATTAAATACAACAACTCGCATAATGTGTTTTTGTATCAAAGAAAGTTTGAGTCTTAAATCTCTCACTCTGTGTCTATATTTGTTCTTCATGTGAATACGTACTAAATCCCCAGTTTTGGTGCATTGTCGAGAACGGCAGTAATGCCGGCAGTAAAATCTGTCATATGCTCACTGCCTGTCACTTATCAATTATCAACAGATAAGTAGGAGTCAAAATGAAAGAAAGATTAAATTTGTGAAATATTGATCCAACACACAAAAAAAAGTACAATATTGGAAAATCAACCATGTGACCATGTGAGGAGATGACCAGAAGCTCGGTAAGCTCCGCCCCCTTTAGTTACGGTTGCTAACTCGGACAAACAAACGGAGTGGCTAACTGTCTTACAATGAGCTAACCATAGATATCTATAATAAAGGCTACACTCTCAGAAAATAAAGTACATAATTGTACCTTTAGGGGTACAATGGCTTGTCACTGGGCATAGGGTACATATTTGTACCCTTGTGATTTGTATCTTAAGAGACCAGTCTTGTACCTGTGGTGACAATTTTGTACCTTTATTTAACAGTACATAAATGGACCCTTCAAAAATGGTACAAAATTGGCTTTGACAGGGTACAATCGTTGACTATAATGATATGTATATATTACACACACGCTGAATTAAAATCAGAGTTTGTTAAATCCTTTTCATTTTCACATTTTCCAACATTTCATTTTAAAGTCAATGTCTAACTGTGACATATAAATTATTATCATCTGAGTAAGTGTCATTTGCCTGAAAGTCCATTTCATCTCCTTTCATCTCGACGACGGTTACTTCTATTCCTGCTTCTGATATTTTCTGAAGGACCTCCTCGGTTGAACCATGAGTAACCGTGCTATGACTTCTTCTCCACCGATGGCCAAAAGAAAGAAAGACCGCAAACTGGATGTTCTTTTAAACTGAGATTCAAGCAGCCAATCAGGGCTTGCTCCACATACACTCTCAGAAAATAAAGTACATAATTGTACCTTTAGGGGTACAATGGCTTGTCACTGGGGCTGTACCCTCAAGGGTACAATATTGTACCTTAACCTTTAAAAGAAACGGTACATATATGTAACTTTTAATGCTTTTTGACCCTCAAAAGGGTACATATATGTACCTTGAGGTCCAACAGCAAAAATGTCTCGGGTTACTAATGTAACCCTCGTTCCCTGAGTAGGGAACCTCGGCTTTGGAAGGGTCAAAGCAAGTCGTTCTCAGGGGCGTGAAAAGTGTGGCCGAGGGATGCAGCGTCTCGTTCCCTACTCAGGGAATGAGGGTTACATTAGTAACCCGAGATGTTCCATTTCGTAAAGGGAACTCCCGCTGCATCGATACTCGATACTTTGGGGAACGGATACCCACGCCGCCACACTGAGAGAAAAACGCCCTGGTATAAAGCATCTGGTACACTCACGGACGATAGAAAGAGTAGAGGGCAGATCCAAACTAGCTTGTCATAAGATTTGGTGTAGGAAGAGGAGGTCTGGAGCCGGAGGCTCGACTGACCTCCTGGATGGGAGCCCTAGACAGTAGAAAGCATTAGATAAGAGGTGAAGGCAAAAGCGCACCTTGTACTTCAAATATGAATGGTTTTTAGATAACCAGCTGTCTTTTTAATAAAAGGAAATAGCTCCTAACCCTTGACCTAACTAGATGGAATGACTCCTCTCAGCCTGAGGCCTATATAGGAACCTCCAAGGCTATGACCTTGATCATCCGACACATGCGATGGAGAATCATGATATTGCCTACAGGCACCTCAGTACCGGGGCAAAAATCATGTAGAGTGGCTCCCACGCTAGCAAGTAAGAGGGGGCAGCACCACCACTCTTCCAGGGAGTAAGACGAGCAGGAAGCAGACTCAATAGATTCTTCTATATATTCATATAAACTCATATATATATATATATATATATATATATATATATATATATATATATATATATTCATATATGTCATCCACAGGACATGATGGGTGCCAGGGATAACCCATCAGCCTGATGCCAATAGGCTGGATGAAAGGATTCATCCTCCAATCTACAGGAACATGGAGTTTGAGTGGGAATGTCCCTACATGCACACCCTTAGAGGCTTGCGGAGGGCACTAAGGCCGCCACAGAGGCCCTAAGCATGAACGGGAGATCCCGTTAGAGAGTAGGATGGAACACCAGTACTGAAGCCAGTGGGCAGTAATAACACTGGGTTCAATGCCCTCCCTAACTTAATTGTTTAATTCCTGGTAGAGTGGGGTTCTAGAATGGATGACCTGACCACCTCGGTGGAAAAGGCAACCTTGTTATGGGTGGGACCCCCTCAGGGGCCAGACCCAAAGTCTCCATAACTCTGGTCGTGGATGAAATAATGTACCACTGGCCTGGGACAGAAGATCTCTCCTAATAGGAATTTTCTATGGAGGACTCTTCCAAGAGACTAATAAAGTCTAAAAACCAAATTCGGGCCGGCCAGCACAGAGCTACAAGGAGTAATCTCACTCCGTACCTCCTGACCCTTTCTAGAACCCCAGGGAGCAGAGCGATAGGGGGAAAAGCGTACAGATGTGACTCGGCCACATCTGTACCATGGCATCCAAGCCTAAAGGAGCTGGATGTGAGAGAGAGTACCAGAGCAGGCAATGAGAGTTCTCATGAGAAGCGAACAGGTCAACCTCCGCCCGGCCAAACTCTCTCCATATAAGCTCAACCACTTAAGGGAGAAGCCGCCATTCCCCGGGCCTCAGCCCCTGCCTCGACAGGATGTCTGCTCCCATATTTTCAACCCCAGGAATATAAATAGATCTGACCGAGAGAAATTTATCCTGGGACCAAGAAGAATCTGATGCGCCAGTCTACAAAGAGGGCGAGATCTCAAATCTCCTTGGCTGTTGATATAAAAGACCACCGACATATTGTCTGTCCTAACAAGAACATGATGGCCTGTGAGGTCCACTAGGAAGTGCCTCAGGGCAAAAAACAATACAGCCAACATCTCCAAGCGATTAATATGCCATGTGAGATGATGGTTCTTCCAAGTACCTCGGGTGTAACGGCCCTCCATAACCGCACCCCAGTCCGTGAGGGACGCATCCGTAGTCAAAGTCTTTCTCTGACATGGTGCTCCCAAAACCGGGCCTTAACATAGGAACCATGGTTTCTTCCACATGACAAGAGAACGAAAGCATCTGCGCGTAACTCTGATCATGCGAAAAGGGTTTCCCAGAGGAGAAAATCCCTTGTTCCTGAGCCACCACTGCAAGGCCCTCATATGGAGCAGACCAAAGGGTGCTACCATGGAAGCTACAGCCATAAGACCCAAAACCCTTTGAAAGTGTTTGACAGTGATAGCCTGGTCTAACCTAATACTCTTCATTGTGTTTAAGATAGTATTAATACGAGCAGAAGACAATTGTGTCCGCATCGTAACTGAGTCCCACTCTACTCCTAGGAACGTAGTCCTCTGAAGAGGAGTTAAGGAACTTTTCTTCACATTGAGTCTCAATCCAAGCACCTCAGATGACGCAAAACAACATCTCGATGTTGAATTGCTAGTTCTTTCGACTGAGCCAAAACCCTGAGGTCAAACCCTGTTGATCCAGTACCCTGAGATCCAAACAAGGCCTAACTCCTCCCCCCTCATAGGAACTATGAAGTGCCGGCTGTAGAACCCGGGCTCCCGTAACCAAGGAAGAGCCCACTTTGAGGTTTCCTGTGATAAGAGGGACTAGACTTCCTGTTCCAAGAACCGACCCTGCTCGGGGCTGGCCAACATGGGAACCACCCCTAGTAGATAATATTTGTATATTAGCTCCACTGTAAGCAGTCCACTAGGCTATGTTCTGAAGACCCCTGGGGGTGTCTAAATTTGCCATTATAGGGACCAGTCCCTCGAGACTGGCCTCGGCTATAAATTCCCAAATGGCTTCGGTGACCTGAAGCAGCTAACTGGCAGGAACTAACCGAAATATGCTCTCTACAGACCTCCTGAGAGGCGGCGAACCCGACAGGGCCGCAACGTCCTCGGGCAGACACTGCGATTTGTGTTCGCTGGAAGCCGATGTGTCCCGAAGCGCCATCGGCGGGAGGCAGACATCGATTTCCTAAGGGCTGCATAATGGGGCGAGACTCTTGTACTCGCTCTCCTGGGGGAATGCTCATAAGGGTCCGCGTGTTACGACAAGACCTCTTAGTCGAAACCCTCTTAACCCGTGAGACAGTCCTCAGACCTGTCTTCGGTATGGAGGGCTTCGTGCGAGAATGTTTCCTCTGACCCCAAGCCTTATACGGAGGGGGGGCACGAGGGGCAACCTTCTCAAAGTATGAGGAGCTGGTGGCTGTCCCATGAGGCTGCCCTCTGGCAGCAACCCCATGAGACCTGGACTGACAACTGGGGATAGCTGATTGTCGCTCTGCCTCCTGAAGCAGAGCGACAATCAGCTGAACAAAAAGAAAAGTTGATTAGGTGGTGTTGGTTATATTTTAACATAATTATAATTTGATCTGAATCACTGAACTCATTTAGAGCCTAATCTCTGACTTAAATGTATATTGGTCATTACAACATCACAGTGATTCTACAGAATAAGATCCAGATTTTTCAATATAATTCAAATTATTTCTTAAAAGTTGTTCTGATAAAGAAAAAGAAAATATTTATTTAAGGCACACACAGACATCAATATTCAGTGTATGAATCTCAACAAAGGTGACAAAAAGAATATTCAATTAGGAAAACAAGACAATTCAGATCATAATTTATTCATACCGCAATGCATGATGGGAGCCATGGATGAGTTTTGATTGGTGGCACCCAGAATGCACTGCAACATGCTTTATTATTGTCACCATTGTTGAGAATCACAGGCTGATTCTTGGTGTCAGTGTGTCCAAATAATATATTTTTTCAAAGTCTTTGATCAGAACAACTTTCAAGAAATCTTTCTGATTACATTGAAAATGATTAACATGGCATAATATTAGAATCACAGGCAGCCATAATCATCAAGGTAAACTTAACTCTCTAAATAAGTTTTGTGATTCAGGTCAAATTATGATTATGTCAAAACATAACCAACACCACCTGATCAACGTTTCTCTTTGTTCATCTGAGAGTTGTATCCCAGATACAACAGCCAAACAAAATCTAAAGTTAGTAGTTTAAGGGTCAAGAGCCCAACTAAAGCCAACACTGATCACCATAATGGCAACTTAAAAAAGAGATTTTCTCCTTCAGTAATTCTGCTTGTTAACATCAGGTGTCTTCAATAATGGTCAATCATCACTCAAACAATCACTTAATTATCTCATTAACTTTAACACTCTTGAGTCTGGAGCCAAATAAACTCCCAGGAGAGTTCATTTAACACTGAGTTTTTACTGTGTGAGTTCATGGGTGGAATAAACATATGGCAGGACTTTTACTTTCTGACCCCTGGACTCTCCACCTCTGCATTTAACCAGTTTAATATGGAGAGGCACTCCCAGTCAACTATTTAATTTCACAGTGATGTCAGCATGAGCTCCCAGGATACTCGTGATGTGTTCACAATCTGAGTTCACAGTGAGCTAAAAGTGTAACCTCACAGCGCCCTCACTGTGTGCTCATGCTATAGTCACAATGTGAGGTCAAAGTGCACACAAAGACTAGACTGATTTGATTTCGCCCTGCAGCTCAGGCTGGAAACCTGTACATTATTTTATCCTGCTTCCGCTACAAATATGTGGGAACCAATCACAAATTGCCTTATCCACCTGGCGCGCTATTGGCGGGTTTAACACAATGACGATAGAGAAGCAAAGTACGTCACCCTGATTGTTGGTCTGATTGGTTGAAGGACTATCCAATTGCATTCAGAGTCATTTGAACTATACCCGTTGATCACGCCTCTTGTGCAGGAGAAAACACAGAGCAGACTCACCAGACTAATGTTCAGTCTTAACCCTCAGAGGTCGGAGATCACGCCGGCGTGATCTGCTCGCTTTTTTCCTTATGAGTTGAATTGAGACCCAAAATACTCTTTTGACTTTGATTTTACAAAACAAGTTTCATACATCAATCGATTCTGTTAAATGTGTATTATTTTTGTGTATACTCACAATAAAAACAAAGTGTTGTGCTTTTTGCCAAATAAAGAAAAATAAACGTGATGCGAGTTCTGCCTTCTCTCTGCCAGTGTCGTCCATTCTGAAACGCGTCCGAAAATGAACAATAACTCAGCGAATACTCAGTCAAACAGACATACAGTCACACAGGCATGAAGCTTGAATTCTCTTCTCTTAAATGAAGTAATTTATATAAAAAACAAATATTCTCATGTTGTGAAATCTGTATTAAAAGAGAGCGATTCCAGTCGACCTCATTAGAGCTAATTCAAATGTAATGTGACTCCGCCTACGGAGAGCGCGCACTACTCAAACGCAAATGAATGAGGCAATCCAAGCAAACCTGTGAACGCCCACATATCAGTTTATTCAGATCATTACTTTAACACCGTCTCAGCAGCGCTGTGAGCAATAACAATAATGAAAAAAGTACCTCAGAAGTGCGGGTATATCGAGGAGCGAGCTGAGGAATACTGTAAGTTTTTTTTTCTTCTCACGTGAATCGGGTTTCTGTTTTTGATGAATGAACGGCAGAGATGCGCGCTGTTTACCACAGCTCGCAAAAAGACAGTTGAAATTTAAATGGCGTGTGTGAATGAATGAGGATGTTTTAGCAAACTGTATTACTATACTGAGATGAGTAAAAATCGACTGAAATATGTTGAAATAAAATGTAGGCTATTTGTATAAGCAACGTATTAAACTGCAAATTAACATTTATATGCCCTAATATTTCATAAAAACAACGTTACAGTCAGGCGAAATATGAAAGACAACATTTTGTTGACTAGATTTACAGTTTTTACTGTAGAATATACTGAATATATATATATCAAATAAGCTTTTGTTTAGCAATTTATATATATATATATATATATATATATATATATATATATATATATATATATATATATATATATATAAATAAAGTCATCAACTAAGATGTTAGCTGTTCCAATTTTGGCTATATTCAAACTAATGAATACATAGATAGGCCTAAAATGTAGGCCTATAATCTTTTTTTTTTTTTACAAAGAAAGAGTACACTTGAAATATTGTTGAAATTTTAATTATTGTTGTAATTGTAACCTTTTTAATAAAATAGCAAAACATATTTACAAGATAGATGTAAGCAAAATCTTAAATGGTCAATATAAGTCTTCTTCTAATTTTTTGTCCTTGCATTGTGGCTCAGTCAGAGTCACACCTGAATGAATGGCTAATTATGCAGAGTCATTATGCATAATGGGTGGGACATTTTGTATTCCAAGGTGTAAACCACTCCTCGTTCACGCCCACTCGCATAATGGCTTTCCAAGCAAAACCTGTTTTACATCAATTTAAATCAATGTATTGTTTTATCTGAACGATAAAGCAAGACTATTTTCACATAATTTTGAAGCCAGAACTCGAAGGAAGAACATCCATTTCTCAAAAGTCTTATTCATGCATATTTATTATGAGTTTTGAGGTCTTCTTTCAGCACCTTTCACACAGCAAAAACTCCAGTGTTAAATTAACACTCCTGGGAGTGTATATGAGTCCACTCTCAAAAGTGTAAAGTGTTAAAATATGAGTGTTAAATGAACACTCAAGAGTGTTAAAGTTAATGAGGTAATCAAGTGATTAATTTAGTGATGATTGAGCATTATTGAAGACACCTGATGTTAACAAGCAGAATCACTGAAGGAGAAAATCTCAAATTGTAAGTTACCGTTATGGCGATCAGTGTTTGCTTTAGTTGGGCTCTAGACCATTATATATTTACTTTAGATTTTCTTTGTCTGCTGTTATTGATTTATAACAGTCAGATGAACAAAGAAAAATGTGATCGGATGGTGTTGGTTATGTTTTGACATAATCATGTTGTGATCCGTAAAACAAAACTTATTGAGATAGTTTGGTTTAACTTGTTAACCCTCTGGGGACCAAGGTGTTTTTGGGGCCCTTGAGAAGTTCTGACATGCCTTGACATTTGTGCTTTTTTCAGTTATTTATAAACATGTTAACGACAAAGGTGTAAATTCACTCTATATAGCACAAACAGGGCTACCATAATATGCAAGCAACTTGTATGTAGATGTTTGTATTTTTAAGAGAATAATGTTTATGCGTGGTTATTGGAAAAAATAAAAATGAAAGTTGCTGAATTAAGACCACAAAACACATATTAAATATGTGTCCACAAGACTTTTGACCAATGGATGTGGTCCCTTTGAGTTCTAGCTTCAAAATTATATGAAAATAGTCTTGCTTTATCGTTCACAAAAAAAAATACATTGATTTAAATGGTGTAAAACAGGTTTTGCTTGGAAAGCCAATATGCGAGGGGGAGGAGTAGTTCACACCCACTCTGCATAATGACTCTGCCTAATGAGCCTTCCTTTCAGGTGTGACACTGACTGAGCCACAATACAAGGACAAAGGATGTATTTAGAAAAAGACTTATATTGACCATTTAAGATTTTGCTTACATCTCTCTTGTAAATATGTTTTGCTATTTTATTAAAAATGTTACAATTACAACAATAATTACAATTTCAACAATATTTCAAGTGTACTCTTTCTTTGTAAAAAAGAAAAAGAAAAAAGATTATAGGCCTACATTTTATCATATGTATTCATTAGTTTGAATATAGCCGCATTGGAACATCTAACATCTTAGTCTATGACTTTATATATATATATATATATATATATATAAAACGTTAGATATGAGCAGAAATTGCTAAACAAAAGCTTATTTTATGTGGCAGTATATTTTACAGTAGCCTAAAAACTGTACCCAAATCTAGTCAGCAAGTGACTGACTGTAGCGTTGTTTTTATGAAATATTAGGGCATCCATCCATCTTCTACCGCTTATCCGGGGCCGGGTCGCGGGGGCAGCAGTCTAAGCAGGGATGCCCAGACTTCCCTCTCCCTAGACACTTCCTCCAGCTCTTCCGGGGGGACACCGAGGCGTTCCCAGGCCAGCCGGGAGACATAGTCTCTCCAGCGTGTCCTAGGTCTTCCCCGGGGTCTCCTTCCGGTGGGACATGCCCGGAACACCTTCCCGGGAAGGCGTCCAGGAGGCATCCGGAAAAGATGCCCGAGCCACCTCAACTGACCCCTCTCGATGTGGAGGAGCAGCGGCTCTACTCTGAGCTCCTCCCGAGTGACCGAGCTTCTCACCCTATCTCTAAGGGATCGCCCAGCCACCCTGCGGAGAAAGCTCATTTCGGCCGCTTGTATCCGGGATCTTGTCCTTTCGGTCATGACCCACAGCTCATGACCATAGGTGAGAGTAGGAACGTAGATTGACTGGTAAATCGAGAGCTTCGCCTTGCGGCTCAGCTCCTTCTTTACCACGACAGACCGGTACAGGGACCGCATTACTGCAGAAGCTGCACCGATCCGCCTGTCAATCTCCCGTTCCATCCTTCCCTCACTCGTGAACAAGACCCCAAGATACTTGAACTCCTCCACATGAGGCAGGAGCTCTCCACCAACCTGAAGCGAGCAAGCCACCCTTTTCCGACTGAGAACCATGGCCTCGGACTTGGAGGTGCTGATTTTCATCCCAGCCGCTTCACACTCGGCTGCAAACCGTCCCAGTGCATGCTGGAGGTCCTGGTCTGATGAGGCCAACACGACAACATCATCCGCAAAGAGCAGAGATGAAATCGTGTGGTCCCCAAACCCGACCCCCTCCAGCCCCTGGCTGCGCCTAGAAATTCTGTCCATAAAAATTATGAACAGAACCGGCGACAAAGGGCAGCCCTGCCGGAGTCCAACACGCACCGGGAACAAGTCTGACTTACTGCTGGCAATACGAACCAAGCTCCTGCTCCGGTCGTACAGGGACCGGATAGCCCTTAGCAAAGGGCCCCGGACCCCATACTCCCGGAGCACCCTCCACAGGCCGCCGCGAGGGACACAGTCGAATGCCTTCTCCAAATCCACAAAGCACATGTAGATTGGTTGGGCAAACTCCCATGAGCCCTCCAGCACCCTGTAGAGGGTATAGAGCTGGTCCAGTGTTCCACGACCGGGACGAAAACCACACTGTTCCTCCTGAATCCGAGGTTCTACTATCGGCCGGATTCTCCTCTCCAGTACCCTGGCATAGACTTTCCCAGGGAGGCTGAGAAGTGTGATCCCCCTATAGTTGGAGCACACCCTCCGATCCCCCTTCTTGAAAAGAGGGACCACCACCCCGGTCTGCCAGTCCAAAGGTACTGTCCCCAACCGCCACGCGATGCTGCAGAGGCGTGTCAGCCAAGACAGCCCCACAACATCCAGAGACTTGAGGTACTCAGGGCGGATCTCATCCACCCCCGGTGCCTTGCCACCGAGGAGTTTCTTGACTACCTCGGTGACTTCAGCTTGGGTGATGGATGAGTCCGCCTCCGAGCCCTCAGCCTCTGCTTCCTCAATGGAAGACGTGACGGCGGGATTGAGGAGATCCTCGAAGTATTCCTTCCACCGTCCGGTGATATCCCCAGTCGAGGTCAACAGCTGCCCACCTCCACTGTAAACAGCGTTGGTAGGGCACTGCTTCCCCCTCCTGAGGCGCCGGACGGTTTGCCAGAATCTCTTCGAGGCCGACCGATAGTCCTTCTCCATGGCCTCACCGAACTCCTCCCAGGCCCGAGTTTTTGCCTCCACAACCACCCGGGCTGCAGTCCGCTTGGCCCGTCGGTACCCATCAGCTGCCTCAGGAGTCCCACAAGCCAGCCAGGCCCGATAGGACTCCTTCTTCAGCTTGACGGCATCCCTTACTTCCGGTGTCCACCACCGGGTTCGGGGATTGCCGCCTCGACAGGCACCGGAGACCTTACGGCCACAGCTCCGAGTGGCCGCGTTGACAATGGAGGTGGAGAACATGGTCCACTCGGACTCAATATCTCCAGACTCCCTCGGGATCTGGTCGAAGCTCTGCCGGAGGTGGGAGTTGAAGATCTCTCTGACAGGAGATTCGGCCAAACGTTCCCAACAGACCCTCACAGTACGTTTGGGTCTGCCGAGTCTGTCCAGCTTCCTCCCCCGCCATCGGATCCAACTCACCACCAGGTGGTGATCAGTTGACAGCTCCGCCCCTCTCTTCGCCCGAGTGTCCAAGACATACGGCCGGAGGTCGGATGAAACGACCACAAAGTCGATCATCGACCTCCGGCCTAGGGTGTCCTGGTGCCATGTGCACTGATGGACACCCTTATGCTTGAACATGGTGTTCGTTATGGACAAGCTGTAACTAGCACAGAAGTCCAATAACAGAACACCACTCGGGTTCAGATCAGGGGGGCCGTTCCTCCCAATCACGCCCCTCCAGGTGTCACTGTCGCTGCCCACGTGGGCGTTGAAGTCCCCCAGTAAAACGATGGAGTCCCCAGTCGGAGCACTTTCCAGCACCCCTCCCAGAGACTCCAAGAAGGCCGGGTACTCTGCACTGCCGTTCGGCCCGTAAGCACAAACGACAGTGAGAGACCTATCCCCGACCCGAAGGCGTAGGGAAGCGACCCTCTCGTTCACCGGGGTGAACTCCAACACATGGCGGCTGAGCTGGGGAGCTATAAGCAAACCCACACCAGCCCGCCGCCTCTCACCATGGGCAACTCCAGAGTGGTGAAGAGTCCATCCTCTCTCGAGGAGTGTGGTTCCAGAGCCCAAGCCGTGCGTGGAGGTGATCCCAACTATCTCTAGTCGGAATCTCTGAACCTCACGCACAAGCTCAGGCTCCTTCCCCGCCAGAGAGGTGACATATATAGGGCTTCCCCGCCAGAGAGGTGCCCCTCCTTGAACTGCCACCTTACCGTGGTGGAGGGGTTTGAGTACCCGAATGAACCTAGGAGCTATGTTGTCTGGGGCTATATGCCCCTGGTAGGGTCTCCCAAGGCAAACAGGTCCTAGGCGACGGGTCAGACTAAGAGCGGTTCAAAACCCCCTATGATGCCCAAAAAAAGGAGGACCGTGACGTCGCCCGGTATGGCGCAGCCGGGGCCCCACCCTGGAGCCAGGCCCGGGGTTGGGGCTCGTATGCGAGCGCCTGGTGGTCGGGCCTCCCCCCATGGGGTCCGGCCGGGCTCAGCCCGAAGGAGTGACGTGGGGCCACCCTCCCGTGGACCCACCACCTGCAGGAGGGACCGTAAGGGGCCGGTGCTAAGTGGATCGGGCGGCAGTCGAAGGCGGGAGCCTAGACAACCCGAACCCTGGACGTGGAATCTAGCTCTAGGGACATATTAGGGCATATAAATGCTAATTTGCAGTTTAATACGTTGCTTGTACAAATACATTTTATTTCAACATATTCCAGTCGATTTTTACTCATCTCAGTAGGCTATAGCAAAGCAGTTTATTCTTTCACACACAGACGCGCGATTTATATTTAGGCTAAACAGTCTTTACAAATATGTACCCTTCATTCATCTCACAGAAAGGCGAGTCATATTATAGAAATGCGATTCATCTTTTTGCGGTTTGCATAGGCCTACACTAACGTTATTCCATAACGTTATTCCACACGTGAGAAAAGAAAACAGCCTACCTCACTCCTCAGCGGGATCTGCACCTCATATCAGGATATATTGTTCCTCATATCAGCACTGTTCTGAGGAATCTTTTCTCCATAAGGTAGGCTATATTATGCCTCACTCGATCGCGACGCGCTTTGTTTACAGCTGATGTGGGCGTTTCACAGATCTTCAATAGTTCTCAGAATTTGCGTTTGAATAGCACGCGCTCTCCGTGGGCGTGTCACATTACTGTGAATTAGCTCGTAATGAGGTCGACTGGAGTCGCTCTCTTTTTATACAGATTACAGAAGCTGATAATATTTGTTTTTTATATAAATGACTTCATTTAACAGATGCGATCTCAAGCTTTATGCCCGTGGGTCTGTTTGCCTGTTTGACTGAATTTTCGCGGAGTTATAGATCATTTTCGAACGCGTTTCAAATGGGAGTTTACGGATAGAGAGAAGGCAGAAATCGCATCATGTTAAAGTTTCTTTATTTGTCAAAAAGCAAAACACTTTATTTTTATTTTGAGTATACAGAAAAAAAAAATAGAAACTGAACAGGATCGATTGATGTATAACACGAAAACTAAAGATCAAAATTAACAGAGCATTTTGTGTTTATTTTTCATTGCTAAAAAAAAAAACGAGCAAAACGCGCCGGCGCGTTTTTGGTCCCCAGAGGGTTAATTACAGCAGCTCTGTGATTCTACATTATGATTTTCGGTATTTTTCATATAATCCACAAATATTTCATAACCTTTGTTCTGATCAAAAGACTTTCAAATAAATTTATTTAAAACACAGACATCAATAATCAGCCTATGAATCTCAACAATGGTGACAATAATAAAGCATGTTGCAGTGGCTGCCACCAATCACAACTCATTAATGGCTCCCATCATGCATTGCGGTATGAATAAATTAGGATCTGAATTGTCTATGTAATGTACTTTTCCTAATTGAATATTCTGCTCCTCACCATTGTTGAGATGCATAGACTGAATCTTGACATCTGTATGTGCCTAAAAGAATGATTTTTTTTTTTCAAATCAACTTTTAAGATATCCTTTGTATTACATCTATAATTCTGGATATTTATGCAGATTCACAGTTATGCTGTAACCAACAACATAAATCTAAGTCAGAAATAAGGGTCTTAATGAGTTCAGTGATCAAGTTCAAATGATGATTGTCATAATATAACCAACACCATCGGATCACTTTTTTTTTCTTTGCTCATCTGGCAGTTATAAGATATAACAGTCAAACAAAATCTAAAGTAAATGTATAATGGTCTAGAGTCCAACTAAAGCAAACACCCATCACCATAACGGTGGCTTACAATTTGAGATTTTCTCCTTCAGTGATTCTGCTTCACATCAGGTGTCTTCAATAATGCTCAATCATCACTAAATTAATCACTTAATTATCTCATTAACTTTAACACCATTGAGTGTTCATTTAACACTCATATTTTAACACTTTACACTTTTGAGAGTGGACTCATATACACTCCCAGGAGTGTTAATTTAACACTGGAGTTTTTGCTGTGCATTTTTAATTTTTTCAATAACCACGCATAAGCATTATTCTCTTAAAAATAAAAAAATATACATGCATGGTGATCACATATTTTGGTAGCCCTGTTTGTGCTATATAGAGTGAATTTACACCTTTGCCATTAACATGTTTATAAATAACTGAAAAAAGCACAAATGTCAGAGCATGTCAGAACACCTCCAGTGCCCAGAAAACACCTCAGACTCCAGAGGGTTAAAATATTGAGCTTGGTCTGGTGATAGCCAGACTACACAAAGACTAGATACCCAGCATGCATTGCAGCATGAAGGTTTCGATCGTCCATCGAACAATAATAGACCATCAACATCTAAATCTCTATTAATTCTCAATAAGAACTTCTGTAGACGTCTGACAGAAATAAAGTCAGTCTGGTTAGTAATAAGTGAAGCTGGTAGTGATGTAGTACTCGAGTCCGGTCTCGAGACCGATTTCTGCTTTCTTGGACTCGACTCGGACTTGTTCCTTCAAAGACTCGGTCTTGACTTGGACTCGACCCTTCAAAGACTCGGTCTTGACTCGGACTCGGCATAGGCGGTCTCGTCCCCATCACTAGTCCACTAGAATACATACCACTAGAAAATTTTCATTTGCTCTGCATGTCCTAACTATGATTAAAAAAGTCAGGGTGGGCTTAACATGTTGATGACAGAGCAGCACTGTTGAAGCAGTTTAGAAAAATAGGCAGAAGATGATGCATGTGGTAGGGATTTTTTTAATGATAGTAAAAGCATTGTCCATATTAAGACGTTAAAACTGCTCTTTTAAACAAATCCCAATCTAGCTTAATCTGTAGGCCTAACTGTTGATTATTAACTGGGGTGATATTAAATCATGAAAATGAAAACTGACATGTTTTTATGGTCTTGGTCTTGACTCCTAAAGATTCGGTCTCGACTCGGACTTGCTTTCTCAAAGACTCGGTCTTGACTCGGACTCGACTGAATTTGAAAACCAACGGACTCGGTCTCGACTCGGACTCGACCCTTCAAAGACTCTGTCTTGACTCGGACTCGGCATAGGCGGTCCCGTCCCCATTACTGGAAGCTGGTAATGCTGTTTGTGGAGTTGTTTAATCCTCCTCTGCTGAAATCCTCAGAGATTTAATGTCTTCATTTCATCTAAGGCAGTGGCTGAAGTCAGTTGTATGTTTGGAAAACGTTCTTATGAGAAAGATCTGTTATCAGTGTGTGCACTCATATTGTGAGCTGACCATGTGACACCACGCACGTCCCATCATTGCCTCTCTCATCTACTACGTACAACGCTTCACTGATGTCAAGAGTGTGGTGCAAATATAGCACTGTATGTGTGACCAGCAACACTTGTTAAAAACAGTCTTCTAGACTGCAAACAACAAACAAATGATTTTTAGTTAACTCATTTTACAATCAGATTCTGATCTTAAAAATAATATCAAATGGCTGCATCTTACCGTTATAAATGTTCAGATCTGTCACTGAAATCCACTTGTTCTTGTTCTTTTGTCCCGTCTCTCCAGCTCCACACCAGTATATCCCAGAATCCTCTAGTGTCAGATCAGTGATGGTCACAGTAAAAACTCCTGCAGATTCATCATCCCTCAGAGAGAATCTGCCGTTACTGTTTGTTTCTGATGAAACTTTGATACCCGATGTCTCACAGAGCGACGGGTCGCTTACTTTGCACATGAACTTGATCTTGTTCTTCAAATCACTGTTATAATGGCAGGTGATGTTCAGATGCTCTCCAGTCACACGAGACACTAAAGACATTAAATCAGGGCATAAATGAGAGATTTAAGTGTCCCAAATTCTCCTTAATTCTACACTGCATCCTTGAGTCTCTGTTATAGTGACAGTTTGGGAAGTTTTATCAGATTCAATCTAATATAATGTAAATCATGTCAGCTGTTTTGATGTGAACGGCTTCTCTGTTAACAAAGACTGATAATGGAATAAATATAAAATTAAAATGTATTTTACAACAGAAAGACCTGAACTTTTGTGTACAGATAAAGCATACTTTGTGTTTTGAATGAGCGATTTCTCCATAACTGAGACAGTGTTGTGTGTGAGGAAGTGATGCGGGTCAGTGTCTGTGGTGTGAACACTCGCTTATCATCATCTGCAGAGGATACTGTGGTTTCTGTTACCTCACCTCTTTACATCCTTACACAGGGTTCCCACACCTTGGTTAACTTAAAATTCAAGGACCTTTCAAGGACTTTCCAGGTCCAATACCCTCAAATTCAAGGACTTAATGTGGGAACACATTTGTTGTGTCGAATTACAAACGTTGAGGTTCCATCGTAGTTGTTTTGTGCGCACGTGAAGGTCATGGCACCATACAACACAAAGTGCCTCACGCGGGAAACACTTAACATAACGCATAAACACGCGTAGCTAACATAAATCAAGTAAGTATGCATGGGCCACGAAGTGTTGGCAAAATAACACATTAACGGACCGGAGGAAATAATATGGATTTGTTTTTTTGTTTTTTGTTTTCAGAAAACTAAATAAACAAAATAAATTTAAGAACTTTCAAGGAACTGTATCTATTATGTTCATTTTCAAAAACTTTCCAAACAGCAAAATCCCCAGTGTTAAATTAACACTCCTCAGGGTACATACTGTATGTGTCCACACTACAGAGTGTTAAAATGAACGCTGAAGCAGTGTTGAAGTTAATGAGATAATTAAGTTAAGACTGAAGCAGTGTTGAAGTTAATGCGGTAATTAAGTGATTAATTAAGTGATGATTGGCCATTAGTGGTGACACCTGATGATAACAAGCAGACTCACTGAAGGAAAGAGAAACAAGAACAGAAAAAAGAGAAACACAAGAACTACTGACTTCGAGCCATTATTGCACTTATTATTTTACCAGTTTGACTTTATTTCTGTCATACATCTACACACAGTCTTATTTAGATTTAACAAGTTTAGATGGTAATGTTTTATGGAATGTTTCGTTTCATGTCACCATTATGGTGGTCAGTGGTTGCTTTAGTTTAGGCTCTTGACACTTTATTATTTAACATTACTTTTTCTCTGGTTGCTCCAACTCTCTGTTCATAAAGCACATTTGTTGTGGCAAGAGAAACCATAACCTGGGCTGTGTTTCCCGAAAACATTGCAAGCCAAATTTGATCGTACAAACCATTTGTTGAGAACAAGTTAGTCTTAAGATGCTTTTGGGAAACACAGCCCTGGTTATGTTTCAATGATGAAATTACACCCATTGTCACCCATCATTATAAACTGATTATCCAAATGTTTTATTAATTTTTCACTACAGTAGTTACTTCCAGCAATATTTTAATGATCTGAAAGTTTTAAAATCACACACAGACATCAATAATCTACATATGAATCTCAACAATGGTGACAATCAAACAAATGCTTAATGTTGCAGTGCATGATGGGAGCCACCAATCAGAACGCATCAATGGCTGACATCATGCATTGCAGCATGAATAAATTATGCAGCTGAATTGTCCTGTAATTTTCATTGTTTGCTTTTATTTTGCTATTGTTTTGTTCTGACTTTAATAGCTTGTTTTGTGATGTTCAGAGTTGATCTGTTTGTCACTAGTTTGTTTATTGTCACCATTGTTGAGATTCATATGCTGATTCTTGATGTCTGTGTGTTTAAACACAATAACTTCTGTGCAAAAAGTATTTTCAAAATTTTTGATATTGCTGTTGGATCTCAAACTGTAGAATCTCAGAGCTACAATCACCAATAATAAAACAAGACATCAAGCATATAGTCAATAGTCTGATGTCGTCATACTCAGATTCTAGTCAGAATGTCCCATTCATGTATATTTATCTTTGCTTGTTTTTCTATATAATTTAGAGCATTACACTCATTGTCTTTAAACCAGTATAAACAGGTTTGTCTTTGCCTGTCGTCGTCATACTCAGATTCTAGTCAGAATACAGATACTGCTCCATTGAGCTTTGATTATGGGGCGTGTTTCAACCGAACCAGGAAGGAAAATGCCTCTGCACTCAGTTGGATAGACCTACAACCATTCAGAGCAACGGAGTAAGTGACGTATGTTTTTCATCCATGTTTCCGATCGACAAATGCCATGATCGCGGTTCTCTGTTCCTCTTTTAAAATTAATGCGCTGTCGATATCTTCTATAACAGACGCGATGGCGGAATCTACACATAATGTTAAACAAAGTTCGAGAGGAGCACGTTCAAATAATCAATCCAATCAACTTGTCATCAAACAATTACCGTCTACGGTCTACCCTATCAGCATGAGAGGAAGCATATATTTATTAAGTCTGTCAACTCACCTAACATTCCTTGACAGTTTTCAGCATCCCTCCACTCACTCTCGGCTTGTTCTTCCACAGCCAGGAATACGGGGGGAGAACTTTGGGTTTGGGTCGAATACCGAGCCCAGAGCCTCTCCTCGGACAGCATGCCAAATATGCATTTATTCTATCTGACTTATTTGTAAGCGTGAACTCGTGAAATCTCAATTCTCCAGCGCCAGTCATAACGAATTCAACCCAAGCGCTCGTTGATGACGTGGATGATTACGTTGCTCATCTGTCCATCATCGTATAAAGCCTGCCCTGACAATTTGATTGGTCCGAACAATTTTTGTTCCCCTCAACGGATCGAGTCCAGACCGAACTTCCCGACCTAAGAAGTTTGTGGGCAGGGCTAAGTTTGGCTGGCATCCAGGCTATATAGTCAAAGATTCATGCTGATAAAGTCATTATCATCAAAACATACTGTGAGCAGGTCATGTTTTCTCTTGCAGTAACAAATGTGCTTTATAAACACAATGTTGGAACAGTCAGAGAAAAGGGTCAATAGCCCAACTAAAGCAAACACTGACCACCATAATGGTGACTTGAAAAGAAATTCCATAAAACATTACCGTCTAAACTTCTGTTGAATCTCAAGAACTTTTGTCGATGTATGACAGAAATAAAGTCAAACTGGTAATAATAAGTGCAACAATGTGTAATGACTCGAAGTCAGTTGTAGTTCTTGTTTTTCTCTTTTTTCTGTTATTGTTTTTTCTCTTTCCGTCAATGATTCTGCTTGTTAACATCAGGTATCTTCAATAATGCTCAATCATCACTTAATTAATCACTTAATTATCTCATTAACTTCAACACTGCTTCAGTGTTAATTTTAACACCCTGTAATGTGGACACCTATGTACACTGAGGAGTGTTAATTTAACACTGGGGATTTTGCTGTGCAGGGCCTTGAATTATTATTTTTTTCAGATTCACAAACTTTCAAGGATTTCAAGGACCCGTGAGAACCCTGCTTACAACACGTGATACAGCGCTCTCTCAGACACACACAGATCTCTCTGATGTTACTGATATATTAGTTATGATTACATGTTTTACACCATATCTGTGTGCACTGTCCACTTCACTCATACAGAATATTCTGACTTACCAGGTTTAATTTCCAGGTTAATCTCTGTGTATTTATCAAGTTTTCCCCGTCCTGTCCTCACACCACACCAGTATTGGCCTTTATCCTCTGTTCTCAGATCAGTGATGGTGACGGTGAAGATGTGGGTCGTTCTGTCATCGGTCAGAGAGAATCTCCTGTCTTTAGCTGGAGATCCAGATTGAACAGGAATGTCTTTATTGTTTTCTGGACACTCTCCTCTGCAGAGATACTTATTCTGCTCTTCATATCCAGACTCATAGGGACAGCGTATTTCAACTTTTCCTCCTTCATAACCAGTGAAAGTCAAGATCTCTGTTGTCTCACACGCCAAGACTAAAAACATAAGAGAGAGAAACTCAGCTCAGAGCGAACATGGACCTGATTGAGAACAGGTGCTGTTTTAGAAAGACCCAGAAACACAGAATAAACTCTTACCTGACATGATGAGCAGGAGAAATATGAGAAGTTTATGATCACAGATCTGGATCATTTTCTGCTTTATCTGTGAGCCGCTGGTGGCCTGTGTTATGAAGAGCTCTCTCTCTCTCTCTCTCTCTCTCTCTCTCTCTGTCTCTCTCTCTCTCTCTCTCTCTCTCTCTCTCTCTCTCTCTCTCCACACACACACACACACACACACACACACACACACACACACACACACACACACACACACACACACACACACACACACACACTCTCTTTCTCTCTCACTTCCGGTGCAATTGTTAAGCAAGTGTGTCCGGGGCGGTGTGAGCGTTGTGCAGACTGGTGTGAGTGTTAAAGTGTTAAAGTGGTGTGGTGTGAAAGTTTTTTATTCTCTTCTTTCTGCTGTGTTGGATTTTTTAATTAATCAACTAACATTTGTTTTTCTTGCAGGAACAACATTCCTATGCTTTTAAATGTTTCCAAACTCTTTGGGGAAAACTTGTGACTTGTGTGTGTGTGTGTGTGTGTGTGTGTGTGTGTGTGTGTGTGTGTGTGTGTGTGTGTGTGTGTGTGTGTGTGTGTGTGTGTGTCTGTGTGTATAAATAAAAATTATGGGAAGTGAAACTAGATAGATTACTAGTTCTCAAACCTTGTGATAAGTAATCACAAAAACAGAGTTTGCTTGTGCCAGTGACAGAGGGAAAAGTTTGGGGCTTTTGAACCAATTGATCCAATCATATTGAAGGTGACATGTTAGTCACTATAATCTTATTTGTTGTCTTGATTCTATAAAAACTGTTGTTTCCGTGTTTTCTGGTGGGATTCTCAATGGAATGTGTCTGAGATCCTCCGGTCTTGCTTCTTGGAAGAGATTCCCTGAGAACTGCTCGGAAAGATCTCCCAGCCGTGATTAAAGCATTTAAAGGACATTTGCTGAAGTATGTTTGTCGATTATTCCTGCACTGAAGTAAGCTAGTTTAGGGGAACAAGTTAGTTAGGTGACTATTATTGACCTGGGATGTCGATTTGTAGATGAGACCCAGATAGTTAGGTTTAGGGAAAAATCTACCACACTGCTTATCTTCGTGTTGATTTTTTTGTTGTCCGGTTTGCGTCAGCGTTTTTGGGGCTTAAAAACGCAAAAAAGTGAAACCACCCTCCAGAGTGGAAATCTTAAAAACGCTCCACCGTCGCGTTCCCGTCTAAACGGGTAAAAACGCAAAAGTATGCTAGACAGTGAAGGCACCGATCACCGGTCCATTGCCACCTAGCCGCCTGGAGTGCATACTACATCGAATTTCACACACTTTTGCGTCACCATATGCACACAGATTTCCCCCTCAAAACCCTCGTCTAAACGCAGAATAAAAAAGTGATAACACAACGCCACTTTTGCGTTTTCTCTTCAGATCGTTTCCGTGTAAACATAGCCTAACTCTGTTCAGAGAACATTTGGTCCCTCTCTACAGAGAGTTAAAATAACTCTGAATCAGAGTTAAAGTTAATGAGATACTTAAGTTGTTAATTAAGTGATGATTGGGCATTAATGATGAACACCTGCTGTTAACAAGTTCTCAGCAGAGGAGGATTAAACAACTCCATAAACAGCATTACCAGCTTCACTTATTACTAACCAGATTGACTTTATTTCTGTCATATTACGTTTACAGAAGTTCGTATTGAGAATTAACAGAGGTTTAGATGTTGACGATTTATTGAAAATGTATGATCACCATTATCATGATGAGTGTTTCCTTTAGTAGTCCACCACGTATCCACAGTGGGATTCGAGTTCCACAGCTGTACTGAGTAACACATGTGTCTGGGATATGAGCGCTCATGTTGTCAATGAAGAAGCGATACCAGCCTCTCCAGGAGACAGACCTGTCACACTTTATGACTGAAGCATGTGTATTATTGATGGATCTCCATGTATCATTCAGTGCAGTGTAGTTGTAGAAGGGGTCTGATAGATTTTCTGTTATGAAACTATATTAAGAAATCATTACGTTATTGTTAATAAAATTTCATTGTTATAAAATCTATTTAGAAGTGCAGCTTTAGTCATTATCTATTTTAATTTCCAATTAACACAATATTACTTCATAAAGGGGAAGCACAGCACAAGTGAACATTATAGCAGCCGATCACACACACAGTATCCTTCAAAAATGTAGAAAAAGATGACTAATCACCAGAAACACATTGATTTCCCAAGATTTATATGTTAATACCGGTCCAAATTAATTCATACACTGTCAGCAGACATGAGCTGAGAAAAACTGGACATTTCAGCACAATACATTACCAACGCCGGTTGTCTCTTGTGTGACAGTTATAGAGGCCAAGAGATCTGAGATAAAAATGATAATGAATACAAATGAATCAACAACTTACAAAAGATGCAATATTTTAACCAGAACATTCTAGGTGAACTCTATTAAACTCTCATTAATAATGTCACAGCTCAGTCATCTCAATGAAAGAAGTGTGTGTCACATATTAAGAGGGATTCATTTTGAGTGGCTGCTCTCCGAAGATCATCAAACACACATCATTAGATCAATGAAGGCCCAATCTTATAAAGTCTTATTTAGTATCTACTGTGTTGAGCTTAGGGAGGATTTAAACATGATGAAATGTTTTAATCAGATTGGAAACGCACAATAAAATTAGCCCAAATACTTCTTAAACAAACACGTGGACCTACATGTGTTATTATCACAAAAATAAATAAATGAGCAAAAATCACTGCTTATTGACTTACACAGCATAACAGAGATGATAGTCTGTGCTCTTATAAAACCTGTCATGAAATACGAAGAAAAAAAAAATCAATAAAAACTAATGAAAATGTATTTGATTGAATTGAAATTTTGAGTTTCAGAAAAGTACATTCATCATCTGTCATAAATGTTTTTGCAGCAGTGAAAAGCACTTTTATAATATACTCACCTTTATGAAGAGAGAGAGCCATTTTCAGTTTGGTCACACCGGTGTATTTCTCTTTATATAAAAACAGTTCAGATGATGAGTTTCCTTTACAGTTTAGAGAGAGAGAGAAAACAAACAAATGACCCGAGATATTCATGCATGACTTTAGTTTGTTGCATGACTTTGCATGATTTTAGTCAAACACACACAGAAATCCCACTGTATTTGTGAGTTTACAGTACATGTTGCAACAGTCATAAATGAGGAGAGTCTGTAATGGTTTAGAGACACACGATGGCGCCATTAAGCTACTCTATCTTACTTTTGTTTGTGAAAAGAAAGAGAGAATGAAGAGGTTTGGGTGTGTGTTTATTGCAGGGCCGTCGCTAGACTCTTTTTACAGGGAACGAGTCCCAGTGAAATACAGTAAAATATTGCTGATATAAATTCTTGGTTGATGGTGGAGATTAAATTATACCGTCCTGCTCATCATTCACTGATATTTCAACTATCACGTAATATGTGTTTTCTGTCAGAACTAGCCATTCACGAATAAATCACTATTGGTCTAATTGGGGCCGTTTACACAACACTGTTTTCAAAAAAAAAAAAAAGTGATTTCAAAATTGTATGCTTTTGGGGGACTGAAAACAAACTTTTGAAAACAGGTTTTAAAGAGCAAGTTTTTGAAAACGATAACGTTATCGTCTCCATGACAGTAAACTTAAAAATGCGAATCTGTGAAAACAATGGCAGCATGCACACGTGTATTACGTGTTTAGTGTAGTAAAATAAAGCATATCTATGCCCAGTGTGAATAGTTTCATATGAACCTATTGTTTCTATATTGTAAAAATCTTATTTGCAGCAAATACTAGGAGGGGTTTGAAAAGGCCCAGAGTCTAACTCTTCGCCTATGATCCTAGTTGGGATATTATTTGAACTGATTATGATTTGAGTGTGAATTTCACTTATTCAAAGTGAATAGTTGTATGTTGTATGTATTACTTTCACACTACATTTATGTCCATTTTGGAGCATGAAACCTCTGAACCCAGTTTATATTCACCTTGGATCCGAGAAACACCTTATCTCTTTATTTCCATTCTGCTGTGACAAGATAAACACAGATCTGCCCACTACTTTACACTACTTTTACATCAAAGATGCAAATCCACTAGGATTAGAGGAATGCGTGACGTCTTTTGAGCTAATATTTAATAACTTCATTTTATTTGTTGCTGATGTAGCTTATGGGAATTAATCAATAAGTTATGACAACATACGTTTTTACATTGCTTTAACTCATTAAAATAAGTTAAGCAATTTTCCACTTTTTTATTAGTTATACAAGATTCAACTCAGTCAGCTTAATGTAATTTAAGATTACTTATTAATTATACTTTAAAATTTAAAGCAGATCTTTTTTTTTTTGTATTTGATTGATCAGTAGTTTTTCAGTAGGTGAAAGGATAGTATTTGTAGTAAAAAATGAATAAAAAAGCCTTGTGGCAGAAAAAGACCCGATCTGGCCTGAAACGCCATTGAAAAAACTGCAGGAGGAAGATACAGAATGCCTGAACTGCATTAAATTGTTTTCCGTACACTGTAAAATCAAATTAGTTAGGCTTTTAGCTAGATCTAAAAAAACAAGTGAAATAGGAATAGTATGTTGTACAACATAGACAAATGCTATTTTTAAGTTCACTTACACAAGAGTTCTAGTAACTAAAAAAAGAACTGAGAGTACTTGACGATTTACTTTAAATAAAATGTAATTTTTACCACTGTTGTATTTTGCATGCTAAATGTTGAAGTCTGTGTATGACTCAAGCATGATCAATTTTAATTTATTTATTTATTTATTTATTTATTTTATTTTATTTATTTTTTTTTGTGGGAGGGGAGTGTTATTGGTATTATTATTAAAGGAATTAAAATTAATTTCTGGGAAGAAAAAAAATGTTTTGGGTCTATTGCAGTTTTCATTTTAAACTCTTTGCAAATATTTTATTTTTCAAATTTACACATATTCACTCTTATTTGTATGTCATATACAGTATGTCAGTATGTAGGCGAGACCAGGGACAGTTGCAACACTTTTTTTCTCTCAGAGACTATTTGGACTAGACCAACCAAATTTGTATATATTAAACTTGCATCTGTCTGCTAATTACCCATACTATTTAAAGATGATGACATATGACATATGTGTCATCACTCTAGCTTGTTTCTGATTGGAGAAAAATGACATGTTGCAACCATCCCTTGATGCAACTGTCCCCGGTCTCCTCTTCGCAAAATTTGAGTTTTTTGCATCACTGATATTAGCCTGTGGCCGGCCGGTGAACATTTCTATCGTAAATCAGTTGTCAAATATTTACATCTAGTTACACCTCACCCCACAATCTTTCAATGCAAAAACTGGAAAGGGACTTGAAAGGGACTTTGGTTGGAATTTGCACTTGTCTTATGTGAACATTAAGCCCCGCCTTCTTTGATTTGATTGGTCATCTCAAACATTTTGACATTGACGAGCACTGTTAGACAGCATTTTAATTTTTCTAATTACATTATGGCCATTTCTAATTATTGCGGGGGACTTGTTGGTAATTATTATGGTGGTTACGGCCCTAATTTAAACTACAATAACTGATTGCATTAACCCTCTGGGGTCTGGGCTGTTTTTGGGGTCCTTGAGATGTTCTGACATGCCCTGACATTTGTGCTTTTTTCAGTTGCTTATAAACATATTAATGGCAAAAAAAATTACACACTATTTAGCACAAACAGGGCTACCATAATATGTGAGCAACAAGAATGTACATGTCTGCATTTTTGAGAGAATAATGTTTATGCATGGTTATTGAAAAAACTAAAAACTAAAGTTTCTGAAATAAGGCCATAAAACACATTCTAAATATGTGCCAATAAGACTTTTGTCTAATGGATGTCATCACCTAGTGTTTTTTCTTCAAAATGATGTGAAAATCACCCTGCCTTATCATTCACATAACACAATACATTGATTTGAATTTTGCAAAGCACTTTCTGTTTGGAAAGGCCATATGCGGAGTGGGGGTCAACGATCATGTATATGTAGTGGTTCACACCTGAGGAGACAATGGGGCCCGCATACTTAATTAGCTATTAATTCAGGTGAGTCACTGAGCCACAAGAATGCAAGAGCAACAGTTGGAAGCATCTCAATTCTTTTTTTATTTTTCCACAAATTGTGCTTGCAAATTGGCCTATAATATCCAAGGAAAACATGTCTAGTAATTGTGCAGTTAATTCTCATACTGTATTTTCAGTTTTGGAATATTTATCCTCTCCCCAAATTTGTCACTAATAAAACACAATAAAAATTATTTAAAGAAAAGGCTTATATTTACCTTTTAATAATTTGTTTACATCTACCTTGTAAATATATATTTTTAATTAAAAAGGTTACAATTACAACAACAATTCAAGTGTAATCTTTCTTTGTAAAAACTAAAGTATACATTTTATCATACATATTTCAAAGCTAAGGATTTGATTGATTATTTGATAACTTTATTCTTGACAAAACATACTTAACATGAGCAAATATTGGCAAACAAAAGCTTATTTGAGGTGGTAGATATTTTACAGTAAAAATGTATAATCTATCAAGAACTAATCAACGAAATGTTGCCTTTCATATGTCTGTAACATAGGTCTTTCATTTTTATTCTAAGAAATATAAATGTTAATTTGCAGTTTAAAACGTAGCTTATACAAATACATTTTATTTCAACATATTTCAGTCGATTTTTACTCAGTATAGCAATAGTTTGCTAAAACCGAAACATTCATTCACAAACAGAAACGCCTGACTGTAACGTTGTTTTTATGAAATATTAGGGCATATAAATGTTAATTTTCAGTTTAATACGTTGCTTATACAAATAGCCTACATTTTATTTCAACATATTTCTGTCGATTTTTACTCAACTCAGTATAGCAATACTGTCAGAAATGTATTTTCTTTATCTCAGCTTTGTCCATGCAATAGCTTTATTCATAATTATGTTTTGTCCAGAGCATAAGTTTTGTCCAGAGAACAAAAGACCCTGTGCTGTACAGTAAGAAAGCCTTGCTTGCAAATTCCTTTGTATGTATGTAATGTCACATCTGTTTCATATTAAGAAGCACCCCCAAATATAGAAGGGGGGAGAGAGATGTGTGTTTTCTATGCATTGTGTGTTACAGAAGCCTTTTGGACCACAAGGCTCAGAAGGAAAACTTTACCGGATATTTACCATTTATAGGATTGTTATATAAGTATATCTGATATGATATGATGTCATGTATGTTCTCATTGGTTAAGATTGTGATACTCCCTATACATTTTCAGTATATATTCTTTGTCCAGACTCTTGGAAAAGCTAAGCTATTTTCCTGAGCTTCCCAGCGCTGGTTTCTTTCTTTTGTTTTATTCATTCACTACCCAAATAAAGGACGGAAAGAAAAGGCACTTCGTGTTGGAACAATTTTATTTCTAACAAATACAGTTTGCTAAAACACCATCATTCATTCACACAGAGACGCAATTTAAATTTAAACTGTCTTTTTGTGAGCTGTGATAAACAGCGCGCATCTCTGCGGCTGCCGTTCATTCATTCACAGAAACGCGATTAACTTGAGAAGGGAAAAAAACTTACTACATATTCGGATCCTCTCTCCTGCAATACCCGCACTCTGAGGTAGATTTTCCATTATTATTATTTCTCACAGTGCTGCCAGATGGTGTTAACACGTAGTAGGCTACAATGATATGATTAAACTTGTGTTTTCTCGAGCTGATATGGGGGCGTTCACAGGTTTGCTTGGATTGCCTCAGTAATTTGCATTTGAATAGCACGCGCTCTCCGTGGGCGGAGTCACATTACATTTGAATTAGCTCTAATTAGCTCGACTGGAATCGCTCTCTTTTAATACAGATTTCACAAAATGAGAATAATTGTTTTTTATATAAATTACCTCATTTAAAAGAAGATAATTCAAGCTTCATGTCTGTGTGTCTGTATGCCTGTTTGACTGAGAATTCGCTGAGTTACAGTTCATTTTCGGAAGCGTTTCAGAATGGTCTTCACTGACAGAGAGAAGGCAGAACTCGCATCACGTTTATTTTTCTTTATTTGGCAAAAAGCACAACACTTTGTTTTTATTGTGAGTATACACAAAAATAATACACATTTAACAGAATCGATTGATGTATGAAACTTGCTTTTAATATCAAAAGTCCACAGAGCAAAATTAATTTCTTTTTGAACTGAACTTGAATACCGTCGACCCCAGGGGGTTAATGATGAGATTTTGCATACAAGTTCAGTTTCTGTGAATTTGAGTTAGGAAGAGTATGTAGTAGTTGGGTAATCAAGGTAATGAACAGTTCCATGAAAAATAATAAACATTTCATTAATTCATTCAATTTTGTCCCTTGGTGCAGTTTTTATGAGTTGTCTATCATTTTTGTACAACACCACACAGTTCTGTAATATGTGCCCTCTTTGTTTTCCCTTAGAACACGTTTGCCGTAACGGTGGCATGGACGAGGGAATGGAAACTGACCCATTTGCTAGTTTTGGCATGGGTGGCATGGGCGGTTTCCCACGCTCCTTTAACACACGAGGTCCCAGCGGGGCACTGGCCAAAAAACAGGATCCTCTCGTGGTCAGTCTAGAAGAAGTGTTCACTGGCTGCACCATGAAGATGAAGATCTCCCGCAAACGCCTGAATCCCAACGGAAGAACGACGCATACTGAGGACAAGATCCTTACAGTGGAAGTGAAGAAAGGCTGGAAAGAAGGAACCAAGTTTCCGCCCTATTTTAGTTTCCTTGGGTCAAGTCTAGCAGAAAGCCTCCAGCTGTGAACTCTTGGCCAGCATTTGGTTGTCAACTACACACATCTAACACATCAAACTTTACTTATTCCAAAGATGGACAGTAGAGCATGATGTGATGTTGCGGGGCTATAATATAGTTTCTTATCAGCAGCCTGATCCTTTGGACACCTCAGGGAAGTCTTTCTGTGAAAGTAGCTTGTACTTTTTCTGCTAATACGGTCTAATGTGACCATTTATTGATGCCATGTCACGGGTCATGAATCGGCTGTCTCATGCTGATGTGTCTGTGTGAATGTAATTGTGTGGGTGTGGTTACTCGTTGTGTTGATTAGTGTCTCCAGCTGTCATTAATCCCAATTCCCTTTATATGCCCAGTAATTTCCCTCTCATGTTGTCAGATCGTTGTGGTTGGTGGAAGTGAGGAAGTGTGTCCTGTTCCCGTGCCTCGTCTGCTAGTTCCTCGTCTGGATTTCGTCAGTACTTCGTGTCGTCTGGATGTTCCACGGTTCCTGTTGTTTCACTCGAGCACGCTGATCACCACACCACCACCGGATCGCCATCTCGTCCCTGCTTAATTTGCCACCTGAGTGTTTGTCCCCAATCTGTGTCTTACATCTGACCACTACTAATAAACTGAGTTTTACTTGCATCTTGCATCCTCCTGTTATTTCCTCACAGAATGATCTGACCAACCATGGATGCAGCAAGTGTGACCCAAGTCAACGACTTCATTGCTCACACCATCACACGAATGGACCTACAAGAGGAGAGCATCTCGGGCACAGGTCGTACGGTACAAGCACTCGTGAAGCAGGTGACCGAGCTCACCCAACAAGTACAACTTCTAAGGATTCCCACTGCGCCCCCCACGCCAACCGTTCCCCCACCATCAGCGCCTGCAGCAGCGGAAGGATCGGCGCCACGCCTACCCACACCAGGGGGATATTCTGGTGAGCCTGAATATTGCAGAGCGTTCCTCACGAGATGTTCCATGCATTTCGCCCTACAGCCACGCACGTTCCAGAGCGAACAGGCTAAGGTGGCATTTGTATTAACCCTGCTGTCAGGGAAAGCAGCGCTTTGGGGAACGGCGGTGTGGGAGAATGGAGACAACTGCTGCACCTCGTTCCAGGCACTCTCCGAAGAAATGAAGAGAGTTTTCGATCGCCCAGTGGCGGGTAAGGAGGCGGCCAGATTACTCGCCGAACTGCGACAGGGAGAAGGCTCGGTGGCGGACTTTTCCATTCGGTTCCGCACCCTGGCCGCAGAGTGCCATTGGAACGAGGCGGTGCAGTGGGATATGTTCCTGCATGGGCTGGCTGACCGCGTTATAAGGGAGATTTACGTGATGGACTTACCGAGACGCTGAACGGACTGGTGGAACTTGCTCTGAGAGTGGACGCTCGACTGAATCGTGTGACCAGATTGACGCACCCCAGCCGTCCACAGCCCAGCACGGAGGACCACCAGCCCGGTGGTGCGAGCGCGGTCAGCCCCGCATTCGACCACGAGCCCATGCAGGTGGGGAGAGCTCGGCTTTCCCGGGAGGAGAGGGAAAGGCAGAGATCCCAAGGACTCTGCCTATACTGTGGCCGGGCGAGTCACTTCATCCACTCCTGCCCGGTAAAAGAGCAAGCCTGGCAGTAAGTATGAGGCTACTATCGGGTGGGATCTCCGCCGAGAAGACCTCATCACCATCATCGACCCTCCTCCCGGTAAGACTGAGATGGCGAAAATCGACGCACTGCACCAACGCACTACTGGATTCGGGAGCGGAGGGTAATTTCATGGACTTCAAACTTGCACTTAAGCTTCAGATTCCCGTCACTCCCCTCCCGCACCAGATTACCGTCAACGCACTCAATGGTCAAGAACTTCCCCGGATTACACATTCTACTGAAAACGTCACCCTCATCACTTCTGGCAATCACACATAACTCCTCTCATTTCTACTCATGGACTCACCACTTGCACCAGTGGTTTTGGGACACCCGTGGCTTTCCAGACACAACCCCCGTGTCGACTGGTGCACTAATACTGTTTCCACATGGAGTAACCACTGTCATGAGTCCTGTTTAGTGTCTGCCTGTCCCTCTGTGTCTGGTTCTATGTTTCAGAGTGAGGCAGCAGATTTGTCTAACGTGCCTGCGGAGTATCTCGAACTGAAGGAGGTGTTCAGTAAGTCTCGTGCTGCTTCTCTCCCTCCGCATCGTTCCTATGACTGTGCGATAGATCTACTGCCAGGTAAATCTCCGCCTAAGGGCAAACTTTACTCTCTTTCTGTTCCTGAGAGGGAGGCCATGGAGAAATATATTTCTGATTCTCTAGCCTCTGGGTTCATCCAGCCTTCCTCTTCTCCTGCGGGGGCGGGGTTCTTTTTCGTTGGGAAGAAGGATGGTTCTCTGCGACCTTGCATTGATTTTCCAGGCACTCGTGAATGACGTGTTGAGAGACATGGTAGATCAGTTCATATATGTTTACCTGGATGACATATTGCTTTTTTCTTCGTCTCTCCAGGAACACATTCAACATGTCAGACGAGTGCTCCAGAGACTGTTAGAGAATGGGCTTTTTGTCAAGGCGGAGAAATGCGCATTTCATGCACAGTCTGTTCCCTTCCTAGGGTACATCATCTCCTCTGAGGGAGTGCGCATGGATCCTGACAAGGTTCAGGCTGTGGTAGATTGGCCAAGTCCAGATTCCCGTAAAGGCCCTACAGTGGTTTTGGGGGTTCGCCAATTTTTACCGGCGTTTCATTCGCAATTTCAGCCAACTAGACGCACCTCTGACTGCCTTGACCTCCCCCCGAACGACGTTCATGTGGTCGAACACTACCGAGGCAGTGTTCACCAACCTCAAGAGTCGCTTCGTTTCGGCTCCCATTCTTGTCACCCCTGATCCCACACGTCAGTTCATGGTGGAGGTCGACGCGTCAGAGGTGGGAGTAGGAGCAGTGCTTTCACAACGCGCTTCCTCAGACGACAAGATGCATCCCTGCACGTTTTTTTTCTCATCGACTATCGCCTGCTAAAAGTAATTATGACATTGGTAACAGAGAGTTGTTGGCAGTCAAGTTAGCGTTGGAGGAGTGGCGTCATTGGTTAGAGGGTTCGGGGGTACCCTTTATCGTTTGGACGGATCATAAGAATCTTGAATACATCAGATCTGCTAAAAGACTCAACTCCAGGCACGCTCGGTGGGCTCTTTTTTTCGGACGTTTTGATTTTGTTCTCTCGTACCGCCCGGGTTCCAAAAACATCAAACCCGACTCTGTCTCGTATTTTTGATCCATCCGAACGCCCAGTGACTCCCGAGTGTATTTTACCTGAGAAAGTTGTCATCTCCACTCTGGTATGGGAGGTCGAATCGAGGGTCAAGACAGCCCTAGAAGGGGTAACGCCTCCGCCTGATTGCCCTGATTGATTTGGTCGTTTGTTTGTTCTGGAGGGGTTACGGTCCGACATTATTCGATGGGGTCATTGCTCCAACGTGGCTTGTCATCCAGGAGTGACTCGAACCAGTTTTTTAGTTAAGCAACGATTCTGGTGGCCATTAATGGCTCGCGACATTCACGATTTTGTGTTGGCTTGCTCAGTCTGTGCCACTGGTAAGACATCTAACCAACCCCCAGATGGGTTACTTCGACCGCTGCCTGTCCCTTCGAGACCCTGGTCCCATATCGCTCTAGATTTTGTCACCGCCCTCCCGCCCTCCAATGGCATGACGGTCGTTTTAACCGTAGTGGACCGGTTCTCGAAGGCGGCACATTTCATCCCCTTGCCCAAATTACCTTCAGCCAAGGAGACAGCGGTCACAGTCATAGATCACGTCTTCTGGTTACATGGCCTCCCGATGGATGTGGTCTCTGACAGGGGTTCCCAATTCGTATCCAAATTTTGGCGAGAATTTTTAAGTTACTGGGGGCCATGGTCAGCCAATCAGGACCTCAAGAGAATGTTGCGATGTTTGGTTGCCAAGAATCCGTCGTCCTGGAGCCAACAGCTTTCTATGGTGGAGTACGCCCACAATTTGTTACCAGTGTCATCCACGGGCCTCTAGCCATTTGAGTGTAGTTTAGGTTACCAGCCACCAATTTTTCCGAGTCTGGAATCCGAGGTCGCGGTCCCCTCTGCTCATGCATTCGTCCAGAGGTGCCGCCGTACTTGGACTAGAGCCCATGAGACTCTACTCCAAGCAGGGGGGCGCATGAAGGCCAAGGCCGACCGCCACCGGTCAAAGCCTCCCATTTACGTTGTGGGTCAAAAAGTGTGGCTTTCTACCAAGAATATTCTGCTCCGTTCCGTGTCTAACAAGTTAGCTCCCAAATTCATTGGCCCGTTTCCTGTCACCAAAATTATTAGTCCGGTGACAGTCTGACTCAAACTCCCTCCTGCGTACAGGAGAATTCACCCCGTCTTCCATGTGTCTAAAGTCAAGCCCGTGTTTTATTCTCACATTAATCTGCCTGCCCCGGTTCCCCCCCCCCCCGCCGCCACTCGTAGATGGGGAACCCACATATTTGGTACATCGCATTCTGGACTCGAGACGGAGGGGACGCGGATTTCAGTACTTGGTGGACTGGGATGGTTACGGTCCGGAGGAGAGAAGTTGGGTACCTGCTAGAGACATTCTGGATCACTCCCTTATCGATGATTACAATCGACAGGTAAGGTTGTCTGGGAACGCCAGGAGGCATTCCTAGGGAGGGGGGGGGGGTACTGTCACGGTTCATTAATCGGCTGTCTCATGCTGATGTGTCTGTGTGAATGTAATTGTGTGGGTGTGGTTACTCGTTGTGTTGATTAGTGTCTCCAGCTGTCATCAATCCCAGTTCCCTTTATATGCCCAGTAATTTCCCTCTCATGTTGTCAGATCGTTGTGGTTGTTCCTCGGTGTGTGTCCTGTTCCCGTGCCTCGTCTGCTAGTTCCTCGTCTGGATTTCGTCAGTTCTTCGTGTCGTCTGGATGTTCCACGGTTCCTGTTGTTTCACTCGAGCATGCTGATCACCACACCACCACCGGATCGCCATCTCGTCCCTGCTTCATTTGCCACCTGAGTGTTTGTCCCTGATCTGTGTCTTACATCTGACCACTACTAATAAACTGAGTTTTACTTGCATCTTGCATCCTCCTGTTATTTCCTCACATGCCACTAAAAGTCATTTCCAATATAGTGGTGGCTCAAAGTGATGCTTGGATCCTCTCTCTTCTAAGTATGTGAAACAACACTTGATGCAGAAGTTATATGGGGAGAAACTCAAAAGCTCAAAGTCAGATAGAGGACAAATTTGTAACAAATACTAGATTTATTTAAAATAAATGATTTAGACTACTGATATTGTGGTTCATTTCTTATGCAAAATCATATGGAACCTTTTTCTGTTTTATTACAGGCAATTTATGTTATTGTTTTTAATTGTGAAACTACATTTTTTTATTCACAAATTCTGTGGGATACTTCTGTGGGATCTTTTTGCATTGTGAGATTATGAGTTATGAATATGTTTTGAGTTTTGAATAGATTGTTTAATAGAAAATAAGTTGAAATGTTACAGATATCACACTGCTTTAATAAAACACTTTAAACTGAAAAATAATTGCTTTATCTTATTATTTTTTTAGCATATTAAAAGTGTAACCCAGTATACAAGCCTCTAAAAATCATGGTAGTTCATCTACCAAAGAAATGTTGCACTTAAAGAAATTTATAGATTTACATAAGTGTATTGACCGCTGTAAATATATAGCATGTTAACTAGTGAAATTTGTAACGGAGACAGTCACGACAGAATCACTTTTATAACACTTCCTTCGCTGAATATGGATGCTTATGTCTTCACTGTTTCTTGATGGACATCTGAAGAACTTTCTGTACTGCTGCCTGACCTGGACAAGAATGAGAAGAGAAATAGTTTTAAACTCTGGTTAAAAAAAAACAAAAACACAGAACATGTCCAGGTTATTTTTCAAGAATTTAATTTTAGAAGATGAGAAATGAAAAATTAACTTAACCCTTTAGAACCTGAAGCTAAAATAGGTGTTTTTCACATATTTTGATTTGAAAAGTGTATGTTGTCTACTGTCAGGGGCAATTTGAATGGTTTTGATAGTGCAAACGGTTGAAGAGTTACGGTCAAATGAATACAGCTTGCTGGTATGTGTCGCAACAACACAGCCGGCTCTAAAGGGTTAAAGGGTTAGTTCACCCCAAAATGAAAATTAGCTCATGATTTACTCGCCCTTAAGTCATCCTAGGTGTATATGACATTCTTCTTTCAGACGAATACAATCAGAGTTAAATTAAAAATGTCCTGGCTCTTCCAAGCTTTATAATGGCAGTGAATGGCCGTTTCAGTGAAAGAGTGACCCTTGACCTGACGCGCAACGTAATGACGAACACGGAGATAGAGCAAAACAAAACACCAATCACAAATAAGTTTTGAGCGACCAGAGCGTCAATCAGAAAGTTGAAAGTAGCTCAACTTTATGGTAATGAGCTATGACGCATTTCAGCGGCAAGCAGCGGCAAAACGCCAGCAACCAATCAATCTCAAAGTTTCCTATCATTTATGATATTGTTTAGGGACCAGTTACAAAAGAACGAGGCATGGGATAAAATAGCTGGCAGAGTTGATGATTTATAATATTTTTAACTAGTACTGATAGATACTCAAATTTGTCTTTGTCTTACCAGTAGGGCTGCAATATGTATCGTTTAAGCATCGATATTGCGATGTACGAATCCACAATAGTCAGGATGTGCGATGTCAAGAATAGGTAGGCTATCGTAGTTAATCTGTGATTCAGTAACCGTACGGGCCAGCTGCTCCCCGGCCCTTGACACATCTGATTCGCGGATAAATTGCACAGTTTAACCATCATAGAGTGAAAGTTTGCCTGTGTTTTTAAGTCCTGTCAGTTTAACAGGGTGCGCTTGACAGGTCATATATAAGAACGAGCAGAGAGAGAGAAAGCCCCGGCAGTGTGTCAATATATTGCTTGTTTTTTCTGTTTACATTTCATGGTGTGACACTTCTCTCCTCCCATGATTGAACATAGAATGCTGCTATGTCAGAGCGGCCAAAGCGTCAACAAGCTTCCCCGTACTTTTTGACAAGCGTCCTTGACAGGGCGGCCAGAGTTTCTTTGCAGCTCAAGTCGGCGGTGGTGTGTACGTACAGTTAACCCCCCACTTTTATCATGGATGGATTATTAACAGAAACGGCCATTCACTGCCATTATAAAGCTTGGAAGAGCCAGGACATTTTTAAATATATCTCTGATTGTATTCGTCTGAAAGAAGAATGTCATATACACCTAGGATGACTTGAGGGTGAGGGAATCATGGGCTAATTTTCATTTTTGGGAACTAACCCTTTAATATAAAGTAGGTGAGAAATGATTTTCTGGTAGACTGTCTGTACTGATGTCTGACCTGATTATTGAGGACACAATAGACCAGGAACATGAAGGTTCCCTGCTGGGAGTTCAAGATCAGGAAGAGGATCTCCAGCTCCTTCCAGAAACCCAGAATCCAGGAGCAACCAAGAACCACAAACTGAGCCAGTGTTTTAAATATCATATTCCTGCAGAGAAAGATGGAGAGTTCATATATATTTATTGATTATATTGTTGTGGAAAATCTACAATTGTCCTGTTATAAGTATGCCTTTTGTCTGTAGAACACTTCTGTATTGTAATCAACCACACTTGAAACTCGTTTATTAACCTGTTAAGCTGCAACGCCACTTTTGAAAAATCCCCAGAAATGACATACCCAAACTTAAACAGATACAGTTCATGAACCCTTTGCACTAAAAGCACAAGTAGGATCTCATTTGAAAGCTGACACCTGGCAGTTTATTGTAAATGTAGAATTAATTATTGTCATAATGAAAAAAAATTGTTATAAATAGCTTCAAAGTTTTGTAAAGTTATTAGAAATTATTTTTTATGAAACATCCTCATGAAAATAAAATTGAAGTTGGCACTGGAGCAATCTAGAAATGCACTACAGCTAAAGCCACATGTCTAAACATTTTATGTTTAAAATCTGAAGATAATAAGTCCAAAACTCTGTATTTAGTTACATGTTTTTCAAGACCATGTCAGTTGACTTTATTTTGATTTGACGTTAAAGATGCTTCTGATGTTTATTGCCATCTTCTAACCATCTATCCAGTATATTGTCTCTATTGTTTTGTGGTGCAAACGAGCCCCATTCAGTCTCAGTCTCCCCCTGCACACATTAACACCTCTCCAGCCTGGTTATGGCTGTAAATATGCATTTCTTTTGTCTGCATTATAGTTACTAACGACTGGCTATTCATAGGGTTTCAATCCCTAATTTCTTTTATCAAAGTTCTTACTTAACATTTAAAAACTGGATCAAATGCCCTGCTTGAATAATGAAACATTTTAGTAAGCATATTTAAAAAAAATTTATAAAAGGATAACTGCAATATGTGGCAGGTGCACCTAGAGCTAGCTAGCATGTTAGCTTAGCACACCATCAATACACGACAATTTATGAGATTAAAACCATTTTTGTGCTTCAGACTTAATTTATAACGCAAGTAGAGTGTTTTAAATAATCTTCTGTGATATAATTTCGCTTAAGATTAAAAAATCAGACAGAAAATATATATTTTTTATTATTCTGCACAATGATAAAATCTATATCGATTAGCAATACATTATAAATATAATCTATTATTATGGAAATACCTGACATTATTTGAAGAACACAGGTAAACCAAATATCATTTCAATCATGTTTATTGTCTTCAAAAAGTCTTTTTTCTGCATGTAACAACGATCTCTGATAGCTTTGTGTGTGTTCGAGACTTCCTGGATTGTCACATGATCATGGTTCTTCTTCATGTTACATAAATGGACTATTATTGTGAATGTAGCGCCCTCAGGCTGTTGGTATGGATTGAAAACACAATACATCACAGTGTCCAGCGCTCATAATGATTACATCGACGCATTTGGGCATAAATTCAATAAATATTATTCCTGTCTATAGAAATCTGATGAAAACTTATGAAAATATATCAATATTTCTCCAAATCTGCACATTTTTGAGCTAAAGCCCTGAGGGACGTTGTTTTGTGTATCGCTGTCATGACGACAGCACGGGAGTTTTTTTATGAATGAAAGCGGCTGACGGTCATAATTCATATTAAAGGTATCGACTCATTTTTTCATTTCATAACTCCTGACACAAATTAAGACATAACTGTCACTATAAGTTTTTCAGAATACAATAGTGGTCAAATACTGAAACTTGAGTCTTATATCTTTTTAATGATGTATAGTTTGTCAATGTATAACATTAAATCTGATAGAAATTTTTAACTAAATAAAAAAAAAACGCTTCAGTGCGCCGACGCACTGGTGAAGCTTAACAGGTTAAGAAAGTGGTTTATGAAGAAAAACGTGCTCAGGTTACGTATGTAACCTATGTTCCCTGAGAACAGGGAACGAGTACTGCGTCGAAATGACGCTATGGGAACCGCCTCAGCGTGACCAATGACTGAAGTACCTATAAAAACCCGCCAATAATATTGGCCCGCGTCAGCCATGACGTCATGCTCTGACGCACCCGGGAAGTATAAAGGGGCCGTTCGGAGAAAATGACATCCTCTTCGTCTGAAGGGACTGAGTAAGCAGACCGGAAGCATGGCAAGGAGACGCAGTGCTCGTTCCCTGTTCTCAGGGAACATAGGTTACATACGTAACCTGAGCACGTTCCCTTTCGAAAGGGAACTCCCACTGCGTCGAAATGACGCTATGGGAATGTCTATACCAGTGCCACCATGCTAAGGGGATGCCAAACAACTAAGTGTAACAAGCACAAAAAACACAATAACCCAAGGTTAAAGCCCCTACTGCTTAAACGTCAGGCTAACAGTAGCACCTCTCCCTAGGGCCACTGCCGAGCTCCAGCTCAAGGCATGGAAACCACATCTACAGGAAGGGTTCCTTAAAGGGAGTATGGCCCCGAGCCAAAAAGGTCTCTGGCCTGCTACTTTCAGGGGACCAAAGTCGACCCCTATGACCAGGGAGGCTATCACGTTTAGTGCTGAAGCCAACAACCTGTTTAGACCTAAGGGAAGCGGAGGCCTCAGCAGGAAGACTGCACACTCACATGGTCTCCAGAACTTTTTCACAAATAGTGAAAGTTCAACCTTTGCAGAGCTCAACAGGAAAGGCAAAAAATACAAATATGGTGGCCTCAGCAGGAAGACTCTCACAGAGAGGAGGCCTGACACATATCTAACCATAGACAACTTAATTATGTATATGGAGGCCTCAGCAGGAAGACTCTCAATGGAGAGGAGGCCTAACACAATCTAACCATAGACAGCTTAACTATGAATATGGTGACCTCAGCAGGAAGACTCTCAGTGGAGAGGAGGCCTGACACATATCTAACCACAGACAGCTTAACTATGAATATGGTGGCCTCAGCAGGAAGACTCTCAGTGGAGAGGAGGCCTGACACATATCTAACCACAGACAGCTTAACTATGAATATGGTGGACTCAGCAGGAAGACTCTCAGTGGAGAGGAGGCCTGACACATATCTAACCACAGACAGCTTAACTATGAATATGGTGGCCTCAGCAGGAAGACTCTCAGTGGAGAGGAGGCCTGACACATATCTAACCACAGACAGCTTAACTATGAATATGGTGGCCTCAGCAGGAAGACTCTCAGTGGAGAGGAGGCCTGACACATATCTCACCATAGACAGCTTAACTATGTATATGGTGGCCTCAGCAGGAAGACTCTCAGTGGAGAGGAGGCCTGACACATATCTACCAAAGCAAGGCAGGTCTACAACAAACGTAGTGTATATGGAGGCCTCAACAAAACGACTCTCGAAGGAGAGGAGGCCTAACACATATAGCTAACTATATATATATATATATATATATATATATATATATATATATATATATATATAGAGAGAGAGAGAGAGAGAGAGAGAGAGACATACTTATGATAGCTACCAATCTGTTCGCAAGAAGGCCTAAACCTAAGGCATGCACTGCATATATGGAGGCCTCAGCAGGATGACTCTCAATGGAGAGGAAGCCTAACTCACACATTAACAGAGCTCAGGGAGCGAAGGGCCTAGAGTTCAGTTTTTTGTTTTTGTTTTTTTTTTACCAAAAAGGGGAGGGGCCACTTCCCAGCTCTACCTGCAAAGCTGTTTGCATGGTAGCTACAGACAGAAAAGTGTATATGGAGGCCTCATCAGGATGACCCTCAATGGAGGGGAAGCCTAACACATATATCTATCCATCAAAGCCAACCTATGTATATGGTGGCCTCAGCAAGAAGACTCTCAATGGAGAGGAGGCCTAACACATATATCAAGGAAATCTAGCTTATCTTACCAAGGCTCATGGCTCTAAAGATGTAACTGCAAAGCGTAAACGTATGTAAACCTCAGCAAAATGACTCTCACAGGAGAGGAAGTCTAATGCACACTATGCACAGTTTAAGGTAAATATGGCCTGCCATATAGCGGAGGCCACATATTTAACAAAACAGAAACGTTTATTTGCAAGGAAGAACGGAGGCCAAAACTCAGTTTTGCAGAACATAACAAAAAATATCACTTCCCAATACAGGAACAGCCTGTTCTACGTTCAAAGATGCATAATAAGCTTGACACAGACCGTCAGATTAAAATTATCATCATGGGTCCAGCACATGAGCCTGAAGTTTCACTTAAAACAGGGGGAAAGAGGGAAGGCAGGGCATGTAAAGGGAGAATGGCCATTATCTGCCTCTTCCAGGGCGCTTCTCATTACGATTACCCTGGAAGTCTTCTCTCCTTACCCCCTGCCTTTTCCTCCTGGCCTCGCGCCGTCTCACGGTCCTACTCCTACCAAGAGGAGGGGCACGAGCGGCGACTGAGTCCCGCTGGCCCTGTCTGCGCTCCTCAAAGCGAGATGGGCCAGGACCCCCGGGGTGTCTGGGTGCGGACCTGGACCGGCGCGGAATGAAAGATTTATACGCTGCTGACCGCACCCTCGCCTCTCTAAACTTCCCGACCACTGCCTCGACAGAAGTACCGAAAAGTTCAGAGGGCGAGACCGGGGCATCAAGGAGAAATAATTTCTCTTTCTCCACGATGCCTGAAAGGTTCACCCACAGGTGCCTCTCCGTGACCACCATAGCAGCCATAGAACGCCCAACAGCCGTAGCTGTCTGCTTGGTGGCCCGGAGAGCCAGGTCTGTGGTGCGGCGCAGTTCAGCTACCGCATCAGGTGATAAGCCCTGACCCTGGTCCAGGTCCTTCAGCAGATCAGCCTGGTACGCCTGCAATACGGCCATTGTATGCAGTGCAGAACCAGCCTGACCTGCCGCCGCGTATGCCCTGCCATTCAGACGAGACGTGGTCTGAAGAGGTTTAGATGGCAGGGTTGGAGCTCTTAGTGTCGATACCTCCCCCCGCGCTAGATAGTTCGCGAAGGTATCCTCAACAAGAGGCATCGACACATACCCGTTCTCCCGCACCCCTTCCACATTGGAATAACTCCTCGCTTGGAAGCGATGGATGCGGGAGGAATACGGGTTCTTCCATGCCTTCACGATCTCAGAATGGAGATCAGGAAGGAATGGAAGGCTCCAAGGGACTGATGGGGTGTGGCCAGAGAGAAAGCGCTCGTCGAGCCTTCCACGAGCAGCTCCCTCCTGAACGCGCTGCCAAGGCAAATCCAGCCTAGCGGCAGCCCGCTCCATCACCTCCATCGGTTCTTCATACGCGGGGCAGGAGGGCTGGGCAGACTCATATAACATATCTTCGTCTGCCTCACGCTCCGCCTGCTCGTCTTGGTTAAACACCAGAGGAGCACTGAGAGCTGTTATCTTCAGCCAGCAGCTCATCCTCGTCCCGCGCTGACGATCGAGAGAGACTCACTCCTCTCTCGAACTCGTCAGCGAGGTCTCTTTGCGACCCCCACGATCTGAGCCTCCTCTCGGCCTCAGCGCGAGAGGGACCCGAACCGCGGGGCAAAGAAGACTGTCCCTCCTCCCTCGAGAAGAGGGACAGACGAGAACGAAGAGTCCTTAAGGGTAGACTCTCGCAATGCGCGCACCTCGCCCCCTCGAGAGCAGAGCGCGCGTGCTCCTCACCCAAACACCAAACACATAGGTCGTGCAAGTCACCAGGTGTAAGACATCTCTCACACGGGTCAACACACTTCCTAAATGCTTTTGCAGGTTTATCCATTTTCAAGTACTCAGTAAATCAGTCCCTGAAGACGAAAAGAGGATGTCATTTTCTCCGAACGCTCCCTTTATACTTCCCGGGTGCGTCAGAGCATGACGTCATGGCTGACGCGGGCCAATATGATTGGCGGGTTTTTATAGGTACTTCAGTCATTGGTCACGCTGAGGCGGTTCCCATAGCGTCATTTCGACGCAGTGGGAGTTCCCTTTCGAAAGGGAACTCTGCAATTGTTATTGTAAAATATTTTTTTTAAGAAAGTGGTTTATAAAGAAAAACATACCACACTTAATGTTTTAAGCATTAATTAAAAAGCACGAAGAGGAACAAAACATGTATTAGAAAGAGCTTTGCTAAAGAAAGAAGATAAATGCAAGCATTACCGTCGGATGTGTTGCGGACGAAGCGCAGAATGCAAAGAAGAAAAGTCTGAAGAAGGAAGACTAAGAGGCGAAAGGCTTTATAAAGACTTATAAAGGAATGAATTCCCAGAACTCATGACACCTCAAGACTTAGATTTGGATAAATTGTCTGTAAGAGACTGATCATTTATGAGGGAATTTCCAAAGATGACGACCTCAAGAAATCAGATGGTCTATAAAAGGCTGAAAGGAGAAGATGAAGGCAGACGCTGATTCGTAATGGCCTCTCCGGTGTTACAACGCTTGTAAACGGTTTACTCTTGATGTTGTTTTGTCTTGTTTTTTTATATATTAGTACTGTATATGTAAACTAATTAACCTGTAGACAATAAAACTATATTTAATTGAAACTAAGAAACTCTTTTGCTACTCTCGCCTGCCAAAAGTCTTTGATTTCTAAAAAAGTGAGCTGAACAGACCATGAAGAAGTCTTCTGACCTGTGGATTGTGAGGATGAAAATTCAGATGCTTATGATTTAGGACACATTTGACTTTACCTAACCTGAGAATAATCAAAATAAGGTTAAAGGTGTCTAGAAACATGCAGCATATAACAATATATATATACACATTTCATGGAGTGTTCAAATCATATTGTTTGTTACTTGGTTCGTTTCATATGTGAAACTTCAGCGTTCAGATTTTTCAAGGTGGAGGTCAGACTGATGATGATGTAGATGAAGAGAATCATGTTTAACTGCACAGTAAGAGAAACAACAGTAATTAATCTTTAATCACTTTTCCTTTTAATACAAAGTCATGATGAGAAATGTGCTTACTGCTAGTATGACGCAAACAGGTCCCTGAAAACTCCAGTTAAAGCCTTTATCTATTTTAATCCAGCACCTGTTTAGAGGAAGAAAAATAATTAAATGAACAAACATGAAGGATGAAGGTGTTGATCTCTGAGTCGTTCAAACTAAACTCACTGTTCACTTCCGTAGCCTTTAGGATTCACCCCAGCAGACACAGCCACCACAACCAGAGCAACCGTATATCCAATCACACACAGGAATCCACTCCTAAGCACGCCCCTCCTTTTGGAGCTGATCTGTGATAGGTTCTTCACACAGATGAAGAGCAGCACAGCTTCAATGAACATCCACACAAAGCCGGAGAGAAAGAGGAAGTGCAGCACACCTGATATCACAGCACACAACACCTGGAGATCATGAGAGACGGTTATGATGATTCTCAGTGAGACTGTGCTGAGCTGTAGAGCTCCTTCATCATTCTCACCTGATGAGGGCGTATGAGGCTCAGGAACTGTTGTGTGAGCAGGAACAGAAGGTGAGCCAACAGAAGACTCACGCAGAGGTTGATTCGAGCCACATTATTCACTCCAGGACTCCACTGACAAAGGGCAAAGGTCAACAGGGTCAAACTGAAGAACACCAACCCCACGATCACACACACCAAATTCAACACGTCCAGCTTTGAGTCGCTCTGAGGAAACATGTCAGAGTACATGAGTGCCAAATCTGTGCTGTTCTTCAATTCTTCACTATAAATGTTCTCGTTCTCTGATGGGCGGCTGGTTTGCATGATGAGAGCGAATGTGGACAGATGAACACAGGAACACACAGTGTAGCTTCTGTTGGTCTTTAAAACAGAACAACCATCTACAATCCACTCGCTGATATTCCAGTACACACAGGACAGAGAACCGTTGGGGTCAAACTCCTGCAAAAAGAAGAAAGAACATGCAGAAAATAGTATAACTCTGAATATTAGATGTTTTCAGATGTTCATCAGTTCTCAGGTTGGACAAAAACACATTTCAGTCTCTTACTCTGATGTGTTTGAGGGTGAAGTTGACTGGTTTGGTGAGTTTAGTGTTGGTGGTTTTGAGAAGAGTAACTGAGATCACAGTGGACATCATGGTTTTATTCGTGTCAGTTGATGTGTTGAAGAAGTCTGGCTTCAGTAAATTCTCCATTGTGTTATAACTCATGAAAGCCACAGCAGCTGATCCTGTGTGACAGAAACAGAAGAAACTTGTATTCAACACATTAAAACCTTTAGTTCTCTTACGAGAGTTCTCTCGTACTGCGTTTTATCAAAACGCTACGGGAAAAGTCTCTTTTCACGAAACACTGAAGCAAAAAATTATCCTTTAATTTTCATATATGTAAAACGCGTTGCGGCAGCAGCAGTCAGCTATGGCGAGACGGCTTGCTCGCTCATTGGCTGCTCTGCGGCAACTGCTTAAGCCTATCGAGCGAGGCCTGAGATGACGTCAGGCCAATGAGGGCGCTTCGCGCCCTCCTCGCCACTTCCCGCCGAAACGGGCGTGGCTTACCTCTATAAAAGGAGCTCGAGAAGGCTGATTCACTTGATTTTAATCTCTTCAGCGAAGCGCACGCATCGCTGGATCACGGAAGCAAGCGTCGTTCGAAGCAAGCACTTCAGCGGGACGAGCCCTCGAAGCCGCTGGCCAACGCCGCCTTCTACAGCCGTACCTGCTGCGCTTTCCGACGCCTATATCCTTTATTGCTATATTGCTCTGTTTTCTGTGTGTGTGTGTGTGTGTGTTCGCTGCAACACTCACCCCTAAAAGAGCTGCGTCTTTTTCAAGACGCCTTCTCATGCAGCGCTCGCGCTCGCTCCGAGCCAATTGCCTACGGTGACTCTGAGGACTCGCCAGGCATCCTTTCCGAGGCTGCCCTTCCTGGAAGCGGACGGCGGGATTAGTTTTTCTTTACGTTACAAGAAAAGCTACCCTGCCTCTGCACGCGTCATTCACCGGCGAAGGAGAAAAGAGTGTTTTTAGTCCCACCGTTGGTCGGTCTGACCTCTTTTCTCTCACATTTCTCAGTTCCCTGTTCGGCGACTGGAAATATTATTGCAGCAAGTGAGTCTGTTACACGCTTGCCTGCCAGCAAACGCCGAAGAATACATGTTGACGCCGCTTTCAAAGCCTGTATCCCCCTGTGGCTCAGTGGTGGAATTATAGGTTCTCCTCGCGGGAGACCGGGGTTCGGATCCCGGTCTGGCGGCATATATATTTATGCCGCCAATGCTTTGCTCTGTAAGTCCCCTGAAGGCGACTGCAGAGATGCATTTTGCAGCCAGCGAGCGCGTAGTACCCGCTTGCCTGCAACCGAACACCGTTTCTACTGTTCCCGCGCGTCACTGGCGAAAGAGAATGGAGTGTTTTCAGCCCCGCTGAATCTGGGCGATTTCCACTCTTCTCACATTCTGGCATTTTGCAGGCGTTCTGAAAATGCAAATCACTCTGTCTGTTCCCCGAGAGGCAACTGCAGACGTGTTTTTTGCTGCCCACGAGCACGTGGTACAGGCCTGCAAGCAAACGCCAGTGTGGATAATACTCGCGCTGACTTTGACTATGTATCTTCACTGTAGTCCAGTGGTAGATTCTTAGACTTGCGCGCGGCCGATCGGAGGTTCGAACCCCAGGCTGGCCGGCAGAAAATATTTATGCCGCCGAATGCAAATCACTCTGTTTGTTCCCCGAGAGGCAACTGCAGACGTGTTTTTTGCTGGCCACGAGCACGTGGTATATATGCCTGCGAGCAAACGCCAGTGTGGATAATACTCGCGCTGACTTTGTCTATGTATCTTCACTGTGGTCCAGTGGTAGATTCTTAGACTTGCGCGCGGGCGATCGGAGGTTCGAACCCCAGGCCGACCGGCAGAAAATATTTATGCCGCCGAATGCAAATCACTCTGTTTGTTCCCCGAGTGGCAACTGCAGACGTGTTTTTTGCTGCCCACAAGCACGTGGTACAGGCCTGCAAGCAAACGCCAGTGTGGATAATACTCGCGCTGACTTTGTCTATGTATCTTCACTGTGGTCCAGTGGTAGATTCTTAGATTTGCGCGCGGCCGATCGGAGGTTCGAACCCCAGGCCGACCGGCAGAAAATATTTATGCCGCCGAATGCAAATCACTCTGTTTGTTCCCCGAGTGGCAACTGCAGACGTGTTTTTTGCTGCCCACAAGCACGTGGTACATGCCTGACAAGCAAACGCCAGTGCGGATAATACTCGCGCTGACTTTGTCAATGTATCTTCACTGTGGTCCAGTGGTAGATTCTTAGACTTGCGCGCGGGTGATCGGAGGTTCGAATCCCAGGCCGGCCGGCAGAAAATATTTATGCCGCCGAATGCAAATTACTCTGTTTGTTCCCCGAGAGGCAACTGCAGACGTGTTTTTGCTGCCCACGAGCACGGCCGATGATGCTATATGTGTAGAGAAGATGCCCACTGCTAGTGCCCATCCCTACACACTAGCACAGCCCTTCACACAGGGCCCGCGCTCATATATTCGACTCGGGTCGATCACGCACGCAACATAGTGAACGTGCCCACTGCCTAGTGCCCACAAACACTATGTTCTGCATGCCTTGTGGTTTCTGTAAAGACGAAACCTGTGTGCATTCACTCTGCTCAGACAGACAGTGCACTCATTGCAGTAACTGTGCCCGCTCTCCCGCGCCCACACTTACTCACGGTACTTCTGGTGTCCCGGCCACGGCCGATGGTGCTATAAATGTAGTGTCGATGCCCACTTCTCAGTGCCCATCCCTACACACAAGCACAGCCCTGCACTTAGGGCTCGCGCAAATAAAATCGACTCAGGTCGATTGCGCTCCCCACATAGTAAAAGTGCCCACTACTCAGTGCCCACGAACACTATGTCTATCAGATCACAGGCTCTCTGTAAAAACGAGACCTGTGAGCGCGCGCGCTGCTTACACAAGCAGCGCGCCCCAAGCAGTAAATGTGCCCGCTCACAGCCCACATCTACTCGCACACATGAGTCCCATGGGACTCGCGCAGCCCCCCCTCACTCAGCCAAACACTGTTGTAAGGTCAAGGGCGAGCGCTCCGCCCGCTGTATTAAGCGCGCCCCCCGCCTCAAATGCCGCAGGCATAACGCCTATGTTTGTGAGCCCCATAGCACCTCTGTCGCACGGCGAACAGAGCGCGCTCTGTATCCGGCCCTTAGCCAACCATGCAGATGCATGGGCAGCGCTTCCAGGGGTTTCGGACTGGGTCTTAGGCATTATAAAGAGAGGCTTCTCGCTACAGTTTTGTCGACGCCCTCCGCGCTTCACAGCGCGCGTCGAAACTTCGGTTCCGCTGAATGTAGCACACCTACTTCGCGCCGAAATATCAAAACTGATAAGCAAAGGGGCGATAGAGCTTGTTCCCCGAGTTCAAAGCGAACAGGGGATATACAGCAGATACTTTCTAGTCCCCAAAAAGGACGGCGGTATCAGACCCATTCTGGATCTCAGACAACTGAACAGAGTATTAGTGAAACGCCGTTTCAAAATGCTCGCAACCAGCAAAATTCTCGCGCATGTTCGCCGAGAAGACTGGTTCATGCCGATAGATCTGAAGGACGCGTATTTTCAAATACAGATAGCGTCACATCACAGGCGATTCTTGAGATTCGCCTTCGAGGGTCAGACATACCAGTATACAGTCCTGCCTTTCGGCTTGTCCCTGGCACCTCGTACATTTACGAAATGCATGGACGCAGCGTTCGCTCCTCTCAGACTCAGAGGCATGCGAGTGCTGAACTATTTGGACGACTGGTTGATCCTAGCCCAATCACGATCTCAGCTCATAGAGCACAGAGCCATTTTACTCGATCACCTCGAGAATCTTGGTATCACGGTCATTTGGGCGAAGAGTTCACTGAACCCCAGCCAAACGATTCCGTTTCTGGGTATAGTTCTGGACTCACAGTCTATGACAGCGCGGCTGTCGCCACAGCGCGTGCTGAACATTCAGCGCGCGGCGATGTCTTTCCGCCGCGGCGCTTTCACCCCGCTCAGAAAATTTCAAAGGATGCTGGGTCTCATGGCCTCAGCATCGTCAGTTCTCCGGCTGGGCTTGCTCCGCATGCGCCCGCTGCAGTTCTGGTTGAAAGCGCGGGTTCCGCGCAGAGCGTGGGTGTCCGGTCATTTACGCCTCAAGGTCGATCAGGACTGTGTCACAGCCCTGGTGCCTTGGATGGCGAACGACTGGTACCAATCAGGTGTAAGCCTGGGGACTTCCTCGAGGGTGAGGATGGTGTCTACGGACGCATCCACCTCGGGATGGGGAGCGCTGCTCGAGGGCAGACCGTCCTTCGGCCTATGGTCGGAACGGGAAAAGCTCCAACACATAAACTGCCTAGAAATGCTGGCAGTGCACAACGCGCTGACGTGTTTTTGTCCCCACATCAAGGACCAACACGTCATAGTCCGTTCGGACAACATGGCAGTGGTGTCCTACATAAATCGCCAGGGCGGTCTGAATTCCATACCCCTGTACAGGTTGGCGAAACGCCTCCTGCTATGGGCTCAGCACAACCTGCGCTCGCTGAGAGCAGTACATGTGCCCGGGCTGCTGAATGTGGGCCCGGACAGACTGTCCAGGAACAACGTTCCTACGGGCGAATGGTCTCTACACCCACAAACAGTCCGGCTGTTGTGGGAGAGATTCGGCAAAGCGGAGGTGGACCTATTCGCGTCCCGCGAAAACGCTCACTGCCCCGCATTCTTTTCAAAGACTGACAGCGCGCTGTCCCAAAAGTGGCCGCGCTGCCTGCTATACGCTTTTCCCCCCATCTTCCTCCTGCCTCAGGTGTTGGAACGGGTCAGGAAAACGAAATGCCCAGTGCTGCTTGTAGCACCGTTCTGGAAGAACCAGGCATGGTTCCCAGTTCTGATGCAGTTAGCAGACATCGCTCCATGGCCAGTGCCGTTGAGGAGAGATCTCCTCTCGCAGGCCAGGGGCTCGATCTGGCACCCACACCTGGAACTATGGTCCCTTCATGTGTGGGCGCTCAACGGATACCCGTTGGTCTCGCAGAGGGAGTCATGAATACCATCACGGAGGCTAGAGCGCCGTCGACCAGGCGACTCTATGCTTCAAAGTGGTCGGTTTTCTCCGGCTGGTGTACAGCTCGGAGCCTTTCACCCCTCGAATGTGAGGTAACGGAGGTTCTCTCCTTCCTACAAGAGCTGTTGGATAAGGGCAGATCCCCTTCCACGCTCAAAGTGTATGTGGCGGCTATTTCAGCGTTCTCCGGTTCAACGCTGGGTCAGTCACTGGGAAGGAATGATTTAGTCATCCGCTTCCTCAGGGGAGCTAGGAGACTGAATCCACCCAGACCTCCTTCAGTCCCTATGTGGGACCTTTCTACGGTCCTGGCGGCCATGAAAGGTGCCCCTTTCGAGCCTATCCAGTCTATTAGCCTCAAACATTTGTCTTTCAAAACAGTGTTTTTGATGGCTCTCGCTTCAGTGAAGCGCATAGGCGATCCGCACGCGCTCTCTGTGAGCCCGGCGTGCTTGGAGTTTGGTCCTAATGACTCTAAAGTCATACTCAAACCTAAGCACGGCTATGTGCCGAAAGCCCTCAACACGCCTTTTCGGGCTCAGGTTATTTCCCTGGCTGCCCTGCCGGCATCGAGTGAGGAAGGGGACTCGAGTTTTCTTTGCCCTGTTAGGGTTTTAAGAGCTTATATGTCCCGCTCTGCTGTCTTCAGACAGACAGAGCAGCTCTTTGTCTCGTTCAGTGGACGTTCCAAAGGAATGGCTGTTTCGAAACAAAGTCTATCCAGATGGATAGTTGACGCCATAGCGCTGGCTTATACTGCCAAGGGCATTCCATGCCCGTAGGGAGTTAGAGCGCACTCTACGAGAAGCGTTGCTTCTTCGTGGGCTTGGTCCAGCGGGATTTCCCTACAGGATATATGTACGGCGGCAGGCTGGGCCTCTCCGTCTACATTTATCAGGTTTTATAACCTAGAGGTTCCCGCCTTACAGGCTAAGCTTTTGTCGGTGTAATCTGTTCAGCCGTCTAGTCAGACCACTGAAACCCATGCGCAATGCGCTACCGACTATCTTGGGCAGAACTGTGTAAGACCCACATTTCCCACATTAGTTCAGGTTCCCTACCCTGTCTATGTGATGTTATACTTGCGTCTGTGGACATGTCTATTCTACGACGCTACAGTATAGGGAATTAAGGCTCCCACCCTTATTCCCTGACTCTGTGTGAGTCAATCTGGTGATTATGCACTGTGTGCCTGAAATAGCTTCCGGTGATCAGTGTTTTTATCCCAGCACGCACGGCGTTTTGCAAGGGGTTCCCGTAGCGTTTTGATAAAACGCAGTACGAGAGAACTCTCGTAAGAGAACGTACTCGGTTACTAACGTAACCTCGGTTCTCTCTAGAAGAGGGAACGAGTACTGCGTTCTCTGCCGTGCGTACGGTTCACTCTGGTTCGCTTCGGCGATCAAAATCAAGTGAATCAGCCTTCTCGAGCTCCTTTTATAGAGGTAAGCCACGCCCGTTTCGGCGGGAAGTGGCGAGGAGGGCGCGAAGCGCCCTCATTGGCCTGACGTCATCTCAGGCCTCGCTCGATAGGCTTAAGCAGTTGCCGCAGAGCAGCCAATGAGCGAGCAAGCCGTCTCGCCATAGCTGACTGCTGCTGCCGCAACGCGTTTTACATATATGAAAATTAAAGGATAATTTTTTGCTTCAGTGTTTCGTGAAAAGAGACTTTTCCCGTAGCGTTTTGATAAAACGCAGTACTCGTTCCCTCTTCTAGAGAGAACCGAGGTTACGTTAGTAACCGAGTACGTTAAATGTGGTTTAGTGATATATCTTCTAAAAATGTATTATTTAAAATGTTGTATTAAAACACATCTCACATACTTGTTTCATTGTTGTTCTTGGCGATCCCAATGAGATCGATGTCCACAGAAGAATTTGTTGTGTCAAGTCGAAGGATTTTATCTAAGGTGACACTGGGTCCAACCATGAAGATTTCAACCTCTGATTTAGAAAATAAACAGTTATGTTTATTTATTTATTTTTATTAAAGTTGATTCAATCTGCACAAATGTGGAGAGAAAAAAAACAAACAAAAAAAAAAACAATAAAAAGACTAAAATAAAATAACTATTTCATCTAATTTCTAGTTTGAACTAATCAGTTAACTTTGTACACAGCAAAATCCCCAGAGTTAAAGTAAGTGAAGCTGGTAATGCTGTTTGTGGAGTTGTTTAATTCTCTTCTGCTGAGATCTTGAGAGTTGTAATGTCTTCTTTTATCTTTAGTTGATTCATCTTAGTGTAGAGGAGACCGGGGAGTGTTGCGACAGGGGATGGTTGCAACATGTCATTTTTCTCCAATCAGAAACAAGCTAGAGTGATGACACTCATACTGCAGATGCACAGTTAGACCCTTCCCCCAACAAGAAGACAGTAGACATATTCAACATCTGCTTCTGAATTTATTGAATAAAACTTGTTTTGGAGGTATGAAAGTAACATTTCAACTTACTTAGTTTAAATTATTGTTTTGTTGACTTCTTAGTGACATAGTTAGCATGTGTCAAAGTGTGTCATGGCTGATAGGTTTGGGGACAGTTGCAACAAGTTATAAATTGCATGTTTAATAAAAGTTTGCTGCATTGCAAATTGTTCAATTCTTCCTGTCTGGCACTGAAATATGGAGAGATTGAATAGCATCTGCAACACCTGCACACTGAATATATTAAAACTCAGAAGTGTTTCCTTTGAGTTTTCAAAACTTTGCATTTTCAGGCACCCAAACTGACTCTTTGTTGTTGTGGAAACGAACGGCCAAAACGTATAAAAAGTTTTACATTTTTAGTTGAAAACGGTGTCGTGTAAAAAGACCCTAAGACTGTGGCTGAAGCGGGTGATTTCTATATAAACTATATCATATATAAGCTCAGTTTCATCATCAATAATAACAGTTTCTCCACTCACCAACAGCAGCAAGAGTAAAACTGACACTGTCATGTGTGTCTGTCGGCTTCACCAATGTAGAGATGAGTTTCTCGTTGGCTTTTAACACACGGTTTCCGTTGGAGGTTAGTTCAGCTGGTCTGACTGATGATGAAGACTCTGAAATCTCTCCTGAAGTGTTGAGGACCATATTCAAAACATCTGTCACTGGAGTCTAATTTATTGATCAGAAAGAAAAAATAAAAATACTGTAAATGTAAATGTTAAGAAAGCCAATTAATCAGACCTGCAATTTCAATCATGTAACTGACAATTACATTTGATTTGATGATTTTATATATATAAAAAATTCTGTTGAAGACTTACAGTCAAAGTAAGCTCTTGATCTGTAATGTTCTCAATCTGCTCTAGAAGATTTTGAAGCTTTTCAGTCTGACTCTGAAATCAAAATTGAGAAGACAGATTTTTACAATGTGTGAGTGATGACTTTAACCGGGTATGCTGAGTGCCTCTGAAATGAGACACAGACAGTGTTTTTTAACGAATTTCTTTAACAAATGATTCAATGACATATATTTTTTAAAACATTTGTCGCCACCTACTGGTGGAAATGAAAATACTTTTCTAAAGGTGTTTTTCTGTATTTCGCTCGCTACAGTGGACAGTGTTTGTATCCAAACCAGTGCCGGCCCGAGCCTTTTGGGGGCCCTAAGCAGAATTTGATTTGGGGGCCCCCTCCCACCACGCGTAGTTAAAGTTTGAACTTTTTCTTTACTCTTTTACTAACTCTTTGAAACTTCTGAAAACAAACTGTAAACACATTCCAGCATTGCAATCTTGACATCGCAGCCTGTTCATTATAGCCGTAATAAATCTATAATAATAAAATAGTCAACCTAACATATAAAAATTACACTGCTCTGTTTAAATAGTCAGTAGTACAATTCATACCGATCACGGTAAGCACCGCTCCACTGTGATGTTTCCAAGCACATTTTTGCGTGTGAAAAGGATGATTTTTTCCGTCGATATTGGAACATGAGTGAAGTACAAAGAAGCCTATAATAAAGAATAGTTTACCATCCAAATACATTGTGAATCGCTTACTTTCACTTTCGCTTTAAATTATTTAGTTTTGGCTTGTTTATAGTTATTTTTTTATTTTTGTTCTGTTCTGAATATCATTAAATTTAAAGGATAAATCATTGATTTAAATGTCAATCATCAATCATTGATCAAATCAAATTTTTGTTTCATGGCTTAACATTACCATGACTTTGCGCACGAATTGTCTGCACGCGACGTTATGCTCATGACTCAAGCACTGGCAGACACAGCAGCAGATGTAGGCAGGTATATTGATCATGAAATCAGAATTTTACTTGTCTTGAATTATTTATTCATTCATTCATTCATTCATTCATTCATTCATTCATTCATGTCACTTGTTTAAGTTAATTAATATGAAAAAAAAAACACTGAAAAAAGTGAAACATCAGTGCAATTCATTCAAAATATATATTTGCATTGGTCCAATGGAAAATTGTGATTTTCAGTTTATACCTTCTGTTTTCACTTTGCCTCAAAGTAAGTGTTACGCCCTCTATCACTGAAAAAAAATTATACTTTGGTTTAACTTAAAAAAAAAATGATGTAATTTGTTAGAGCTAATTTTTTTAGATTTTCTCAAATTGTATTTATGATTTAGTTAAAACCATTATTTTTGATTTAATGTCAAACCAAAATTATTATTTTTTTACTCAAGAGTGTTAAAGTTAATGAGAGAATTAAATGATTAATTGAGTGATGATTGAGCATTATTGAAGACACCTGATGTGGTGTCCCCTGGGCGCCACGGTCGAGTTTACTCGACAAGATGCGGCACTGAATAAAACGGCCGATTTTGTCAAATAGGGTGTCAAATTTCGTTCAAACTCCCCTCCACTAGTTGGCAGACATGTCATACTTCATCCCCGACTCAAAAAAAGTCATGCTTCTATACAAAATCTTCGAGCTAGAGCGCATTGAATCAGTGCGAACAAAAGCGGAGCTTGTGTGCGAGTGAGCCATTTTATCAGAGCAATATTGTCAACATCAGCGAGTATTTGCATTAGAATATTATTATTATTATTATCTAATGGCATCAATAAAGCTTACCCGGAATGAAGTGTTGTGTCTTCTATTCGCGGACCCTGATTCTGAAGGGGAATAACGTTATCTGCCTTCAGAAAATGACGGTGATTCTGAAAGTGAAAGTATAGCCCTACATCAAGCACAAACGGTGAATCCTTTGCCCAATATAACGTTAGATGGTCCTTTTCCCAGTGTCAGTGGTGGGAACAATGTTTCCCGGGGTCGGAGTGTTCATCGCGAAGTTAGCAGGCGTGTTAGTGTTGTGGGGAACGAGGCGGCCGCGGGAGATTTTTACCGCACTAGCCGTGACCGTGTGCCCCTCCGCAATCGCGGCGACAGTATTGTGGTGGAGACTTTGTCTAATGCCACTGGGTATGTTAGACGAGGTCGAAGTATTCATAGGGCAGTTAGGGGTCAACGTGGAGGCAGGGTGGGGAGTCGCAATGACAGTAGTCCAAGCTGTGCACATTCGGCGCGCGCGCGAGGCAGATCTGGCCGCGCCTGCGCGCGCTGCTGCTCGTAGCAGGAGAAGAGGCGATGTGACACGGGGCAGAGGGGCTATTATGCATAGTCTATCGCAAGACCACACCATGAAACACTACAAGAAATGTCACCTGGATGAATAGGGAGTCATTATCTCTACAGCAAAAGCCCTGCAACAATTGTTTTTGTCTGCCATTTATTACACTGTTGATTTACTATCTATTTCCCTGACCATTTAGTAGTGTACAATATGTGTTCTTTTTTTGTGTGTTCATGTCCTTGTGATGTGTGCGTCTTTGTCAGTAAAAAATAAAAATAAAAAAAAAATAAACATCAACAAAAAACATAAAAATTCTATAATCCAAGATGGCCGCCACCATATGACGTCATAATATGCAAATTAGATGGGAAAATGTAATCCCTACATAAACTTTGGGTCATCCTTAATATTTCTCTAATTTACAGAAAGTCTCTATCTTTTATCACTTTTAAGATATAGCCTTTTGAAATTAAGATGTCAAAATCGAACGTTTTAGGAAAAAACCTCTGGCGCCTAAAGGGTTAACAAGCAGAATCACTGAAGGAGAAAATCATAAATTGTAAGTCACCATTATGGTGATCAGTGTTTGTTTTAGTTGGGCTCTTGACCCTTATATGTTTACTTTTTTTTTTGGCTGTTGTATATGAGTTATAACTGACAGATGAAAAAAAAAAAGTGATCGGATGGTGTTGGTTATAAATAAATAAATACAAATTGAGAAAATCTAAAAAAAAAATTGCTGTTACAAATTACATCAATCCAAAGTATAATTTTTTTTTCAGTGCAGGGGGTGGCCAGGGGGCCCCAAGCAGCCACTTAGTTCGCTTATGCCTTGAGCCGGCCCTGATCCAAACTAACAGAAGTACTGGAATAGAAGTTTAAGTTTGTAAAAGAAGTAATAAGAATGTATGGTTGAAATGGACAGCTTTGTGGACAGCTTTCTCTGCGCATTAAATCCCCCATATTGAATGCAGAACAATGATGATGACAGAGAGTATAGGCTTCAAAGCTATTGTGGACCCGCTTACCCAAAACCCTGGTTTGGCTAATAAATGAATGACGGACAGTTACATATTTCCAACATTTTATTATGTAAGCTTTATGTTACTCCTCAAATAACAAGGGAATTTGTAGTAATTTATAGTGTTAATTAATTAGCGAGTCCACAAACTCATTCTTCCAATTGGCTTTTGTGTGCAGAGTATTCACAGCTTATATGGACTGAATTCCCCCCAAAACCATAAGCAATTATTAGAAAAGCACATTCATATTTCAGATTACACACATATCTAAACAATCTAGTCTCTACAACTTCAATTTCAGAAACTCAACTTACATTGCGTCCTTCCAGCAGTGTTATATTTATACCTGCAATGACAGAAATCAGCATGAAGACAAAAATAAACAATAATAAACTGCAAAACTGAAAAAAAATACTATTTTATTAAGCAGCAATTTCAGCAAGATTGTGGATTCAGCAAGATTTCAGTGGTGCGTACCTCCTTCTGCGTACCCCCTCTCTTCCGGACTTCAGTCATACCTTTTCCATTAAGGGACAATATTTGCCCCCTAAATTTTTTTCCCGGTGCTTTTTTTTACCTTTATGCATAACTTTATGAAATAAAAAAATGTTTTCAATGAAAAATGTTCAATAGAGCAATATGCAATGATGGAAAAATGAAGTGATACTTTAAAATATATTACACTAAAACCAGTAAGTCACTGTCTTCTCAATGAGCGAGTCATTGAGTCATTCTTACATTCAGTAACAAAGCAACTAGCTGTATTTATAAATGAATCATTGAATGATTGACTCACAATTCTTTTCAAAGCTGCAGAATTGTTTATGAAACACTGCACTCTAAAAAGAGATGTGTTAAAAATGTTTTAACACATGTAGTGTGTGTGCTCAGGGACAACACGTTGTGTCAGTTTTAACACATGTAGTGTGTGTGCTCAGGGACAAAACATGTTGTGTAGATTTTAACACATGTAGTGTGTGTGCTCAGGGACAACAGATGTTGTGTCAAATTTAACACACAACCTGTGTCGATTCTTAAAACATCTCTGTGTTTATAAGGACTACACATTTTGTATTACCTTTAACCGATAAACGTAATCATTCAAATTCACTAAAGTATTAAAATCTGCTTTATACTTTGGTAATATACTGATAACCCCCATAATAATACAGGAGATAAAAAGGAAAAACACATGATGATTCAAAGTTCACCACCATTGGTTTTCCACGAATCGAGAAACATGTTAATGTAAAGAAGGTGCACAGTGTCATACACACAAACACAAAACACCATCATGGTGACACACACATGACTCCAAATAATGCCAAACACATTCATTGAACAATATATGATGTAATATAAACCCCAAATGTACATGACTGATACAAAAACTAAGAAGAAACTTATTTAGATGAAATAGCATCAAATGTGAAGTGTCACGTTTTACCCACTCCACAGTACACCAAAATCAAATCAATTACAACGCCAGACTATCGATGTAAATGTCTGTTGAGAGAATAATGTTAAAAATCAAACTACTCTTGCTACTCAGTGATCGCATTACATTTACTGAAACTAGTTTCTCAGCAGCAGCGGGATTTTACTTTGCTCCGGTTAGTAGTACTGCGGTAAATACACTTGTGTGATTGTCATGTGGACCGGTTCTCTCAGTTGCCTAGGTAACTTAATATCACTCCGCCGCTGTTGTAGACTGTGCTAATAAATACAGGGAACAAAGTATAACTATTGCAATGCGATGAAAGGGTAGTTTGATTTCTAACATTATTCTCTCAACAGACATTTACATCGTTAGTCTGGCGTTATAATTGATTTGCTTTTGGTGTACTGTGGAGTGGGTAAACTGTTTTAATGGCAGGCTAGCAGATACCGTTGACTTGCGCTAGCCTAGCACCGGCGAACTATGCAAGGACTGGATGAAAATGTTGAAAACTGTGTCCACTGATAACTAACACCCAGGCTAACTTGGAAATGAGGTCCGATGTCCAAAATCCTGAACACCCCTTTAAACAAACCAGCCCTAATCAATACATTTACTTACTTGGCTGACATTATTAAATTAGTAGTTTATGCAGCTCTTCTTCATTAAATTAGTTGAGTTGACAGAATTAGTTGATCAACTATATGTAGGAGCATTGCTTGTTCCTGTCACGGTTTTTAAGGTGATAATCCGTTATAAATATGAAGATTGTATCTTGAAGATTGTATTGTATTGTATTTTCTATTGTAATTTTTGTAAAAAAAAAAAAAAAAAAATGATGTAAAAAAATAAACAACTTATGTTCTGTTGAATGTGTTTTGAAAACTTTTTGTATGTTGTATAATTATACATCTAGGTAACGAAAATATATATTTTAGAAGGGCGCCCTTGGTTCATTTGGCCTGGGGCCTGACCTTAAAGGTGGTATCAGCGATTTCAGGCCCAAACATCAATGATCACATTCATCTAATATTTCCTAACGATCCGCTAGCTGCCCGCCCCATAACCAATCATCGACAGGGGCGGGTATTGTGAGGTTTTTTGCTCGTGCACGGCTGCCTATGACGGCTGCACTCGAAAACCTCACAACCCCGCCCCTGTCGATGATTGGTTGGAACACTATTTATTTTGGTTTTGAGTGATGTTGATACCAACTGTTTTTGTGAGCAGGGGGCTGTTCCATAAAAGACGCTTAGAAAAGCGGGGATTAAACTCCAAAACCGGACTTGAATAAGCCTAACAAATAAGTTGGGGCTAAAGTGGTTCCATAAAAGGTAATTGAAGCTCACGCAATCTCACTAATTTGATCCAGGTTTATCTAGTCTACATAATTGCGTGTGCACGCGTTTCTGAAGCAGCCCTAGAGGTCGATCGTGGATCAAATCGATCCACCATCAAACAGCGTATATTTTGTGCTGTTTTATGCGTTTGTGACATGTTTTTTCCCCCTCAGTTCAAAACTTTACATTTTACAGTTATATTCTCCATCTGTAAATGTTCGAAAGTCATGCAAATGTATCCATTTTGCTGCTAATTTTCATATTGAACGAGCACTGCTGCACGCATGCGCGCCAAATAGGAGCGCAATAATTCTTAAAATCGGAAAATTCGGAAAATTAATATGCGATATTTTATAACACTAGAAATATCTTCTAATTATAATAATTTATCTTTAGGATGTTGGATAAGTTGCAGTAAACTTCTAGCGAACAGAAGTACTTCAGTGAAGTAGCCTAAGTCAGGGAAGATTTTAAGGAACTAAATATATAGCGATACAAAATATAGTTTTGGGTATAGGACCTATGCTACTTAATAAAGATGATGTATACTTATTTAGAAAGCTGAGAATTACAGAATTTAATGCAATATTTTTTTGGAGAAAGCAAGAATCCCCAGTTTTAAATGAGTGGTTTGATTTAGTTTCTAAAGTACACTATGGAGAGGATAACATGAAATTAAGAGCAAATGTATACATTTTGAAAAGATATGTGCAACTCTAAAATCAAAGAATATTCCATAAAATAAAGGAATATATATTATTAACTACATTTTTATATAACCCTCCCTCCCTTTTATTTCTAGTTATTTGTTATTTTATTTATTTACTTATTTAATATTGAATATTTGATATTCAAATAATATTACTTGAATAACTATTAGGAATTATGTGTCATTATAAGAGTTTGATATAAATATGTTAATGTTAAATTTTTATTACTATTTATTTATTGTTTTTTTGTCTTTTCCCCCTTAAATCATATGTAAAAGTGTCTATGTACTTTTTGGTTATTGTTCTAATCATGTGTGTTTTTAGGCTATGTGTTGGTGGGTATTATCACAAAAGAAAAAAAGTAGAAGGAAAAATAAGGAATATTTATTGGGGGAAAATATGATGTCTTTAAAGGAACTGTCCATTTGTATAATTGTGTTAAAGGAACACTCCGACTTTTTGAGACTTTAGCTTATTCACATTATCCCCCAGAGTTAGATAAGTCCATACATACCTTTTTCATTTCTGTGCGTTCTGTAAGTGTTATTTGACGCACCCACCGCTAGCCTAGCTTAGCACAAAGACTGGATGCAAATGGATAGTGTTAGCATAGTAATCCCAATAAGTGACAAAATAATTCAAACAATTTCCTATTTACATGTTGTGATCTGTATAGTCACAGCGTGTACAAAAAACAAGGCTATATGAGACAGAGACCATTTTTAATCGTATAAATACTGGGAACTATATTCTCACTCGGCGTAGGAGCACAGCTAGCTTACTTGGGTGGAGTGGCTACTTGGGCGGAGTGATCAGCGCAGCACACGAGACGCCCTGTGGTGAGGAGCAGAGAGTTCGCTCAGAGTTGGAGTAATAGAGTCTGCAATTACTAGATAGTAAATTTATAGTTTACAGTCATGGGTGTTCGCTGTATTGTAAAGAGTTGCGAAAATAAACAGGGGAGACCAGGTAATACTATGATATTTCATAGAATTCCAACCAAAAACGCTGACCTGATGAATCGATGGCTACTTGTTCTGGGTATCGATCCAAAAACACCTGTAAACACCATCAAGAAGTATTTAGTTTGCTCAGAACATTTCACTGAGGACGACTATTTTGAAAAAATGCAAGTTGCCACACGGACCATGAAACGTGTGCTAAAGGATACAGCCATCCCATCGATAAAGACAGGACAAATTGGATCACCTGTTGCTGCGGTAAGTGTTCCGTTATGTTTTGAGATGACTAACATTAGCCATACTGTAACAGTGCCATGCTAATGTAATGTAAACTTAGTGAAATTATTACGTGAATAGGGGCTCCGTGTATCCTCTTTATTGTTATTATTGTGTTGTCATGAACACACTGTATCGCTCAATAACAAATGAGCGGCGCTAAATGTAACTCTCAGGACTAACGTTATAACATTCAACTTGCTAATGAATTGGAGGGGAATGGGCAGTTTTCTTTTTTGAGAAAATGTTTGTGAAATAGTAGGCTAACGTTACACTCTCAGAAAAAAAGGTACAAAAGCTGTCGCTGTGGCGGTACCTTTTCAAAAGGTACACTTTTGTACCTAAACAGTACATATTAGTCCCTCAAAGGTACATATTAGCAGAGGTGGGTAATCCAGGGGCCAAAGAGTAAAAGTCCTGCCATATGTTTATTCCACCCATAAACTCAGTCAGCTGATTTCACTAATTAGTTCTCTCCCCTGTCTGAAATAGCAAATCCAGGTGATTGGAACAAAATACTGAGGAGGACTTTTACTTTCTGAACCTGGTCTTTACTCCTCTGCATAGCAATGCCACATGTCAGCCAAGAGCAAAGAAATAAACCAGAACTGGACATTAACGTAGCCCAAAAAAATCTGTGTATATTAAATATGGAGAAATTTCAGCCACAGCCTTAGATGAAATCAACTGAAGAGAAAAGAAGACATTAAATCTGTGAAGATCTCAGCAGAGGAGGATTAAACAACTCCACAAACAGCATTACCAGCTTCACTTATTACTAACCAGACTGACTTTATTTCTGTCAGACGTCTACAGAAGATTGTATTTGGAATTAACAGAGGTTTAACTCTAATGTGTTTCATTTGAAATCACCATAAGAGTGATTAGTGTTTCCATTAGTTGGGCTCTTAACTCGTATTAAATCTTTTATCTTTTTTGGCTGCTGTGACAGCTTTGTCAATCACATTTACAGCAGCAAAGAAAGCTAAATTGACTTGAGATCAGATGAAGATGGTTACCTGTTGATGGTTTGATAATCATCATGAAATGACCTGATTCACTAAGGTTTTTATAATTTAACAATTGTGTTGTCACATTAATTTTTTTTTTTCACAACACAAACCCTGTGTTATTGCAGCATGAGATTCAGCAATATTATAACAATCAGAAGACTTTAACAAACATGAACACGAAAAAGCCAGTTCAATATGACACACACAGACATCAACAATCAGCGTATGAATCTCAACAATGGTGACAATCAAAAGTACTTTGCTGCAATGCATGCTGGGTACCAGCATAGTACAAAACTCCCAGCATGCATTGCAACATGAATAAATTATGCAGCTGAATTGTCCTATAATTTTGTTTGATTCAAAATTGCTTTTATTTTTTGCTGTTGTTTTTGTTGTGAATTAGTAGCTTTTCAGTGATGTTCTGATTTTGTTTATCTGCATATGTGTGATTGTCACCATTGTTGAGATTCATACGCTGATTGTTGATGTCTGTGTGTGTCAGCATAGATCAATTTTTTTTGTTTTTCATCTTTGTTAAAAGATTTAAACCGATTGTTATATTGCTGGATCTCATGCTGCAGTAACACAGGGTTTTGAGACATGAATATATTAGTGGAACAACATAATTGTTAGATTTTTAAAAACCTCAGTGTTTCATGATGATTATAAAACCATCAACAGGTAACCATCATCACCTGATCTCATTTCACTTTAGCTTTCGTTGCTGCTGCAAATGTGTTTGACAAACACACTGTCACAACAGCCAAAAAAGACAATAGTTAGAATAAGAGTTAAGAGCCCAACTAATGGAAACACTAATCACTCTTATGGTGACTTCAAATGAAACACATTAGAGTTAAACCTCTGTTAATTCTCAATAAAACTTTTGTAGACGTCTGACAGAAATAAAGTCAGTCTGGTTAGTAATAAGTGAAGCTGGTAATGCTGTTTGTGGAGTTGTTTAATCCTCCTCTGCTGAGATCTTCATAGATGTAATGTCTTCTTTTCTCTTCAGTTGATTTCATCTGAGGCTGTGGCTGAAATTACTCCATATTTAATATACACAGATTTTTTTGGGCTATGATTAGGGATGGGAATTGATAAGAATTTAACGATTCCGATTCCATTATCGATATTGCTTATCGATCCGATTCCTTATCGATTCTCTTATCGATTCTTATTGGGTGAGGGAATAAGTACAAATTTGTTTAATTTTCGCTTTAATATCTGATCAGAAGACACAGCACAGAGTATACACAAATTATGTGTAGCAACCTCAGAACAAACCTAAAAGTAGGTGAGCTACTTCTCAAAGTAAAGTCCAGGGACCTTTAGCCTAGGGCAGTGTTTCTCAACCAGTATGCCATGCCACGCTAGTGTGTGCCTTGAAAGATTATCAAGAAGAGTGCCTTAGGATTAGGAAATTGATCATTTTCACATTCATTGGTCCGGACAAAAAAAATTAATAAAACTGCCATTTATGTGCCATAAAAACTAAAAACACAGACTGAAAACAGTTTAGGAAGAGCTTGTGCCTTTTGGAATATTAACAGTGCTCATGTGGATTAGGCTATTGAGTTACTAAAACAATCTTTGTCAAATAATACACAGGTTTTCATCACATTTTGAACGTTTTAGTTTCCATTTGTTTAATTTCAAGATCTGATGTGATGTGACTAATCCATTGTTGTTTTTACAGCTACAAAGCTGGGAGCACTAAATGATATTCAGTCACATTATACACTATTAAATAGTACCTGATATTATCATTGTCACACTTTGAGATTGTTGTTCCAGCGCGACGTCGCTGTAAAATAGGATCCGTTTCAAATAGGATCGTCGCGTGTCGCGGCTGGTTAAACTTCATTAACATGGAAATTAACATGGAAAATGATACTTTTTATCGCGTGTCGCGCCATATGTAGTTAGGACGCGGTCAGAGCGCTTCTGCCTCGATGCCATGTTTGCTCATAGTGTTTGCTTCGTTCTGAACCAAAACAACGCAGCACGTGTGTGACGTCGTGTCACATTTGAACGAGCGGAACCGATAAGCGGAATCGTTAAGCAGGCATGCTAACGGTTCCAAGGAATCGATTCACTGGGCACCGGTTCTGAAGAAGAACCGGTTCTCGGTTCCCATCCCTAGCTATGATAATGTCCAGTTCTGGTTTATTTCTTTGCTCTTGGCTGACATGTGGCATTGCTATGCAGAGGTGTAAAGACCAGGTTCAGAAAGTAAAAGTCCTCCTCAGTATTTTGTTCCAATCACCTGGATTTGCTATTTCAGACAGGGGAGAGAACTAATTAGTGAAATCAGCTGACTGAGTTTATGGGTGGAATAAACATATGGCAGGACTTTTACTCTTTGGCCCCTGGATTACCCACCTCTGCTAATATGTACCTTTGAGGGACTAATATGTACTGTTTAGGTACAAAAGTGTACCTTTTGAAAAGGTACCGCCACAGCGACAGCTTTTGTACCTTTTTTTCTGAGAGTGTACTGTCTGTGGGTTCATTGTGCAAAAACTATTTGCCTTGTGCAATTACTCTCCCCATATTCTAGGCTATTATAATGCAATTATCTAACATTACTGTATTATATGCTGTTGATTACATTTGGTCAGCTGTAATAAATTGCATTTCAAATATATCTATTCCTGTAATAATTTTTATACATTTTCTGTGATAATTATTAATCAGGGTGAGATGAGTGTTCTACTGCCGGATCTGCTGGAATTAGAGGATGCTTCCAGCCTGTTTGCAGGTGTACCACACTCCACCCCCCGAAAAACATGTACTGCACCTACTGCAGAGTTCAAAGCCCCACTACCTTTGCAGCTCACAAGTCCTGCTCAGACAGCTACAGGGACAAAGCCATTGATTGCCTTGGCACCCAGCTGGACACGTCAATTGGTAGGATAAATAATATTTTATTATTCAATGGTTTGTATATTTTCTGCGATAAATGTAGCAAATCTTGCAATGAAATCTATATTTCCTTATAGGACACTGCTTCATCGCCCATGATGACGGCTACCTGCAGGCCAAAAAAAAGTCTAATCTTTGATGTAAGTAGCAAGCCACGTTATCTATCCATGAAGGGTAAAAATGTTATCAAAACATTTACATACATTTTGATCATTCAGCTGAAACTGATCTTGATTAATCATCATGAAATGCAAAATAGAACAGTCAGATAATTAAATATTATAAATCTATTTTCAAATGATGACCAACACGTTCAGCAAAAACATGTTTGCATGTAAAGGTAAGGTGAGAAAACAAATTGTACCATGTTGGTTTGTCATCAACAGGAAACACAACAAATTGATTATTCTGAAATGGATATCAGTTCAGCAACATCAGCCTTGGACATCAGCATGGCCTCAGAACCTCCCGCTGATCCTGCTGACTCCAGTTTTGTTCCTGACACAAGCCCCTCCACCTCTACCACAGGAAGCACAGCAAGCATTCCTGGGCAATGTAAAGGATGGAAAGAGAGGAAATGGCTGGTTAATGAGTCCAAAATTATGGAACTCTTCCAAAAATGCAGTATTTGTGGTGCTGCAATGTGTGAAGTGAACCAAAATGTGAAAACATCTGGTAGCAGGATCAGAGTCCAATGGAAATGTAATGGTGGACACACTGGAGATTGGGAATCATGCCCAACTGTCCGTGGAATGCCTGAGAACAACCTGTTAGCAGCAGCAGCAACACTCTTCACTGGTGCTACTTATACAGACATTGCTGATTGGGCAGGGCTTTTGAACCTTCAACTGCCCCATAAATCCACATTCTACAGTGTACAGTCCAGCTACCTGATTCCAGTTATTGCAGAAGAATACAAGAAGCAGGAGGCCAATATAAGAGCAAGACTCATCGGCCAGACTCTGGATGGCGAGGGAGTGCAGATCTGTGGAGATGGGAGAAGTGATAGCCCAGGTCATTCCTCAAAATACACAACATATTCCTTCATGGATGACTGCACCAATCAGATTGTGACATTTGAGTTGATTCAGGTAAAAATGATCAAATATAAATATAATAATAGATCCAAACCTTCAGTCATTGTTCTGAAAAGTATTACCCGAAATGTAATGTCCCAATCTTCACAGTAGGCAATAAACCTGTATATTTTCCCTCTAGGTGACCCAGGCCAAAAGTTCTGTTGCCATGGAGCCAATGGGTTTCAAAATAGGACTGGAAAAGCTACTAGATGAAGGGATCGATGTAAAGGTTGTCACAACCGACATACATCCCTCTATCAGGAAAATAATGAGGGAGGATTATCCAAATATAGAACACCAGTTTGATCCATGGCATACCGGAAAAGGTTAGTCTATTGTTGTTAGTGTAAGCTAATTTGCACATCTCCTTATACTTCTGCTGTGATGTCTGGCTTCTCTGTGTATCACATTTACCCTATAGATCAAGTATTATAATGTTATAATGCTCTTTCATATTATAATTCAGGAATAAAGAAAAAACTGGTTTTGGCATCCAATCGCAAGAACTGCATGGACCTTGCTCCTTGGATAAAGAGTGTGAGCAATCACATGTGGTGGAGCTGTAGCTCATCAAAAGGAGATTCAAAGGTACACAATTATACATTATACACACACACACATACATATTGCAAAGTCTAATTTATTTTCTCATGTGCATAATGTAAACGGATATAATGCACAGTGGAATATCACTGCTGGCTTGCACACATAACCGCATGACATAAATTATTTTTGATAGGATCTATTTTTGTTCAAATTAGTTTTTTTTATCCTGTACGTTATGACAATGCTGAAAAGATTTCTGCCTGTGCTGCTGTAATGTTACTGTCAGGAATTGCTGAGACGATGGAAATCAGTTCTCCATCATATCTGTGGGGTCCATCGTTGGGAAGAAGATGGCATTGAACATAAATGCTACCACGATGAGCTGACAGCGGACGAGCAAAGGAGGAAGAAGTGGTTGGCCGTTGACTCCCCTGCCTACAAGGCTCTTTATGAAGTGGTCATGAATGCACGCCTACTGAAAGACCTTGAACAAATGGCACTGTTCAAACACACAGGTATGTTTATCAAACACTTCATAACTAATGAATTGACTCCTTACAATTTAGTTTATGTGGGAACTATTTCCGTAAAACGGGTTTATAATGTAATAGATATCAATAAATCATCACAGACAATGATGAACATTACATAAAGCCAATCTTCAACAAATCATGCACAGAACTTGTATTCTATGTTCCATGTATTGTTTATACAGTAATTTATATTTTTTACTGTCTTTATTTCTGTTCACCAGGACAACTTGAGGTATTCCATAATGTCCTTCTCAAATACTGTCCCAAAAGACTGCACTTTGAATATGCATCAATGCAAGCGCGAACAATGTTGGCAGTCATGGACCATAACGAGAACCACGAAACACCACGAGAACAAGCAACGACAGCGTCTGGTAAGTATTTCAGAGTTTTCAGCCATACACGTCAGTAATGATCAGTATGTAATTTATCAACTAAATATATGAATGACCATATTAACTTTTACAACATAACACTTTTGCTGTTATAAGTGGAATTAAATAATATACATTTTAGATCAGAATCATAACAGACCAAACTCCTCAGACATACTCGTTTTAATTTCAGGCCTCCAAAGACACAGTGTTGTTTATCAAAAACAATCTAAACAATGGATTGCCAGACCTGTGTACCAGGAAACCAAACAAACATTCAGGAACAACATGATAGATGCTGTCATCCAGAGAAGGCTGGATCCCTGTGTAAAGTACCAAGATCCCTCATCTCGTTTAAAAGTTCCCCGTTTGGCTGCAAACATCGCCAGAGTTACAAAACCTGTGAAGGAGGATGTTATTGCCGGACACACATCTCGGTTCAAAGGTCCAGACTCATGAATAGTATGATATGGGTATAAATAATAAATAAATGTTCACCATCCCACCTACCCAACTATCATTTCATAGGCCTGCTTTACACAATCAACACTGCCACCCAAAGTGTCTTTGTTATTATTGTTGTATATAGTTCTGTTATTGTTATTATTGTTGTATATAGTTCTGTTATTGTTATACAGCTAGTGTAAAATAAATATGATTATTTCTCATTTTGCGATTTCTCATTCTCTTATTTCTCTTGTGCTAATCTGCCTTGAGTTGGCCTACAAGTTGTACAGTAAAAGGTGTTCAATCTCTTACTAACTAGTACACACCATATGTTGTTCAAAAAAATGAAAAGACGTAAGTGTAGATGTTTCATTAATGTATTTGAAGTATGAATTATTACAATAAATAAAAAGCAAATCAATGTTTCACATATTTTCAGGATGAAATAAAACTCAGCTGTCTTGTAAGAGATCTTCTATCAAGGATGGAACCTGGGGGCAGAGAAAAAACTGTAAGACAGTGTAGTTTCACAGACCAGCGTCAAAGTTTCAGACAGGCTGAAAGTGTATACAGACTAATGTAGTCAGGGACAATACTATAAAATAATTCCCAGACTACTACTATGATATTCCTGGCTTGTTCTTTTTATGTTGTCACATTTCTTTATTCACAGATAAACTATATGCAACATATACAGTAATACCAAATACAAAAAAATGAAACTTTTATTCTTGTAAGTCATTTCAATATCGCCAGTTTATGAATTTTGTATGATAAAGACATGTAGTTTAGGCTAATTATGTATGAATGCTGTTGGCACATACTTACTTATGCTACAACATTTCCAGTGCCTCCTCCGCCTCTTGAAATCCCACATAGACACCAGTCTCTGAGGGATATTTTCTTCTAATGGCACCAACCACACATGATGGCAATGGTTTACGATTTCTTCTACCCAAAGTGTCTCCCTTCAGGGCCCACTCCAATACTATGCGGTAGGACACCAACCTGTATTGACTAAGAGCACAGAAAACGTTGTATGAATAACTTAGCTAAGCTACAAGTCAACAGGTGATCATGAAAGGCTATTTCAAATGTGCTATGTCAGTTGACGTGCGCATATTTTGTGTATTGACACACTGTATGCAATGGCAATACTACAATTTCATTGAACTATGAATGATCATTATAACAAAATCACTTACTTGGTGCACAGCTGACCATTAGATTCACTCGGCATGGGGCGTTTCTTCCAGTTGATCTTGTCACATTGGGAAAAAAAAACGACAACTGCCGGGTGTATTAGGGCAGAGAAATCTTCCGTGGAAGTGACGCAAATATTTTGATTGTCATCAGCCCTTGACATTGATGGCAATACCCGGTCCCATTCATTACAACAAAGACACTCGGTTTCTGTGGGCATAGGTTGGCGTGTTCCACATTTACACCACCAGTCCGTGTTCGTTCTGATTCTCCCTTCGACATCAATCTGTTCGACATCTTGTCTTACAGCTTCCAAAGTTTGTAACTCCTCGTCTGTGTATTCTGGCTCAAACCTATATGGTTCGGGATCTTGGTTTGATACACAGTAAAATTCCTCTGAGTCTGACAATTCCTCAAAGTCAGCCATGATCATGAGTCACGTCTAGCGAGTTAGTCACGTTTGTTTTGTTTACGGAACCATCAACAGAACAGGGCGTCTCGTGTGCTGCGCTGATCACTCCGCCCAAGTAGCCACTCCGCCCAAGTAACGCTAGCTGTGCTCCTACGCCGAGTGAGAATATAGTTCCCAGTATTTATACGATTAAAAATGGTCTCTGTCTCATATAGCCTTGTTTTTTGTACACGCTGTGACTATACAGATCACAACATGTAAATAGGAAATTGTTTGAATTATTTTGTCACTTATTGGGATTACTATGCTAACACTATCCATTTACATCCAGTCTTTGTGCTAAGCTAGGCTAGCGGTGGGTGCGTCAAATAACACTTACAGAACGCACAGAAATGAAAAAGGTATGTATGGACTTATCTAACTCTGGGGGATAATGTGAATAAGCTAAAGTCTCAAAAAGTCGGAGTGTTCCTTTAAATGTGTTTGAATTGAAAGACATAATAAAGTACATTATATATATATATATATATATATATATATATATATATATATATATATATATATATATATATATATATATACTAAAATATTTGTTATTTGGACATTAGATGTGCCTTAGAATTTTAAACCTGTATTTTTATGATAGCAATAACTGTAAAGGGGTAATAACTATTGTAATGGGGTAAATCAAATGTAGGCTAATATACTGTCAATTACTAAGCTCAGATTCATCTTACCAGTTAAAATTATACTCTGCTTTTGTAATTATTTATTTTTAATTTTGTGATTTTAACTTCTGCTTTAAAAATCTTTTTTTAGATTGTGTTCTAATGTTCTTCTAATAATCATAAACATGTACTACAGCTTTCAAACAAAACCAGATAGAAATGTATTCATAAATCTTTAAAACAATCTAATTAAATCTTGGGCACAAAACATTCAGCCAGTAAAAAAACCTGTAGTACATATATTGTATTTAGGCCTATCTATCTATCTATCTATCTATCTATCTATCTATCTATCTATCTATCTATCTATCTATCTATATAGGTCTATATTGTCTAATTTATCATTGTAGCCTTATTTAAGTTGATTTTCTGTATACTGTGTATTTATTTTTGGACTAATAGTGGTTAATAAAGTCCAATAATGGTATGAGAGAGTGTCAGTGGTAATATCATTATGTTCTTGTCGGTCAGTGTTAGGGGATCTGTGTAACAACTGAGGCTTAGCTTGACAGTTAGCCTGCCCTGGACCAGGCTAGTTTCCCAGCATAAGTTGCCAGGGTAACTGAGTTTGAACTATTTTAAGTTATCTTTATGAAACCGAATCTACCAAAAATAAGCCTGACTAACCGAAATAAGCCTGGCTTATACTCTAATCTTGGTTTATGGAACAGCCCCCAGGTCTCAGAGCCTAGGCTACCTAGAGAAACACGTTTTTTTGACAGCATGCTTATGGGGCGGGCAGCTAGCGGATCGTTAGGAAAGATTAGATGAATGTGATCATTTATGTTTGGGCCTGAAATCGCTGATACCACCTTTAATGTAGGGGAGAGCGGGCACAACGTAGTTGTAACACACTTGTTTTAAATACTTCCACACATGCTAGCATGACGAAACTTAGTGTACTTACGTACTAGTTGCCATATTTACACTATATAGAGAAAAAAATTGCACCAAAATCCAGAAATCTTTGGAAGATATCACTGAACATGTATTTAACCATAGCTAAAGTAAATTTCTTACTTGTGTTAATTTTTCATTTCTATTTTTGGTGTTTATTTTAAATTAGACAAATCCGATATTATTTTAATCTCCAATCTGTTGTTTAACAGTTGATATGGTTTTTTAATGCTTTGCTAACTAGCAGAGCAGGGTTTAAATCCTAGTTGTGCTGGCGGGGCATGTTGTCACACTGCGTTACAATGAGCCCCTATCAGAACTATGATTTTTTTATTCTATACTCTTATTAATTCTATTGAGAAAACATGAGAAAAATGTGAATACAGACTGAGAGTCAATGTTCAAAAATTATTAATTATTATTATTATGTTTTGAACTACACTGTATAGCTGTGTTTTCCAGTGTGTTCTTTGTCAAACTCAAAAAAATGTTTTATTTTTAATTATTAAAAAATGCCATTATTTTATATGAAAAAGTTAATAATTGTATTTTATTGAAATATGTTGGTTTGTCTTGTATGTGTTTCATATGGTCATGTTATAATGTACTCCACCTATGGGGCATGTTGTTGTCACAGTTCACTTCCATTCTTTCGGGGTATATCATGAAAAAAGTATACACTATGTTAATAAAACAAAACCACATAATTGTACTAGATATGTGGGGAATTAATGTGGGGAAAAATAAATACTCTGAACCCTAAGTATATTTACACAAACTGAGAAAGTCAAAAAGCGTTCCCACAGGTTTGCCTCTGTTAAAAAACACTGTGAAATTTATGGTAAAAACCGGCAGCTGTGGTTGCCAGTATTTTAGCTGAGTGTGCAGTGCAACACTACCTGGCTCCACAGTTTGTGCGTGAGAAAACATACGGCTTGTTCTGAGACACTGCTTATGATTTATGGGGATTCAAAAAGAGGAGTGGGTGGATGTTTATTATTATAGGGTGGTTGTGTACACACACTGTCGACACATTTATGTTCAATGTAAAAGTGAATTTTGCATAATAGGTGCCTTTAAAAACCTTGTTAAATTAAAGTTTACAAAAACGTCATAGAAGTTTATAAAAATGTAAAATATATATTTTTAAATTTTATATAAAACTCTAAAATTTCAAGAAAATCAAAGCTAAATATCTGAACAAGTTCAAAAATTTTAATCAAGTTTTTTTTAGCGCAGCACTTTTCCACTAGATGACATCCAGACTCCTCTGGTGACCATATAAGGACTCTTCGATTTCCATATATGGATTTAGTGATCTTAAGCATATATTTCCATACTTTAAAAAAAAATATTTATGAAGTAGACATCCTATTCATAAGTAGTCTAGGTAGTAATGTTAATATTTGAATTTGAATTCAATCTCTAAAATACATATAAAAACATACGGAAAGAATTAGAGTGTGTGTTATAATCCGGCACCACATCTTTTGAAAATCAGTCGCCAAATATGAAAACTACAGTCTGAACACTTTCAAATGCTATATAGTTTGTCAAGATTACTTTAGGTTTTGACTAAGATTATTGTTATAAATGTATAATGGCAAGTGTCCCACGGGTGTCGGGGAGGGGCAGTCTTAAAAATAGTGGTTAAAACATTTTTATAAATCATAAATTCAGACATGTATTCTTTGTAATGTGTGAAAAGTATTGATATTAAAAGTTAATTATTTGTACCTGAATGTAATTATTATAATGTTTTTTCATAGTGTGATTTTTGGGGAATTGAATACAATAACGGTCAGTTTGACCTGGACCACACAAACTGTAACCAGAAATCTAAAGTGCATGAGGGTTAAAGAGAGAAAGTCAATCTGCACTCACACATGACATTGAGCTGAACAGCAGGAGAGATGTGAGTGTGTCCTACAGCACAGCTATATCTGCCTGAATCCTCTCTTCTGACTGACGGCAGCAGGAGTTCATTGTTTCTGTCTCTTCTCTCAGTTAATGGCTGTGAGTTTCTGTACCAGATGAATGTTGCTCTGTCAGTCAGAGCGCAGCTGCTTTTACATCTCAGAGTGACTGAATCTCCCTCTGTCACTCTCTCAGGAGACTCCACCTGAAGATCTGAACACAACACACACATTATATCTAGTGCTGCTGTCATACACTGATTATTATTCAACATAATGCACAGAAGAAGAGATGAACCTCATCAAACTCACCTGTGACAGTAAGAGTCACTCCTGGTTTACCAAGCCATTTGTCTTTATCAGTGAGGAATCTGAAATAGTACATGTGTGAATCCTTCAGTGTCACATGACTCAGTCTGACGGTGCAGTTCTGCTGTTTATCTCCCAGATACTGAAGCCTCTGACTGTATTCAGGGTCCTCAGACAGATCTGGAGGCTCTTCACCCTTTATTACAAAGTGTTTGGTCCAGAACATTTTAATGACCTGATGTCCAGTAGGGTATGTATAAGTGCATCTCATTGTCACTGTTGAGTCCTTTAGTGCACAGATGTGTGAAGGACTGTAACTCACACCCCAATCAGCACTAGAAACCTCTGAAACACAGAATTCATCAATCTGTAAATCTTGTTTTATCTGTTATATTGGGCCATGAAAACATGACAATACTTTATTACTATTAGAAAACAGCGACTCATTACAGGAAATATAAGATAAATGTAAATAAATAATCTCAGTGTGAATTACTTTAAAGGGGTGGTATAATGCCCCTTTCACAAGATGTAAAATATATCTATGATGTCCCCAGAGTGTGTGTGTGAAGTTTTAGCACAAAATACCCCACAGATATTTTTATATAGCAAGTTAAAGTTGTCACTTTTTGAGGGTGAGCAAAAACGCACCGTTTTGTGTCTGGCCCTTTAAATGCAAATGAGCTGCTGCAGAGGGCGGAGTTTCAAGAGCTCTGTCTGTTAGCAGCTGCTGTTACCTCACGCAGATACACTAAAATGACAGAAACTGTTCTGCCTTTAATGTTTAACAGAGTCAGATAAGGATGGAGAGACTCAAGAAGAAATGACAACATGTAGAATGCAACAGGACGTCTCTGAATGGTTAGTTGATGAATTTATGTTGCTAATGTGGAGTTAACTATCTTCAATTAGGATATTCTGTCATGATAAATCTATAAATTGCTCATATATGAACTGTTGTGAGATGCACACAGAGTGACTTTCTATTGCATGTGAAAAGATGGATGCTAAAGTTTGAGCTGACTCACAAATGTACTCTAATACAGCCTTTCTCAAAGTGGGTGCCGCGGCACACTGGGGTGCCCCCTGACTGTGTCAGGGGTGCCGCCAAAAAATTACGTAGGATAAAAAAAAAAAAAAAATCTGACATTTCATATATAAATATATTTGAATTTACATAAATACATTCTTCTTCTTTTAACCCTTTCGCACGTACGATCAGTCTAGGCTGGTCCCTGGAGCACCGGTGTGATTAGAACGGTCAGTGCATGACGTGATCAACTGCTAAATTCAAATGTGCTTTCGCGCGTTGGCTGGAGCTGAGCCAGAGACAGGCGCGCTCAGCTGTCATATATCACAACTTTTCAGTGTTTTCATCCACATAATGTTTGTTTTAGGTTTCAGACATAATTACTAAAAAAACAATATATTTAGAGTTTGTAAAATACACACTGATGTCAAAGGAAGAGGCAATAATAATAATTTATATTATAATTAGTTTTATTCATATCAGATTGATACACATTGTGTAAGTAACTTTAAAATTTACTCTATTCTTCTCCCAGTTCACCTGCCACTTACTTTTATGTATTTCGGGAGAAGTGGATGAATTCACTTGTTGTAAATCCAACAGATCCGATTCTCTGAACTGCGTCTGCGGCACAAACTAACATGGCGGCGCCCATCGCGCATACAGCTCAACTAACGCGATCGTTATAATGGTGTTCAAAAAACAAAACACTTCCACTTGCATATTTTTGACAATCGGAATATCAGATAGTTCATGCCATATCTAACAAATTTGTGAATATTTTGAATAAAAAAGTAAAAATTACATAAAAGCAGATCATAATTCGTTCATCTCTGTTGTTGCTGCGGTGTGTCACGTGACAAGCAATGACGCGTCACCATGGAAACCATAAAGTGACATGGTCCCCTTGAAAAACCTATGTGAAAAACTCACGCTGGGGGGGTCAGCCAGAATATATTAAATTTACGTGTGAAAGGGTTAAACATATTATGAAAGGATTAATAAAATTGTCAATTCATTTTATATATATATATATATATATATATATATATATATATATATATATATATATATATATATATATATATATATATATAAAATTTGCATTTGCATTTGGGTTATGCAGTGTTTTTAAATTATATTTTACACTGGGGTGCCTTGAGATTTTATGCACTTTTGAAAGGTGCCCTGACTGAAAAAAGTTTGAGAAAGGCTGATCTAATACAACTACTTTTCCTCTTCTCAACATGGACTGCGTGTTCCCGGGGGCGGGGTTTATGTAAATTCTAGGGTTAGTGATGTCACTAACCCGAGAGGAATGTCGTGTAGTCCCAACCAGCCGTTTGTTGTAGTCCTTTTCTTTAAAAGTAAATATCTCCCTTTGCTTTGAACTTTGAGCGTTGTAACTTTGCAGATGTTGTTTATGCTCAAACAGCAACATTACACACTAACTAACCCCCCAAGCCAGATTCCCAGTGAAATGCTCTCAGAGAACAAGTGCAGTGAGTTTGCTTCTTTCTTTTCTAAGAAAATCAATAATATCAGAAAGGTGATCAGCACGTCCTTGAGTTGCACTGAGGTCAGACAGATCAGACCACCTGAGAAAGTAGTTACTATGTCTGACTTCAAAGAAATTGATGGCAAAATTTTGGAAGAAACCGTACAGCACCTTAAAACATCAACCTGCGCTCTTGACACACTTCCCACATCATTTTTCAAAAGTGTGTTAAACAGTTTAGAAGCAGATCTTCTAGAAGTGGTAAATGCCTCACTTCTCTCTGGGAGTTTTCCAAACTCCCTGAAAACTGCAGTTGTCAAGCCCCTCCTGAAAAAGAGCAATCTGGATAAGACCATATTAAGCAATTATAGACCAATCTCAAATCTTCCTTTCATAAGCAAGATCATTGAAAAAGTTGTCTTCAATCAGCTGAACAAATTATTGTGCTCGAATGGATACTTTGACAATTTTCAATCTGGTTTCCGACCGCACCACAGCACAGAGACAGCGCACATAAAGATAATAAACGATATTCGCTTAAATACTGATTCAGGCAAACTATCAGTGCTGGTACTACTCGACCTCAGTGCTGCATTTGACACTGTCGATCATAACATACTTCTGGACAGGCTGGAAAACTGGGTGGGGCTTTCTGGGACAGTCCTAAAATGGTTCAGGTCATACTTAGATGGGAGAGGTTATTATGTGAGTATAGGTGACCATAAGTCTGAGTGGACATCCATGACATGCGGAGTCCCTCAAGGCTCAATTCTTGCGCCACTCCTGTTCAACCTGTATATGCTCCCAATGAGCCAAATAATGAGAAAGAACCAAATCTCTTACCACAGCTATGCAGACGACACACAGCTCTACTTAGCCCTATCGCCTAACGATTACAGCCCCATTGAATCCCTGTGCCAATGCATTGATGAAGTCAACAGTTGGATGTGTCAAAACTTTCTTCAGTTAAACAAAGACAAAACTGAAGTCATTGTGTTTGGAAACAAAGATGAAGTTCTCAAGGTGAACGCATACCTTACTCTAGGGGTCAAACAACTAAACATCAAGTCAGGAATCTTGGTGTGACACTAGAGTCAGACCTTAGTTTCAGTAGTCATGTCAAAGCAATAACTAAATCAGCATACTATCATCTGAAAAAATATTGCAAGAATTAGATGCTTTGTTTCCAGTCAAGACTTAGAGAAACTAGTGCATGCTTTCATCACCAGCAGGGTGGATTATTGTAATGGACTCCTCACTGGCCTTCCCAAAAAGACCATAAGACAGTTGCAGCTCATACAGAACGCTGCCGCCAGGATTCTGAGCAGAACTAGAAAATATGAACATATCACACCAGTCCTCAGGTCTTTACACTGGCTCCCAGTTAAATTTAGGATTGATTTTAAATAATTATTACTGGTATATAAATCATTCAATGGCCTAGGACCTCAATACATTGCAGATATGCTCACTGAATATAAACCCAACAGATCACTCAGATCACTAGGATCATATCAGCTAGAAATACCAAGGGTTCACTCTAAGCATGGCGAGTCCGCTTTTAGCTATTATGCCAGCCGCAGCTGGAACCAGCTTCCAGAGGAGATCAGATGTGCTCCTACTGTAGTCATTTTCAAATCCAGACTCAAAACACTTCTGTTTAGCTATACATTTACTGAATGAGCACTGTGCCACTGTTCGTCCGACTGTTTGTACTGTACTGAATTTTATTTTTCTAAACTGTTTTAATTATTCTTATTTCTTTTTATTATTTAAATGTTTTTCTATGTAAAGCACTTTGAATTGCCATTGTGTATGAAATGTGCTATATAAATAAACTTGCCTTGCCTTGCCTTGCCTTGCCTAACTAAAGTTAGAAAAGTGAAATCACACTCAACCACCCCTTTACTTTAAGACAGAGGAGTGAAGAGAGAACCAAGAAATCAGCCAAAAACAACAAGCTGCACAATTACAGTTTTTCTAAATTGCTAAAACACATTTCTTGAAACCATCACTCACTTTCTCAAAACCCTAAACACAAAAGCAAATGTTCAAAACTCATTCAGGGAATCTCTGACTCTTCTGGCAAAATCAAACAATGCTTTCAGATCTTACACACATCAGTCAATATTAGAAACACTACAGATCATTCGTTAAACACTACATGAAGAATGGAGAACACAGAATCCAAAGCATGCAGTTACAGGAGAAATATTTATGTATATATTGTAACAAAGTAACAAAGTATTTATTTATAAAAAAAAATAGTGCTGACACCTGACAGTGGTGAGTGAATAAATACTGTATGCACTGCAAGTACTGAATATTGTTGTACGATATTTATAATTTGTAGTGATTACAATTTAGCTCAAAGGAATTATTAATTAATTTATAGGGAATTCAAAAGAGTCACTTATTACAACCGAGCAAATGACTCATTCGCGGTTCATTTGAACTGGCTGCAATTATCAACTCTGCAACGGATATAAATATCCGAACTATAGTGAAACACTATATAGTTAGCAAGGTAACTTAGATCAGAAGTTTAAGATATTAAATTTGAAAGCACATAACACAAGTAATATTTCTCTTTAAAATACAAACAAGGCTTTATTGATTATTCTAACACACACAACTAATATCTAACACAGACACACACATTCATACGCGTTGCAGAAAGAAAGAGAGTAAGGAAAGATTAAGTTTTAAGAGTGAGTTTAAGAGTGGGATGATGTAATCCCAAGTTTCTATGCACTTATAAAACACAACCTGAATGAACCATCAATCATTAGTTTAACCCTTTTATCGTTTCTTAGGTTATTAAATCTGTATAATACACCAGTTCAGTTTAAGAGTCTGGAGCCAGTACTTGCTTGTCTTTGCTTTTGGGGATTTCCTTTTGTTGAGTGTAAAGGGTTTTCCCGGTCCGTTTGTTGGCTGGTCTCCTCGTGCCTGATGTCTGGGTCACGTGGTCAGTCACGTGGCGTGCTGGCGGAATGAAAGTCTTTGTTTGAAGCTGGCTTTGCAGAAGAAACCTGGCTCGAAATCTTGTCGCAAAACTTAACTTAGAACCGAGACTCACAACGGAAATGAAAGGAAACTAAGGAAAGAAAGGAAATTGAGGGGAGTAGATGATGGCTTGAATGAAGCTGTTTAACCCATGTTCTCCAGATCTTGATTTGGGTTATTTCGTCTGCGCGTTTACATGGTTCCTAGTCTGAGAGAGCGAGAGCAGCGAGAGAGAGAGCTTTGTTTTTGGGTCTAAGGTTTTAAACTAAAAGTTTGCCCCCCCTCCTGAAGAGATCGGACCAATTAGACACTGGCTTTGTTTGTCTCATCGTAAATCATGCATTATCTGGGGGGGGGGGGTGTCTGGAATGTTCAGTTCTGTGAGAAATTATGTTTGAACAATTCACCTGGAAGATTAATTTGTGTTTGTTTCACACTCAATCCTACATTGTATAGTATTGAATGTCTGTATATTCAGCATTTACATACTGTGAAATACAGTGACCAACTGCAAAAGCCCAAAAGGTTACAGTAAAAAACTGTAAATGAAAAGCATGTTACTGTAAAGTACAGTCAGAAGAGTTGAGCAACTGCAGAATCAAGGTCAGTGAGAGAGATTTATTCTGCTTCAGCTTCACGTCTTCATGTCGGTCCGGCCGGAGAACATCATCTCTGCAGGAGAAGAGAAAAACCCTGAAGCAGATCCAGCCTTGACAACATTCTCCACACCTTCCTCTTCCTCCTCCTCTTCGTTCATCACCTCTTTCACACACTCTTCCTCCTCTTATACACACACTCTTCCTCCTCTTATACTCATACTCTTCCTCCTCTTACAGTTTTTGCCCGTTGCTTGAACACGTTTTGCAAAACTTGGCTCATTGTGTCAAAACTCTACACACAAGCAAATAAGACACAACACTGGGAAATAAACCATTCACATCTATGTCAAATTGAAACTCTGCTATCAAAACCTAACAATCCTTTGTCAAAATGTCACTCTGATGACAAAATGATACCCACTTGCATCATATGAATACACTTTCAGATCAGCAGCAACACACTAGTCTACTTTATATAAAAAACTGCAGTCTTTTGTTTTCAATGTTTTTATTCAGTTCCACAGAGGGCATGTTTTCACAACAACCAAAAAATTAAATACTGAATTCAAAATCATTACATTACAGTAGTATATTTTACAGTACAGTAAATTCAGTTAAATCAAAAATAAAACAAACATTACACTACTGTAAACACAGAAAAACACAACTGTGCGCAAGTGTGCTTATGGATCCTGCCGTCTGTTGGGGTCTGGCCAGGACATCAACATCACAAGCAATGGAAAATATCCCCTTGTGTGCCGAATCCATCCCTGGATTGACCTCACCTCAGTGTCTCCGCAGGCCTGTTCCATTGCCTGCAGAAGAGGCATACGGGCATGTGGTTGGCGGTCATATACTGTACGTGCCATCTCCAAGCGGAAAAAAAATTATCTATAGGATTTAGAAATGGCGAGTAAGGGGCCAAGTACACAACTTCAAATTGATCATGGTTGGAGAATCAGTTCTGGACCAGAGCAGCCCGATGGAAACTAACATTATCCCAGACAACAACAAACCTGGGCTGCTCTGGGCTGCGTTTCCCAAAAGCATCGTAAGCCTAAGTTGATCGTAAAAACGATCGTACGACTGATCTTAATATTACGGTCTGTTTCCCAAAAGCATCGTAGTTTAAGTAGCACTTGAAAATCTTTGTAGATCTACGAGTGCTCTGGAGTAATCGTACATCCCCAAGTGCATCGTAAGAAGACAGATTTATGAGGACACCTGCAGGACAACCGGCAGATTACACCTTTAGCTTTATTCAAATGCAATGTGATTATAATATAAGGTTTTGATTGTACTTAATTGTACACTTTATTACTCTTTTTTTGTTGTTGGTTAAATTAATGTATACATTAAATAATTAAAAAGGTCAGAAAACAAAACAATAAAATAGAAATAATTTAATCTAATAATTTTAATCAAAATTAAATGAATGAACAAAAAATAAATAAAAGAAATCCTTTAAACCTGTTAAAAATTACATCTTTGTTTCGCTTCTCTTCTAAAAGGACATTGATTTCATCTTTTTGAAAGGTATCTTTTTTTTTTCAGCCATTTTGTCAGTGCCTCCGCCTGTAGGTGCTTTATAGCCTATAGACTTGTCTTGATTGCTAATCCACAACAGATGACAATTATTAGGTTAAACGTTCAGAATACGATTTCATAAGGTTATGTTTCAGCACTTCACGAATGGACAGTGACTCTTAAGTAGCACGTAGAGCGCGTTCTCGCACGTTCATGTTAAGTGCATTTTTGGGAAACGCTCGTGGAATTGCTGCGAGCGTTCGTAACCTTGCACGTAGAAAGCGCTCTTAATAGCTAAGATACATCGTTATCGGGAAACCCGGCCCTGGTCCATCCTGTGCAACTGCATCATGAAGTGTATCTAGAAATGTGATTATGTGTTGCGCATTATAGGGACCCAGTTTGGCATGATGGCGCAGTAGCCCTCGAAGACTTATGGCAGCACACAATGTAATATTTATTATACACAGTACTGAAACATCTCAACACGTTATCACGGTATGTTTCACAAAGCTACCACTTTTGTTGGAAAAGGAGCATTAGCCAACTTGGAATACAATACATGTGATACAGTAATGTGATACTGTATGGTACAGTACTGTAAATACTCTAGATACAGTCTGAGTAGAGAGTTGAATTCATACATTTTTCAGTCAGAATGTCCTTATTATGGATGAAACTGTGAAACGGCTTAGATTAGGATGGACTCTCTGCCCAGCTTCCCTCATAGTCAGGCCATGGTTTATGACATGGTCCACCAAAGTTGCTCTTATGTCATCCGAAATAATGGTCCTTGCGTGGCCTCTTTGACCACGTCCTCCTCCTCTCTCTCTCTGTCTTCCTCTTGCTCTAGCTCCCCCTGCCTCCATGCTTGCAAAGTTCTCAAAATGGCTTAACTGAGGCCTTTTTGTAGCTGGCTGATAGGTATTCAGCTTTGTAAGAAAGTGTTTTCAGGTGTGTGTCTACGTCTTTTCAATTAACCAATGTGTGTTGTATTTTGAATAGATGTGTTTTCCCAATGGTACCCTGAGATTTCATTTTTGAACTAAGTGTCTTATGTATGAAATAGTGTGTAGTGTCTAGGAACAAGTGTGTTGCAGAATTGCAACTAAAGTGCAAAGCAGTGCTTTTGTTTAAGGTATGGTTACACTTTGTTTAAGGTATAGTAACAACAACTTTAAATTATGTTACTTTGGTTTAAGCATGTGTCTATAGTGTTCAAGCAACAGGCAAAAACTGTATACTCACACTCTTCCTCCTCTAACTCACACTCTTCCTCCTCTTATACTCATACTCTTCCTCCTCTTATAATCACGCTCTTCCTCCTCTTATACTCATACTCTTCCTCCTCTAATCTTCAATGCAACATTTTGAGTCCATTTAGGCTTTTTAAACTGTCTTGTAATTTGTACAGTTGGTTTCCTCTCATCATTAGAAATAAGTGTGAACAATTTTGAGTCGTTGTGTGTAAACGATGACAACTGTGTTGTACTTGTGTTTAACTTTAGCCTGCCTGTGTTTAGTGTTTTGAAACATAAGTGCATCACAGTGAGAAATGTGTTTTAGTGAGTGAGAATGTGTTTAGAGTTTTGCAAGAAGAGTGCATGAGATTTGCAAACAGTGTTTTAACTTCCTGAACTTGTTTAATGTTTTACAGAAAGAGTGATTTATTTGACAAATTGGTTTAGGCTATTGAGAATTTGGTTCAGAGAAGTGGGTTTAGTGTTTTAGCAATTCAGAAAAACTGTAAATCCTGGAATATGACTAAATAAATATTTAACATATACACATCTGAGAACAAGAGCAAAATATATTCACGATCTAGTGCTAGGGCAGGGCTGTGAACTGTCACACTTTCAGCCTGAGACTCTAATCGACACGTTTCCCACAATCTCACGCCACACACACATTTTCTCACACCTGGACTTTACACCTCTGACACCAACAGACAAGACGGAGCTGGTTACTTTTGATATGAAACAAATTCTCAGCCCTCAAATTCTGTCAATTTTATTTCGAAATTAAAACAATAAATAACGTTTTGGCGTTGTAAATGTGACGTGTAAATATAAAGTGGCAGATTGCTGTAGCGCATCAGTAGTCGTATAGATTCAAATACTCGTATATTGTTATTCATATGTTTTATTATTATGTGTTGTTGGTTACCATTTAGTAAGTAGGCTATAGATGTTTATGTTAACGTCACTTAAACCTGCGTGCACTGGCGAGTGACACTAGGGGGCAGTGGTGAGCCGCAGGGCGTTTCACTTTTTGACATGAAGTAGTCACACTGCCAGCTACTTTGGCCCTGTCCCAAATGGCACACTCCGGACTTATGGACTTCCTCAGAGTCCACACTTAGGTGACGTCATGTAGTGCAGACCTATAATATCATATATCTATTAATTGTTCTTTGTTGAATTTTCAGATTGTGCGTTTGACAGAAATAAAAATTATGTGTCACCAGAAAACACAGCCTTGTCTGTGTGTGCAACACCTCTAACATAAAATCGATCAATCAGTGTTTTTCAGCTGCAGAAAGAAGTCAATAAAACAGCTGGAGAACAAGAATATCACATTACGTTACATAACGCTGGAGAAGCATAACATTACATTTACCCTAGGAAAGCCATTTAATGACCATAGCACGTTAATTGGCTAGAAAATTTGCTATAGAGACCATTTGCTAAATATGTGCACTATATTAGCCTACATATTTTTTACATTTTTACCTATATCACTACAATATTATAATGTTGTTATTATAATAAAAAACACATTATATTTTAATTAGAGTTGTTATTTTTAATCTTTAATACTAATAGCTGACAGGGCTCTGTATGATTACAGCATTGTGTGAGATTAGTTTTTTTCTTGAGAAAAATGAACATGTATCTACTGTACCTAATATTACCCAAATTAATCAAGAAGAATCAAGATCGGAATCAAATCACAAGAATTGAATTCGTAATAGAGATTGAAAGAATTGAAATCATGAAATTTGTGTCAAGCAATAATAATAATTAAATAAAACAGTCATTGTACCATGTAAACATTTTAAGATGTTGACACTAAACTTCTAAAATTCTGTTAATTTAAATAATACAATTCTGATATGTTTTGCCAATCACAATAAACTTATTACGGTGTTGCAGAAAAGCAGAAGTAAATGTACAGAGACAGAGGAGTGAAGAGAGAACCACAAACAACATGATGCACTCTCAAATAATGAAATATATGAAAAATAAGACAAAGAAAATAATCAAAGTTGATTTATTAAATACCCTGTGACATCAACATATTAGTTTTGTGGCTTTTAGTTCTTATCTATCAGCTCAGAGCTGATTTATGCTAGTGAACTCCTTTGACATGTAAATATTTAACATGTACAAATTCACTTCCGAGAACATGAGCCAAACATATTCATGAGCTGCTGCTACAGTGATTTTTGTCCAATCAAAAGCTCTGAACTTTGAGAAAGTCCCTCCCCCTAAACTATGTGACACTGACTAGCACGTAGCAAAAGACTATTGGACATTTCTAAAAGGAGCGTTTGACATGTTCAACACAAACTTCCTAGCCTGGGTTTCCCCATACTGCCTTGCTCGCAGCGCGATTTTATTCACGCTGCTAGGCAGTCTGGACACCATGGACCAAATTTTCCCCTGAAAAAGGGAACCAATCACAGAACGGGGAGGGAGCAGCAAGACGATGACGACACCGAAGCAGTTTGTTTATATCTATGGATCCAACATGGCATCAGACTCGACGTTACCTTCTACCCTCATGTTTATCTTGCACAAACGGTAATATTCGCTAAACGCCATCGTGTACAAATAAATCTTTGACCCATCGTCTTTTTCCTCGTCGAATTTCTGTCACTCTACATACGTCATCTGGTATAATTGAAGCGATTGGCTATGAGCTACGTACAGGCGCATTTGATAGACATTCATAGCGCCCAATAAACGGCTCAGGGCACTCGTAAACCACGCCTCAAATACGAGAAAATTAACACGTGGTTCGTTAGCCAGGATACAAATTTCCTCTTTCAGAGAGAAATATGTGAGAACAGGACAGAAGAAAGTGCAGATCAGCCGCTCATGAGGCCTTAAATAAAACATCAGAGTGTTTCTAATGTGAATGTAAGAGAGACTCACCGTGAATCATGAGCAGAAAGAAGATCAGAGGAAGAGGAGGAGCCATTCTGACCCACATCAGCATAACATATGTCTATAATACAGCATTCAATTCAATTCACATTTATTTGTATAGCGCTTTTCACAATACACATCGTTTCAAAGCAGCTTTACAGAAAATACACAAGTCCACATTACAATTCAGAGTGATCTGTTATCAGACGAAACTGTCTAAGATATGCATTTCAGAAATGTACATACAAAGTCACAGTTAGTTAAAGATGTATTAATTTAAACAATGTAATAATTTCAAGCAGAAACAATGAGCTCACTGAAGTAATGAATACTTGCGCTAATATATTCATAACTTAAACAAGTATATGTAAATCACCCTATTCTCAACATTTCTTATGTAAAGACACGTATGTTATATGAGCAATAATCATTTAAGTAAGAGTGTGTTTGTCTTACCGTGTTGAAGCTCATCAGATCAACAGCAACCAAATGACTGTTTTAACACACACACTTTAGCTTTACAGCGAAGGACTTTGTGTGGTTAACACTGTTTATTAATGACCAGCGACGGAAATATCACTGTCCCTCCCTTAACAAGAGAACAACATTACTGAACTAAACCTACTTAAAGGGTACATACAGTAGTCAGCCTCAGGCCTCAATGTCCTCTTTTGTTACTTTTCCGATCCATTCAATTATTTCTGAATAAACAAACAATGCAGTTTACATGCTTCTTCCTTGACGCATTATTCATAAGATAATTAATAAATGCACGCACATGAACTTGATAAATGTTACATGTTTACTATGCACAAACAAATGCCTTTCCTTTACATGTGCAAAATTCAGAATTAAATGAATGTGCAGCAATTTGTACAAAAAGAGAGTCTGTAGTAGGCTAGCCTATGTGTTTTAGCCATTAAATAAGCACATTTAGTTTCAAGTTTAAGTTTCGTTTTGAAGAAAGCTTTTCTTTAAAGTGAATTTTGTTTTGTATAAATTGTATCTTAATTTTAATACATTCCAATTGCCTGGATTTAATACTTAAAAAGCAATAGGCCTATAGCAGACAATATAATCATGACATGCAGTCGCCGGCGCGTCGCGGTCACTTACACCATTTGAAACTCGTAACACACGCTGTCACCGAATTTACAAATCTTGCTTGTTGCTCACACACATATTATGTTGAAATAACAATATGTTGTAGTAACATTATTAATCTTTAAGAATATTTGATTGAATGCTGAATGTTGTGCTTGTTCAATTTAATAAAATTAAAACTTTAATTGTGATAATTAAAATAACTGAATATTTAATATTGAGTGGGCAATTTTTGCTCATTTATTAATAGTAATTATATAATATATATAACTGTGCAGCTCCCCCCTGTAGCTTAAATGTTCTAGCACAGCAGCACCTGCGTTAAAAAATATTCTGGCGCCGCCCCTGGTTATAACGGCCCACATATTAAAAATGGTCGGGTTTAAATCGGGCTCGGGCTCATAATTACAGTGAATGTGTCGGGCCGGGCCGGGCTCGGACACAATGTGCTCGGGCTCGGGTAGGGTCGGGCTTGATTTGTTGGGCCCGATCTAAGCTCTAATGTGCAGTAGGAGTGTCATCACTCTAGCTTGTTTCCGATTGGAGAAAAATGACATGTTGCAACCATCCCCTGATGCAACACTCTCCGGTCTCCTCTAAGCAAAATTTTAGTTTTTTGCATCACTGATATTAGCCTGTTGCCGGCCGTTGAACATTTCTATCGTAAATCAGTTGTCAAATATTTACATCTAGTTACACCTCACCCCACAATCTTTCAGTGCAAAAACTGGAAAGGGACTTTGGTTGGACACCTGTCTTATGTGAACATTAAGCCCCGCCTTCTTTGATTTGATTGGTCATCTCAAACATTTTGACATTGACGAGTGCTGTTAGACAGCATTTTAATTTTTCTAATTACATTATGGCCATTTCTAATTATTGCGGGGGACTTGTTGGTAATTATTATGGTGGTTACGGCCCTAATTTAAACTACAATAACTTATTGTATTAATGATGAGATTTTGCATAAAAGTTCAGTTTCTGTGAATTTGAGTTAGGAAGAGTGTGAACACATGTTTGTCGTAACGGTGGCATGGATGAGGGAATGGAAACTGATGACCCATTTGCTAGGTTTGGCATGGGTGGTTTCCCAAGCTCCTTTAACATGCGAGGTCCCAGCGAGGCACTGTCCAAGAAACAGGATCCTCCCGTGACCCACGACCTGAGGGTCAGTCTAGAAGTGTTCACTGGCTGCACCAAGAAGATGAAAGATCTCCCGCAAACGCCTGAATCCCGACGGAAGAACGACGCGCACTGAGGACAAGATTCTTACAGTGGAAGTGAAGAAAGGCTGGAAAGAAGTAACCAAGATTACTTTCCCTAAGGAAGGGGATGAGACACCATCAAATATCCCCGTATTTGTGGTGTTTGTGGTGAAGGATAAGCCTCATCCAGTGTACAGAAGAGACGGATCGGACATTATTTATTCTGCAAAAATTACACTCAAAGAGGTAAGATGGGCTCCTATATTAAGAGTTTGCTTACAAACTCTTTTCTTCCCTGTCTGTATTTTTCTAATCCCGTTCTTCTCTACTTTCTCATGCACTTTGCTGCACAATTAACGTTCCAACACTGGATAATTGCACGGTTAACTTAACAACTCAAGACATTGTCCGTCCCAGGATGAAACGGCGTGTCACCGGGGAGGGTCTTCCTCTTTCGAAATCCCCAGATCGCCGTGGGGACTTGATTGTCGAGTATGAGGTCAAGTTTCCCGAAAGATTAAGCCAGAGTGCCAAGGACACTATCGCAAATGTTTTGCCGGTTTCTTGAGCCGTGTATACTGCAATGCTGGACAATTTTTGGTTTCATAGTATTTAAAGGTTGAATATGAGGGGCTGCTGAAATTGTTGAACTGTTATTCTGTAATGTACTGCCAATGAGAGACTATCTGACCAAAAACATTGCTGGACTAGATTGGTTTATATGTTTGTCATGTACATTTTTAGCTTCCTAAATTTTTAGTTTTCCCCCCATTTTAGTCCAACAGAAAGTCTCCAGCTGCGAACTCTTGGCCAGCTTTTTGTTGTCAACTACACACATCTAACACATCAAAGTTTACTTATTCCAAAGATGGACAGTAGAGCATGTTGTGATGTTGCAGGGCTACAATAATATAGTTCCCTTTCGTAAGGGAATTCCCGCTGCATCGTACTCGGCGCTTTGGGGAATGCCTTCGGCATGACGCATCTGAAGTCTGTAATGGAACTATTCCAATCTTGATTTGTGCTGTGTCTTTCGTCACTCGTGACATTGCATGTGACTGTGATCCGGAAGCTATATAAGGTCAACGGAACATAGCCGCGTCAGCTTTCTGTCTTCAGCAAGCGTTCTGTGTGACTGTACATCTTATTTGGTGTTGTCTGTCTATCTCAATATATATGGCGAATATAGATAAACGACTCAGGCGGTGTGCGTCCCCTTGCTCACGCTATTCGAACGAGGATGACACGCACTCATTCTGTGTTGTTTGTCTGGGAGTGGAGCATGCACGGGCAGTGCTCGAGGGCGCTGTCTGTGCGAACTGTTTTCAGTTATCTATGAAAAAGCTCCACTCCCGTTTGAGCCTGTTCGGTCTATTAGATCAGGCTCGCGTTCCCAGTGCATCAGGTCCCGCGTCTGTTGAGGCAGTGCGCCGCTTGTATGCATGGGATTCGCACGTGGGGTTGGCATATAATACTGAGACGGTTGCGACCGTTTCTCAGTGTTTATTAACCTGTTAAGCTGCAAGCCCACTTTTGAAAAATCCCCAGAAATGACATACCCACACTGAAACAGATACAGTTCATGAACCCTTTGCACTAAAAGCACAAGTATGATCTCATTTGAAAGCTGACACCTGGCAGTTTATTGTAAATGTAGAATTAATTATTGTCATAATGAATTTTTTTTTATAAATAGCTTTAAAGTTTTGTAAAGTTATTAGAAATTTATTTTTATGAAACATCTTCATGAAAATAAAATTGAAGTTGACCCTGTAGCAATCTAGAAATGCACTACAGCTAAAGCCACATGTCTAAACATTTTATGTTTAAAATCTGAAGATGATAAGTCTAAAACTCTGTATTTAGTTCATTTTTTTCAAGATAGAAGCACCAAGAGCTAGCTAGCATGTTAGCTTAGCACACCATCAATACATGACAATTTATGAGATTAAAACCATGTTTGTGCTTCAAACTTACTTTAAAACGCAAGTGAAGTGTTTTAAATAATCTTCTGTGATCTAATTTGACATCAGATAAAAAAAATCTGACAGAAAATATACTATTTGATCATATTCTGCACAATGATGGTCTATAGATTAGCATTACATTATACATATAATCTATTATTATTAAAATACCTGGCATGGCTTGAAAAACACAGGTAACTCGAATATCATTGCAATCATGTTTATTGTCTTCAAAATATCTGTATCTGCATGATACAGCGCGATCTCTTGTTAGCTTTGTGTGTATCTCTGGTATCAGTGACGTCCTGGAATGTCACATGATTATGGCTCTTCTTCATGTCCCATATATGGGTTATTATTGTGCTTATAGCGCCCTCAGGCTTCTGGTATGAATTGAAAACCCAGTAAATGAGAGTGCCAAACGCTCATAAAGATTACATCGACGCATTTGGGTATAAATTCAATAAATATTATTCCTGTCAATAGAAATCTGATGTAAACCTATGAGAATCTATCAATATTTCTCCAAATCTGCACATTTTTGAGCTAAAAGCCCTGAGGGACGTTGTTTTGTGTATCGCTGTCATGACGACAGCACGGGAGTTTTTTTATGAATGAAACCGGCTGACGCGCATAATTCATATTAAAGGTATCGACTCATTTTTTCATTTCATAACTCCTGACAGAAATTTAGAAATAACTGTCGCTATAAGTTTCTCAGAATACAATAGTGGTCAAATACTGAAACTTGAGTATTATATCTTTTTAATGATGTATAGTTTGTCAAGGCATAACATTAAATCTGATAGTAAATTTGAACTAAATAAAAAAAAAAACGCTTCAGTGCGCGGGCGCACTGGCAAAGGTTAACAGGTTAACCAGCTCCAGTGGTCTCGCGCACGGTTCGGAAGCCGGCGCTGCGGCTTCTTCCGACCGTGTTAAAGACACGGCATTGATTTATCTGGCTCCGAGGAGTTAGATATTATCAACACCGAATCACGTGGATAGGGGGATTCTCCACCCCATATTCACGTTATTGAGGAGTTGCTGGAGGTTATAACCAGAGCAGTGGCTAAATTAAATGTAAAAAAAAAACAAAAAAAGGCCATTTAATAAGCAGGAAGCGACTAAGAAAAATAAAATGAAAAATAAGTGCTTCCTGCAGACCCAGTCACAATCTTCGTGTCAGAGCCTTCCCTTTTTTCACTTATCTCCATACTGAGGTATCGAGATCGTGGAAAAATCCATGTTCATCTCAATTATTTTCAATTATATATATTTACGTATCCATTAGGGAATCTAATGAGAATGGTTATGAGGTGATGCCTCGGGTTGAGAAATATTTTGCAAAATATTTTCTCCCCGACATTGCGTCACCCCTGATAGCTCAGACACTTTCCTCCAAATCTCGTACATCAAATTTGTTAGGGAAAGCATATATGGTGGAGGTCTCACTCGACGGTATTACTAAATTTCGTAGAGTGGCTGACTTATCTCTCCGTATTATTAAGAGACGGCCTGTGCCATTGGCCGTTCTATGGCAGCACTAGTCGTCTCAGAGAGACATTTATGGCTAAATCGCTTGGGGATCGGGGAGAAGGACAGGGTCTTCCTTCTCGATGCCCCCCTTTCGCCTTCTGGCCTCTTTGGCGACGCGGCAAGGACCGTTGTCGAGAGGCTTCAGGAGGCAGAGCGACAATCAGCTATCCCCAGTTGTCAGTCCAAGTCTCATGGGGTTGCTGCCAGGGGGCCAGCCGACAGCTCCTCATACTTTGAGAAGGTTGCCTCTCGTGCCCCCCCCCGTATAAGTCTTGGGGTCAGAGGAAACATTCTCGCACAAAGCCCTCCATACCGAAGACAGGTCTGAGGACTGTCTCTCGGGTTAAGATGGCTTCGACTAAGAGATCTTGTCGTAACACGCAGACCCTTATGGGCTTTCCCCCAGGAGAGCGAGTACAAGAGTCTCGCCCCATTATGCAGCCCCTAGGAAATCGATGTCTGCTTCCCGCCGCCGATGGCGCTTCGGGACACATCGGCTTCCAGCGAACACAATCGCAGTGTCTGCCCGAGGACGTTGCGGCCCTGTCGAGTTCGTCGCCTCTCAGGAGGTCTGTAGAGAGCATATTTCGGTTAGTTCCTGCCAGTTAGCTGCTTCAGGTCACCGAAGCCATTTGGAAATTTATAGCCGAGGCCAGTCTCGAAGGACTGGTCCACATAATGGCATATTTAGATACCCCGAGGGTTCCTCAAAAATAGCCTAGGGGGTCCTGCTTACATTGGAGCTAATACACAAATATTATCTACTAGGGATGGTTCACATGTCGGCCAGCCCCGAGCAGGGTCGGTTCTTGGAACAGGAAGTCTAGTCCCTCTTAACACAGGAAACCTCAAAGTGGGCTCTTCCTTGGTTACGGGAGCCCGGGTTCTACAGCCGGCACTTCATAGTTCCTATGAGGGGGGAGGAGTCAGGCCTTGTTTGGATCTCAAGGTACTGGATCAACCTCCGAGGGGGTTCAGATTCAAGATTCCGACTGTCAGTCAGACCAGCTCCGAGGACTGGTCTGTCGTGATAGATCCACAAGCTCCTTAACTCCTCGTTCCCTTCTAACCCCATCACAGGAAGTTTCCGAGATCCGCTTTTGGGGGAAAAGTGCATCGGTTCCGGACTCTTCCAGTCGGCCTAGCCTTATCCCCTCGCACCTTCACTAAATGAATGGATGCGGCCCTTTCTCCATTGAGACTTCAGGGGGTCCATATCTTAAATTATATAGATGACTGGCTCATTTTGGCTCAGTCAAAAGAACTAGCAATTCAACATCGAGATGTTGTTTTGCGTCATCTGAGGTGCTTGGGGTTGAGACTCAATGTGAAGAAAAGTTCCTTAACTCCTCTTCAGAGGACTACGTTCCTGGGAGTAGAGTGGGACTCAGTTACGATGCGGGCACAATTGTCTCCTGCTCGTATAAATACTATCTTAAACACAATGAAGAGTATTAGGTTAGGCCAGGCTATCACTGTCAAACACTTTCAAACAGTTTTGGGTCTTATGGCTGTAGGTTCCACGGTAGTACCCTTTGGTCTGGTCCATATGAGGGCCTTGCAGTGGTGGCTCAGGAACAAGGGATTTTCTCCTCTGGGAAACCCTTTTCGTATGATCAGAGTTATGCGCAGATGCCTTCGTTCTCTTGTCATGTGGAAGAAACCATGGTTCCTGTCTCAAGGCCCGGTTTTGGGAGCACCATGTCAGAGAAAGACTCTGACTACGGATGCGTCCCTCACGGGCTGGGGTGCGGTTATGGAGGGCCGTTACACCCGAGGTACTTGGAAGGACCATCATGTCACATGGCATATTAATCGCTTGGAGATGTTGGCTGTATTTTTTGCCCTGAGGCACTTCCTTGTGGACCTCAGGGCATCATGTTCTTGTTAGGACAGACAATATGTCGGTGGTCTCTTATATCAACCGCCAAGGAGGTTTGAGATCTCGCCCTCTTTGTAGACTGGCGCATCAGATTCTTCTTTGGTCCCAGGATAAATTTCTCTCTGTCAGATCTATTTATATTCCTGGGGTTGAAAATATGGGAGCAGACATCCTGTCGAGGCAGGGGCTGAGGCCTGGGGAATGGCGGCTCCACCCTGAAGTGGTTGAGCTTATATGGAGAGAGTTTGGTCGGGCGTAGGTTGACCTGTTCGCTTCTCATGAGAAGCTCTGGTACTCTCTCTCACATCCAGCTCCTTTAGGCTTGGATAGCATGGTACAGATGTGGCCGAGGTCACGTCTGTATGCTTTTCCCCCGATCGCTTTGCTCCCTGGGGTTCTAGAAAGGGTCAGGAGGTACGGAGTGAGATTACTCCTTGTAGCTCCGTACTGGCCGGCCTTATTAGTCTCTTGGAGAGTCCTCCATGGAAAATTCCTATTAGGAGAGATCTTCTGTCTCAGGCCGGTGGTACATTATTTCATCCACGACCAGAGTTATGGAGACTATGGCTCTAGCCCCTGAGGGGTCCCACCCATAATTATGTTGCCCTTTCCATCGAGGTGGTTAGGTCATCCATTCTAGAACCCCAGTCTACTAGGAACTAAACAATTAAGTTAGGGAGGGCATTGAACCCAGTTTATTTTTGCCCACTAGCTTCAGTACTGGTGTTCCATCCTGCTCTCTAACGGGGTCTCCCGTTCATGCTTAGGGCCTCTGTGGCGGCCTTGGTGCCCTCCGCAAGCCTCTAAGGGTGGGCATGTAGGGACATTCCCACTAAAACTCCATGTTCCTGTAGATTGGAGGATGAATCCTGTCATCCAGCCTTTTGGCATCAGGCTGATGGGTTATCCCTGGCACCCATCATGCCCTGTGGGTGAAATACATGAGTATATATAATAATCTATTGAGTCTGCTTCCTGCTCGTCTTACTCCCTGGAAGAGTGGTGGTGCTGCCCCCTCTTACTTGCTAGCGTGGGAGCAACTCTACATTATTTTTGCCCCGGTACTGAGGTGCCTATAGGCAATATCATGATTCTTCAGGTATTCCATCCTCCATTGCATGTGTCGGATGGTCAAGGTCTTAGCCTTGGAGGTTCCTATGTTAGGCCTCGGGCTGGGAGGAGTCAATCCATCTAGTGATGTATCAAGGGTAAGGAGCTATTCCCCTTTATCAATTAGACAGTTGGTTATCTGCAGAAACCACTCATATCTGAAGTACAAGGTGCGCTTTTGCCTTCACCTCTTATCTAATACTTTCTACTGTCTGGGGTTCCCCATCCATGAGGTCAGTTGAGCCTCCGGCTCCAGACCTCCCCTTCTTACACCAAATCTTATGACAAGCTAGTTGGATCTGCCCTCTACTCATTTCTATCGTCCGTGAGTGTGCCAGATGCTTTACACCAGGGCGTATTTCTCTCAGTGTGGCGGCGTGGGTATTCGTTCCCCAAAGCGTCGAGTACGATGCAGCGGGAGTTCGCTTACAAAAAGGAACGCCTCGGGTTACTATTGTAACCCTCGTTCCCTGAGTAGGGAACGAGACGCTGCATCCCTCGGCCACACTTTTCACGCTCCTGAGAATGACTTGCTTCGACCCTTTAAAAGCTGACGCGGCTATGTTCCGTTGTCCTTATATAGCTTCTGGATCACCGTCACATGCAATGTCACGAGTGACGAAAGACACAGAACCAATCAAGATTGGAATAGTTCCATTACAGACTTCAGATGCGTCATGCCGAAGGCATTCCCCAAAGCGTTGAGTACGATAGAAAGTCTTCCCTGAGGTGTCCAAAGGATCAGGCTGCTGATAAGAAACGTCTCGTTCCCTACAATAGTAACCCAAGGCGTTTCTTATCAGCAGCCTGATCCTTTGGACACCTCAGGGAAGACTTTCTGTGAAAGCAGCCTGTACTTTTTCTGCTAATATGGTCTTATGTGACCATTTAGTGATGCCACTAAAAGTAATTTCCAATATAGTGGTGGCTCAAAGTGATTGCTTGGATCCTCTCTCTTCTAAGTATGTGAAACAACACTTGATGCAGAAACTCAAAAGCTCAAAGTCAGATAGAGGACAAATTTGTAACAAATAAGATTTGAAATGTTACAGATATCACACTGCTTTAATAAAACACTTTAAACTGAAAAATAATAAAACACTTTAAACTGAAAAATAATTGCTTTATCATATTATTTTTTTAGAATATTAAAAGTGTAACCCAGTATACAAGCCTCTAAAAATCATGGTAGTTCCTCTACCAAAGAAATGTTGCACTTAAAGAAATGTATAGATTCACATAAGTGTATTGACCGCTGTAAATATATAGCAGGTTAACTAGTGAAATTTGTAACTGAGATGGTCACGACAGAATCACTTTTATAACACTGATTTTGCTGAATATGGATGCTTATGTCTTCACTGTGTCTTGATGGACATTTGAAGAACTTCCTGTACTGCTGCCTGACCTGGACAAGAATGAGAAGAGAAATAGTTTTAAACTCTGGTTTAAAAAAAACAAAAACACAGAACATGTCCAGGTTATTTTTCAAGAATTTCATTTTAGAAGATGAGAAATGAAAAATTAACTTAACCCTTTAGAACCTGAAGCTAAAATAGGCGTTTTTCACATATTTTTTTTTTTTTACTGTACAATTCTAAAACAATGTGCTATCTTAATGTGCAAGGTGTCATCTTTTTCAGAAAAGAATAGCTTTCAACAAATTACAGTTATTGACCATTGTGTGTGGTGAGTTTGTAAATAGAATTTAAATGATGTTTTATTAACAAAGTTCGGGAGGAGCACGTTCAAATAATCAAGTAATCAATCAACTCATCAAACAATTACCATGTCTACCCTATCAGCATGAGAGGAAGCATATATATTCACTCTGTCAACTCATCTATCTTCCTTGACAGTTTTCAGCATCCCTCCACCACCCCGACTCCTCACTCTTGGCTTGTTCTTTCACAGCCAGGAATACGGGGGGAGTACTCTGGGTTCGGGCCGAATACCGAGCCCGGAGCCCTCTCCTCGGACAGCACGCCAAATACGCATTTATTCTATCTGACTTATTTGTAAGTGTGAACTCGTGAAATAGACAAAAATAAAAAAACGAGAATGAATTTACTGATTTTTATTTATAAAAAAAAAAAAAACAGAAACAAATCAAGAACGAAAGAAACTAACACTTTAAAGTTGAAAAATGAACAACAGTATAATACATCTACATGTATTATACACATGCACATACACATGCACGCACTACATACTTAGATAGGTGAGAGAGTAACGGCCATCCGCCAACCAAGTTTCATTAAAAATCATCCCAATCCCCCTTTCTGCTGTCTAACACTTCTTTCGCCATGTATTTGTTCGTTTCTTTTATTATTTTATGCAATCCAAAACACTCTAACCTGCTGCTCGTCGTATCTCTCTGTTTTTAATCCTTCCTTCCCGTGCTGCTGTCATTTGTAGACGGAAAGCATGACATTACCGTAATAAGACATATATTGGTATAATAATCTCTAATTGGTAGAATGGCAGCAGTCAAAATGAAAACCCTCCCTCAAATTAATTACCTCTTTTCAATGATCCCGACCACCCCTACTGACCATTGGTTCAAAACTCTAGACCAGACGTCAGCAACCTAAGGCACTAAGGAGGGTTAATCGCTGGCACGCAAGCAAATGCGAGAGAAGTGTATGTATTTCATTCAGATAAAGTAGTCTACCTGCACACAGATCTACATTTTGATGTAATAATTCCTCATAGTAAAAAAAGCTTATTTTATTAAGTTAGAGATGCACCGATTGATCCGCTGGTGGCCGAAATCAGCCGATTTTCACGTGATCGGCCATAACCGGCGACCGGCCGGTCAGTCTGACATATGCCGATTTTATGACGGACAAATGCACTCGGGCTCCCCATGATTAACATCGCGCAACACCATCATCACATGTGCACACGGAACGCACATGTAGAAAACCCGGTGAATTACGGCCGTTTCACACAATTTTTTTTCGGCGTGCATGTTAATCAATGAGTGCATTCACACCGGGAGCAGCGCGTGAGCGCCCAACAGGAGCGTCGCGTGAGCAGCAGTGAAGCGAGGGTTTCGCCGCCGAGTCTATTTTGTCTGCGCTGCTCACGCTCAGTTAAAGTGAAAGCACACATTGATTGACAAAATAAATATGATTTCAAACAAAAGTGCCTAAAATGCACAGAATGTGCATGTCTAGTGTGTTTTAACAAGAACTGGATTAGGTTATGTCAGAAAAGAAAATGAAGACTCAAAAATATTTATATAAAATCTACCCATTTAAACTTGTTTTTATTATTCAGTTTGGGTAAAAGGATATGATATTTTATAAAAAAAAAAAAAAAAAAAAAAAATATATATATATATATATATATATATATATATATATATAGCTGTATATATATATATATATTTCTGTGTGTTGTAAAGTGGTTAGAAAAAAGAAAACGGAATCGGCTAAAATCGGTATCGGCAGGTCAAACTCAATGAAAAATCGGAATCGGCCTAGAAAATTGTAATCGGTGCATCTAGAGTTATAAATACTATTCAATTGTCTATCTAAATCTAAAACAAATTTCAAGAGAATTTTTTTTAATTTCTGTACTATTTCTGTGTAAGCCATTATGAAAATGTAAAATGTTTGTGTATTTATATGAGTGTGTGTGTGTGTGTGTGTGTGTATGTATATGTATGTATGTATGTATGTATGTATGTATGTATATATATATATATATATATATATATATATATATATATATATGTATGTACGTATGTGTTTATATAAATATAGGCTATGTGTGTGTTGTGGCACAGTGATGAACTCAGAAACTTAAAAATGGCACTTTATGACAAAAATGTTGCCGACCCCTGCTCTAGACTCACTTACAACTCACTTTTATTGGAAAAACAAACCTTCAAGAATTGCACTTGCCACTCTACAGAATTCCAAACAGCAATGTGGTCTAGAAGCTCCAAACTTCCACCATTACTTTCTTGCAAATCAGCTACAATATCTCTTTAAATGGACACAGAAGCAAAATTTCCACCCGTGGTTAGCATTAGAACAACATCTAACAATCCCAATTTCAATTGCAGATTTACCATTTCTACCACAAACAGTAAAAAAAATGGACTTTTTCAAATACATCACTATTAGCACCACTCTGACAGCCTGGTGGAAAACTAATAGAATCACTAAATCCGCCCTAACACCTTGTAGACTCACCCCCTTATGGCACAATCCTGACTTCCTACTACGCAAGACACCAATTCACTTCCCCAAATGGGAATCTAAAGGTATCACCCACCTCCAGCAAATGTTTGAAAATAACCAATTCTCAACTTTTCACACAATTGTTCAGAAATATGGGGTTGAAAAGGATCAGTTCCTTCATTTTCCAACAATTGAAAGCAATAATTAAAACCAAAATTAATAAACATAGCACACTGGAACCTACAAACACCATTGAACAGCTATTAAGATTTGCAGACCATCCACATAAAACAATTTCTAAACTCTACAAAGTGATTGCCACTACAAACTCTCCCATAACACTCCCAAAAGCAAAATGGGAAAATGACTTGGCCCTCCTTCCAACCCCAGATTTCTGGACAAATATTTGCAAGAATAAATTCTCTATGACCTCCAACACCAACCTACAAGTCATACAATATAAAATCAATCATTCCAAAGCAAACTATTCAAAATGGGAATAGCCGACACAGACATCTGCCCTCACTGCACGTTGGGGAGCACTGACACATATTTGCATGCCACTTGGTCCTGTCAGCCTGTCAATTCCCTATGGACATCAGTCACAAAGACACTCTTTACCATTTTGGACTGTAGAGTCCCACTCTCCCCCACACTTTGTCTTCTAGGAGACACCACTTCCATCCTCATTCCACAGAAATTGAAATATCCAGTACTTGTCTCCCTATCTATTGCTAAGAAAATAGTCTTTCAAAACTGGAAATCTAGACACTCATTGGATCAACCTAATTTCAGAACACATCCTTACAGAAGAGCTCTCAGCTCAAAAGAAGAACAAAACATCAGCCTCCAAAGACATCTGGAACCCTTTCATAACCTTTCTTCAAACTCAGCAATAACTGTGCCATTTACACTCCTAACAACGGCGATACTCAACATATGCACCCTCCCCCTCTCTTCTCCTGGTCATTATGCTGATGTTTACAACCCCCCTCTCCCACCCTCTATCCTACCCTACTTCTCTCTTTTTGCTCTCTCTCTCTTTCTATCACCTCGCACACACTCCCAATCCATTCGCATATCGGTCTGTTTTTGTTCAGTAAATTGCTTGTCTGTACATTAGTGTCTGTCTGTCTATCGTCTGTATCTGTTTTTCTGCCTGTCTGTTAACGTCTACCTGTCTATCGTCTGTATATGTCTGTCCTCCTGCCTGTCCATCTACGTCCATCTGTATTTAGTCTAATTCTGTCATTTGCCGTCAGTTATTGTTCACAAGTATACCTACCTTTACCTCACAATATCTATCGCAGCATTAGGGGGTGGATGTGGGTTTGACTGGAGTAATCATCTGTTTGTACTTAGTACATAATTTGAATTAAAAAAAAAAAAAAAAAAAAGCTGTATATTGCCAAAAAGCGGATGTTGTCTACTGTCAGGGGCAATTTGAATGGTTTTGATAGTGAAAACGGTTGAATAGTTACGGTCAAATGAATACAGCTTGCTGGTATGTGTCACGACAACACAGCCGGCTCTAAAGGGTTAAAGGGTTAGTTCCCCCCAAAATGAAAATTAGCCCATGATTTACTCGCCCTTACGTCATCCTAGGTGTATATGACATTCTTCTTCCAGACGAATACAATCAGAGTTATATTAAAAAATGTCCTGGTTCTTCCAAGCTTTATAATGGCAGTGAATGGCCGTTTCGGTGAAAGAGTGACCCTTGACCTGACGCACAACGTAATGACGAACACGGAGATAGAGCAAAACAAAACACCAGTCACAAATTAGTTTAAAAAGACAATTTTTTTAGAGAAAATATGAGAGGAGCTTGAGTTTGTTGCCCAGCCCTGTTTGTTTGAACCGTGAGAGGCGTCAAAGCTTACGCCACTCCTACATCTACATCATACATGCGTCACTGGTTACTCTTTTGGTGCAAGTCGACTTGCGTACGGCCGTCTGCCGGAAGCTAGCTATTTTTCTCACACAAACTTTAATGAGTTTTGACGCGGTTCAGCAGCAAGCAGCGGCAAAACGCCAGCAACCAATCAGAAATTAGACGTCCTTCACCGCTGGCTGATTCCGGAGAAACATACGATGTAAACTTTCGTTCCTACCAAAACATTAGTTCCGAGAAAACAGAGGAGAAGCTGATCATCGCCATTTCTGGATTTCCTATCATTTATGATATGACGTTTTTTGCTTATAGGGACCAATTACAAAAGAACAAGGCATGGGATAAAATAGCTGGGATAGTTGATGATTTATAATATTTTTAACTAGTACTGATAGATACTCAAATTTGTCTCTGTCTTGCCAGTAGGGCTGCACTATGTATCGTTTAAGCATCGATATTGCGATGTACGAATCCACGTCAGTCAGGATGTGCGATGTCAAGAATAGGTAGGCTATCGTAGTTAATCTGTGATTCATTAACCGTACGGGCCAGCTGCTCCCCGGCCCTTGACACATGTGATTCGCGGATTAATTGTCATGATGCAGCACGCGCGCACTCACCTTCACCGTCTTCAAACAACACGAGCGCGTCAATGTATTGCTTGTTTTTTCTGTTTACATTTCATGGTGTGACACTTCTCTTCTCTCATGATCGAACATAGAATGCTGCTACGTCAGAGCAGCCAAAGCATCAACAAGCTTCCCCGTACTTTTTGACAAGCGTCCTTGACAGGGCGGCCAGAGTTTCTTTGCAGCTCAAGACGGCGGTGGTGTGTACGTACAGTTAACCCCCCAGAGCCATGTGGAGCACTTTTATCATGGATGGATTATTAACATAAACGGCCATTCACTGCCATTATAAAGCTTGGAAGAGCCAGGACATTTTTAAATATATCTCTGATTGTATTAATCTGAAAGAAGAATGTCATATACACCTAGGATGACTTGAGGGTGAGTAAATCATGGGCTAATTTTCATTTTTGGGTGAACTAACCCTTTAATATAAAGTAGGTGAGAGATGATTTTCTGGTAGACTGTCTGCACTGATGTCTGACCTGATCATTGAGGACACAATAGACCAGGAACATGAAGGTTCCCTGCTGGGAGTTCAAGATCAGGAAGAGGATCTCCAGCTCCTTCCAGAAACCCAGAATCCAGGAGCAACCAAGAACCACAAACTGAGCCAGTGTTTTAAATGTCATAATCCTGCAGAGAAAGATGGAGAGTTAATATATATTTATTGATTATATTGTTGTGGAAAATCTGCAATTGTCCTGTTATAAGTATGCCTTTTTGTCTGTAGAACACTTCTGTATTGTAATCAACCACACTTGAAACTTGTTTATTAAGAAAGTGTTTTTTGAAGAAAAACTCTGCAATTGTTATTGTAAAATGTTTTTTTTTGAGAAAGTGGTTTATAAAGAAAAACATACCACACTTAATGTTTTAAGCATTAATTAAAAAGCACAGAGAGGAACGAAGCATGTATTAGCATTTGCTAAAGAAAGAAGATAAATGCAAGCATTGCCGTCGGATGTGTTTAGACATGTGCCGGTACTCGGTAATGCGATAAATCGCGGTAATGAATATGCACGATATTGTTATCGCGGGCACTTCAAAATACCGTGAAAAATAATAGATCAGAATTTATATCGTGTATTAGCTTATTTACCATCAACCGCTTCAACAAACACTGCGTATATGCTGCGCAAAACACGTGCCCCCTCTGATGTAAACAATCCCCACATGTAGAAGCACTGTGTGCATGCGGCACAGTGCGCACTCTAGTCTAATGTAAACAATCCTCACAAGGAGAAGAAGCATGGCGGAAGGAGGAACGCTGCCGACGATTTATCCATAGACAGTAAAATACAGGATTTATCCCCCTTCTAAAAGCAGGACTGCCAAATCTACGCATTTAGCGTGAGACTCACGCAATTTACACTTTTCACACGCTCTCGCGCCACACATCCATTTTCTCACGCAGAGAAAAATCACGGAGCAAAGAGGACACTGACACCTGACAGATTAGACAGAGCAGACTACATATGATATGAAAAAAATTCTCAGCTATCAGGTTCTGTCCATTTTATTACGAAATTCAGACAATAAATACCGTTTTGGCGCTTGTAAATGTGACATGACCGATCGCTGTAGCGCCTCAGTTCAAGCAAACCGGTCATCTGTTAACGTACTTTTTTTTTTTTTAAAGATACAGTACAACTTACCGAAAGGTATTAATGCCCCATACATAATAGAGAGCCTAAGTCCCTCCCCTTCCGGTAGACCACCATGGGACCTTACTTCGAAAAAATATTGTATGGTAGTCAATGGCGCGAGACTTTCTTGACTTTCATAATTACCTTTTAAATTGACAAACATCATACGTGTAGTTCAGGGCACAGTTCAGACGGAATAAAAAGATAAATTGTCTCTCGCCATTGACTTCCATACATATTTTTTCCGAAATAAGGTCCCATGAGCCGGAAGCGGAGGGGCGGGACTTAGGCTCTCTATATCGATCAATCAGTGTTTTTCAACCACGAAAAGAGGTCAATAAAACTGCAGCTGAACAATTATGTCACAGAACGTTACATTTACCTCAGGAAAGCCATTTAATGACCAACATGTTAGTTGACTAGAAAAAAAAAATAGCTATAGAGAGGAGTATTTTGCTAAATATGTGCACAATATTACATTTGTATTAGATTTTTACTTGTGTCATAATTGTTATTATAATGAAAACCAAATTATATTTATTTTTATATGTTAATTTTTAACCTTTAATAATACCAGCTGACAGGGCTCTCTGTAGGCCTATGTTTACAGCATTGTGTGAGATATATTTTTTCTTGAGAAAAATTAACATGTAGGCTATCTAATGTAGCCTACCTAATATTTATCCAAAGAGTCAATATTGAATCAAGATTGAAATCAAATCCCAAGAATTGAATTGAAATCGTGCAAATTGTGTAAAATTATGTTTAGTTACCAAATGTTTTGACAATCACAATTACACCTATTGTGATGCAAGTTGATTTTTTTCTACATCCCCTCCCAATCCATCTGTTTCTCTTGAGCAATTAAAATATCGTGATAATACCGTATACCGTGATAAAAGCTCAATCAATTAATCGCAGCATGAAAATTTGATACCGGCACATGCCTAGATGTGTTGCGGACGAAGCGCAGAATGCAACAAAGAAGAAAAGTCTGAAGAAGGAAGACTAAGAGGAGAAAGGCTTTATAAAGACAGGTCCAAAATGAATTCCCAGAACTCATGACACCTCAAGTTTTAATAAATTTTCTGTAAGAGACTGATCATTTATGAGGGAATTTCCAAAGATGACGACCTCAAGAAATCAGATGGTCTATAAAAGGCTGAAAGGAGAAGATGAAGGCAGACGCTGATTCTTAATGGCCTCTCCGGTGTTACAACGCTTGTAAATGATTTACTCTTGATGTTGTTTTGTCTTGTTTTTTATATATTAGTACTTTATATGTAAACTAATTAACCTGTAGATAATAAAACTATATTTAATTGAAACTAAGAAACTCTTTTGCTACTCTCTCCTGCCAAAACTCTTTGATTTCTAAAAAAGTGAGCTGAACAGACCATGAAGAAGTCTTCTGACCTGTGGATTGTGAGTATGAAAATTCAGATGCTTATGATTTAGGACACATTTGACTTTACCTAACCTGAGAATAATCAAAATAAGGTTAAAGGTGTCTAGAAATATATATATATATATATATATATATATATATATATATATATATATATATATATATATAACAATATATATATACACATTTCATGGAGTGTTCAAATCATATTGTTTGTTACTTGGTTTGTTTCATATGTGAAACTTCAGCGTTCAGATTTTTCAAGGTGGAGGTCAGACTGATGATGATGTAGATGAAGAGAATCATGTTTAACTGCACAATAAGAGAAACAACAGTCATTAATCTTTAATCACTTTTTCTTTTAATCCAAAGTCATGATGAGAAATGTGCTTACTGCTAGTATGACGCAAACAGGTCCCTGAAAACTCCAGTTAAAGCCTTTATCCATTTTAATCCAGCACCTGTTTAGAGGAAGAAAAATAATTAAATGAACAAACATGAAGGATGAAGGTGTTGATCTCTGAGTCATAGGGCTGGGCGATTTGAATCGCGATATTGTTATGCGCATCTCATCAGTAAAGCCGGTTCCTTGATTAGTAGTAAATCGCCATCACCTGCTTTCAGATGAAGCGGCATTTACTACAAAGAACCGTAGTTAACTGACAAGCTGAGCCATATCGCATTAATATCGCGGACGTATCGCCAGCGATAATTAATGCGATATGGCTCAGCTTGTCAGTTAACTACAGCTCTTTGTACACAGCAAAAACTCCAGCGTTAAATTAACACTCCTGGGAGTGTATGAGTCCACACTCAAGCGTGTTGAAGTTAATGAGATAATTAAGTGATTAATTTAGTGATGATTGAACATTATTGAAGACACCTGATGTTAACAAGCAGAATCACTGAAGGAGAAAATCACAAATTGTAAGTTACCGTTATGACGATCAATGGTTGCTTTAGTTGGACTCTTGACCCATATATTATTAACTTTAGATTTTGTTTGTCTGTTGTTTCTGAATTATAATCACCAGTTGAACGACTGTAGCAGTACTGTTTTATTTCTGTCGGGTTATTTAATATGAAGGGGGAGTGCCTTTTAATTGCGTTCCTCCCGTATAAAAGGGGTGTCGCTATGAGAGTGCATTCTCTCTCTGCATCATTTGAGCGAGACACTGTGTTTCCGGCGGGAAGCGTGAATGTTGCATGGTAAGAGCTGTTGGCAGTGACTATACTAGCATGGCTTGTTTGTGGGGTTGTCTCACAGGGATTACATGATTAATTATCTGTTAAAGGTTGGACAGAGGAACTCTGTGGGATGTCGTGATTTTAATGAGTGCTTAATACCAAGCTGTTTGGGTACCGTGTGAATCGCACTACAGGTATGTTTTAACAGCTGACGAACAAATGATTGCTAGTAGCCGGGTAAATTCATATTTTGTATTTTATATTTAAGGTGCGGGCCAATGTGCGCAAGACGTTACTAGGGCTGGGCGATATATCGCACGATATTGTTATGCGCATCTCGTCAGTAAAGCCGGTTCCTTGATTAGTAGTAAATCGCCATCACCTGCTTTCAGATGGAGCGGCATTTACTACAAAGAGCCGTAGTTAACTGACAAGCTGAGCCATATCGCATTAATATTGCGGACGTATCGCCAGCGATATTTAATGCGATATGGCTCAGCTTGTCAGTTAACTACGGCTCTTTGTACACAGCGAAACATCCAGTGTTAAATTAACACTCCTGGGAGTGTATGAGTCCACACTCAAGAGTGTTTAAGTTAATGAGATAACTAAGTGATTAATTTAGTGATGATTGACTATTATTGAAGACACCTGGGGCTCGTTCTTCGTACGTTGCTTATTACATCAGAGATCAAATGACACATCCAAGATGATATCATCGTGCTAATCATGATCCGGCTAATTGGGTTCTTCGAACACACCTGTTGTTTATGATTAGTATAGCTGGATTGAGTTATCTGAGATAACTGCGCGTTCATGCGCTGGCTTAAAAGGGGATATGTATCGATCGTAGAAACATTGATCAGCAACGCTGCTATTGGCTGTTCAGCGTGGCCAAAGAGCGCGCACAGTTTTTCTCCTCAACAGAGCAAGATAGTCGAAGTTTATTCGGAATTTTAATGTTTAATCAAAACGCCAGGGAACACAAAGTCTGCAAAAGCCAGGAGAGAGGGCTGGCAAAAAGTAGCAGAAAATTTAAATCTGTTAGAAGTGGCCATGTTAGATGTTTTTATCACTTATTAGCCTTTTTTGTATTTTAATAATTGCATAATTAGGCTACTTTGTTCATTGTAATGTCAGAGTCACCACACTAGAACATGGGAACTAATAAAAGTGAAGTACAAAAATATTCTACACAGCCTAATGGTAATTTTTAGTTATATTATAGTCTCTTCTCTTCTATAAAAGGCACTGTTAAATAAATGGTTGTCTGTTTATAAAAGCAACCAAGAAAAAGGCTGAAAAAAAGAAAAGATCTTAGTAGCCTACACTGTAAAATAATTGTACAAATATTGCTGCATTAAATGAAGGCCGCATTAAAAGTAATGATGAATTGCTTTGACTTGTGAAAGTGAAAACTGATAAACTTATGATAATGTAAAAATGTTTTGCCATGAGTTATTGATCGCATTTTTCCCCAGTGTAGTTCATTGTAATGACATTGTGTTTTCCTCTTTTGTGCACTTTTACATAACACACCAACACTTGTATCTGTTCCCAAGAAAGTGGTGGCTGAAATATGTGCAGTAAGTGGACATTTTCTAACTTTCCAGAGGAAAGAAAGTATAAGACCTTGTAATGTCTATTTGTTTCCATTGCACTGGACAGTGAATAAACCCTCTCAGATAACTGTCATATGGAGGAACTAGCCTACCTGCAAGTGCATAAATAACTTTACTTAATTTATACTTGTATGCTTTATGGCTGCAATATAAGTTGCAGGATTCCACATCTATAGAAAGGTCTACAGAAGAGTCTGCACAGACAGAGGAGACAGGCCTACAGGTGGGCAGTGGATAGCCAACTTTTCCTTTTTATTTGTTGCATGAGGCATGTGTCTAATATCTCTTGTTGCAGGCACTTGACCACTGGCTTTTCTTTACAAAGAACAATTGAAATAAAACTCAAGGAACTAAGCATATTTGTCTTTTATTAAACATTTAATGATTTTTTTTTTTTGGCAATGTTGTGTAATATGGCACATGCAACAATGTCACAGGCCCTGTCAGGTGTGCAACCCTCAGACTTTTCAGACACTGAAATCTTCCCTTTAGTTAGCTGAAGTTCATTTCATTGTGTGCCCTTGTCCTGGCTAGAGCTGCATTGTAACTGGTTTGGGTCAGGGAATGGGGTCATAAAACACCTGTCTGCAGGAACATGTCATAATCACCTATGAAAAAATGCAGTTCTGTTAGGATCAATAAGTGTATGTAATACAGTGAGCTTGATATTTAATTGTGGAACTTTCCTTACCACTTTCAAATAATGTGCAGGAATGTGAATCTCTGAAAATTCTTAAGTAATGCACAGATCTTGGCCTTTTTGCTTTCACATTTTGTGATTATGGAAGATTTTAGTCAACTGCCTTTTTTTATTTGATATAATATTATTAATCTGGAATATTAAGAATCCCAATTGTAACTGGGCTGCACATTTACATTGTGAACCCCCTTTCTGTTCACATAATCCCCCTTTCTGTTCACATAATCCCCTTCATTGAGGCCTTGATGGTAGCCTATAGTCTATTTTACCAATCACGTTAGTGAAGCCTGAGTGACATACTGTAATCGGCATGGTCATGATTGTATGATCTTCATAAAAAATGATGATAGCCTAAAAAAATTGCTTTAAAAAAAACTGCTTTACAACATTGGGTCTTAAGTGGCTTGGAAATGCCAAAAAAAAAAAAAACGACAGACAGCCCTTTCCATCAACTTCTCCGCATCTCCAATAGTGTAAAGGAAAGAGCCACTCGCAAATAATCTTAGGGCAATGCAAACAGTTTGTGCTGTATTTAAAGCCAGACTCGGACAAGTCGAAAATAAATGTGCGTTTCCAACAATTTAATAATGTAAACGACAATCTCACGAGTCACGAGAAAAGAAAAAAACATCTCAGAAAGTGCACTATCGCGCTGCGCTGGACTTCCCATATCAGCTCCGCTTATGAAGCCGCGATCTAATCCTGTTTACATGAAATAAGCCTGCTCCCGAGCAGGTTTAAGCTTGCACACCTGTTGCTATGACAGCAAGTCCAGGATGAGCTTTGAAGAACCAAACGATCCAAGATCATGCCAAATCGTCAACAATCAAATCCAGCTAACTGAGTTAGCGACGTACGAAGAACGAGCCCCTGATGTTAACAAGCAGAATCACAGAAGGAGAAAATCACAAATTGTAAGTTACCATTGTGGTGATGGGTGTTTGCTTTAGTTGGTCTCTTGAGCCTTATGTGTTTACTTTAGACTTTGTTTGGCTGTTGTATCTGAGTTATAACTGCCAGATGAGCAAAGAAAAAAAGTGTTTTGATGGTGTTGGTTATATTATGACATTCATCATTTGAACTTTATCACTGAACTCATTAAGATCCTTCTTTCTGACTTAGATGTATGTTGTTAGTTGCAGCATTACTGTGAATCTGCATAAATGCCCAGAATTTTTAATATAATATAAAAGATTTCTTAAAAGTTGTTTTAATTTTTTTTTTTTTTTTTTAGGCACACACAGACGTCAAGATTCAGTCAATGTATCTCAACAATGGTGACGAGCAGAATATTCAATTAGGAAAAGTAAATTACATAGACAATTCAGATCATTCTGCTTGTTAACATCAGGTGTCTTCAATAATGCTCATTCATCACTCAATTAATCACTTAATTATCTCCTCAGCCCTAAATGCCGCTCCATCTGAAAGCAGGTGATGGCGATTTACTACTAATCAAGGGAACCGGCTTTACTGATGAGATGCGCCTAGGGCTGGGCGATATATCGCGCGATATTGTTATGCGCATCTCGTCAGTAAAGCCGGTTCTTTGATTAGTAGTAAATCGCCATCACCTGCTTTCAGATGGAGCGGCATTTACTACAAAGAGCCGTAATTAACTGACAAGCTGAGCCATATCGCATTAATATCGCGGACGTATCGCCAGCGATATTTAATGCGATATGGCTCAGCTTGTCAGTTAACTACGGCTCTTTGTACACAGCGAAACATCCAGTGTTAAATTAACACTCCTGGGAGTGTATGAGTCCACACTCAAGAGTGTTTAAGTTAATGAGATAACTAAGTGATTAATTTAGTGATGATTGACTATTATTGAAGACACCTGATGTTAACAAGCAGAATCACAGAAGGAGAAAATCACAAATTGTAAGTTACCATTGTGGTGATGGGTGTTTGCTTTAGTTGGTCTCTTGAGCCTTATGTGTTTAGTTTAGACTTTGTTTGGCTGTTGTATCTGAGTTATAACTGCCAGATGAGCAAAGAAAAAAAAGTGACTTGATGGTGTTGGTTATATTATGACATTCATCAATTGAACTTGATCATTAAACTCATTAAGATCCTTCTTTCTGACTTCGATGTATGTTGTTGGTTTCAGCATTACTGTGAATCTGCATAAATGCCCAGAATTTTTAATATAATATAAAAGATTTCTTAAAAGTTGTTTTAATTATTTTTTTTTTTAGGCACACACAGACGTCAAGATTCAGTCAATGTATCTCAACAATGGTGACGAGCAGAATATTCAATTAGGAAAAGTAAATTACATAGACAATTCTGATCATAATTTAATCATACCGCAATGCATGATGGGAGCCATTAATGAGTTGTGATTGGTGGCAGCCACTGCAACATGCTTTATTATTGTCACCATTGTTGAGATTCACAGGCTGATTATTGATGTCTGTGTTTCTAAATAAATTCATTTGAAAGTCTTTTGATCAGGACAATGTTTATTAAATATTTTTGAATTACAAGTAAAATACTGATAATCGTAAGCTGAAGAATCACAAAACTGCAGCTAACAAATCAAACCAAACTATCTCAATAAATTTCTTTTCCAGATCACAGCATGATTATGTCAAAACATAACCAATACTATCAGATCACACTTTACTTTGTTCATTTAACTAATATAAATCAATAACAGCAGACAAACAACAGTATAAATTAAAGTAAACATGTAATGGTCTAGAGTCCAACTAAAGCAAACACCCATCACAATAATGGTAACTTACAATTTGTGATTTTCTTCTTCAGTGATTCTGCTTGCTAACATCAGGTGTCTTCGATAATGTTCAATCATCACTAAATTAATCACTTAATTATCTCATTACCTTTAACAGTCTTGAGTGTTAATTTAACACTCTTATTTTAACACTTTACACTCTTGAGTGTGGACTCATATACACTCACAGCCCCAGGAGTGTTAATTTAACACCGCTCCATCTGAAAGCAGGTGATGGTGATTTACTAGTAATCAAGGGAACCGGCTTTACTGATGAGATGCGCATAACAATATCGCGCGATATATCGCCCAGCCCTAGATGCGCCTAACAATATCGCGCGATATATCGCCCAGCCCTAGACGTTACAGTGGGCTTTCTCTGGGTTCATAACGTTATAGCAGCTAAACCGCTGTGTGGATGTTCCCTTTTGCTGTCTGCATTGTGTTTGCTGCCTTTTCCGACTTTATCCGACTCGTTACCGTGACTACAACTCTGGCTCAAAGTGAGACGGTCTGTCCCGAGTGTGTCTGTTCTATTGAACTGGCTAACAAGCCTCATTGATTCTTTCAGTTCGCGTGTTAACGCACTGCTGCTCGACCCCTCGCCACATCTATTGTTTACGTCCAGCGCGTGTTTCATCAGCTGGTTCGAGGACTGTGGGCCGTTGGCATGGTACCTCATCAAGTGTGCTGTGAGTAAATAAATTGAGTCATAAACCTCCAGTGGTGCCCAGGTCTCAGATCAATTGTCACTACTTAATTGTCACCAGCTCTTCTGCATTTTGTTTTCTTTAAGCATTATATAATTTTCTTGAGTTCTTTGTTTTGTGGATTAATTTTATATATATCTTCTTTTTTATTGATTTGTGTTTGCTGGATATATTATCCATATATATGTATATATTCTGTGTGACATATTTGGTGTGTGACCAAGTTAATGTATGTGTATGTTTCTTTTGTGGATACCTTGAGGGCAGCCCAAAAGAGGTGTTTCTCTACTCTACATTGTTGGCTGTTGTGTCCATTTCTGTCCACCCAGCATTGTAGGGGTGACCGGACATGGCACCTCGGTGTGATGAGCCAAACTGATGTGGTGAACTCTTTTAAAATTATGTCTTAAATTGCCAGCTGCTCTGTTTAATATTTTGGATATTGTGTGTGTTTCGTGTTATTTTCTTTCTCTCTTCAGAATTGGGGCAGCCAGTAGCAGGAAGTAAGCGTCTCTTCCCGATTGTGGTGGTGGGTTCTTTTGCCTGAATGCTGTGTTCACAGTGAGGTGTGAAGTGAGAGTGCAGTGAGTGTGCACGTATGATCGCTATATCCGTTCTGCTAAAGAGAGCCAGCGCCCCATTCTGAAGTGAGTGTCTGTGTAATTTTGTGTTCAGATTATTTTTGATTTATTGGTGTTGTCTTAAATAAAATTTGATATGTTTTTATGGAGAAAATAAAGTTTTGTACTATTTTCTACTCCATGTCTGATATCTGACTCTGATCAACGAACCTCTGAGCCTTATTTAATTAAAGGGCATTTCCCCGGAAAGAGGCCCCCGGGTGGCGTAGTCGGTAACTTTCTTAAATCTTTAGTGTACCTCTAATCAAAGCTGCCACACAAAGAAAAATGTGATCTGATGGTGTTGGTTATATTATGACAATCATCATTTGAACTTGATCACTGAACTCATTAAAATCCTTCTTATGTTGTTGGTTAGTGAATCTACATAAATGCCCAGAATTTTTTATATAATATAAAGGATTTCTTAAAAGTTGTTTAAAAAAAAAATCTTTTAGGCACACACAGATGTCAAGATTCAGTCTATGCATCTCAACAATGGTGAGGAGCAGAATATTAAATTAGTAAAAGTAAATTACATAGACAATTCAGATCATAATTTATTCATACCGCAATGCATGATGGGAGCCATTAATGAGTTGTGATTGGTGGCAGCCACTGCAACATGCTTTATTATTGTCACCATTGTTGAGATTCACAGACTGATTATTGATGTCTGTGTTTCAAATGAATTTATCTGAATGTCTTTTGATCAGAACAATGTTTATTAAATATTTTGAATTATAAGTAAAGTACTGATAATCATAGGCTGAAGAATCACAGAGCTGCTGCTAACAAGTTAAACCAAACTATCTAGCCTAAATAAGTTTCATATTTCAGATCACAGCACGATTATGTCAAAACATTACCAACACTATAAGATAACATTTAACTTTGAAAATTTATCTTTTATAAATCAATAACAGCAGACAAACAACAGTAAAAATTGAAGTAAACATATAATGGTCTATAGCCCAACTAAAGCAAACACCCATCACCTTAATGGTAACTTACAATTTGTGATTTTCTTCTTCAATGATTCTGCTTGTTAACATCAGGTGTCTTCAATAATGCTCAATCATCACTAAATTAATCACTTAATTATCTCCTCAGCCCTAAATGCCGCTTCATCTGAAAGCAGGTGATGGTGATTTACTACTAATCAAGGAACCGGCTTTACTGACGAGATGCGCATAACAATATCGCGATTTAAATCGCCCAGCCCTACTGAGTCGTTCAAACTAAACTCACTTTTCACTTCCGTAGCCTTTAGGATTCACCCCAGCAGACACAGCCACCACAACCAGAGCAACCGTATATCCAATCACACACAGGAATCCACTCCTAAGCACCCCCCTCCTTTTGGAGCTGATCTGTGATAGGTTCTTCACACAGATGAAGAGCAGCACAGCTTCAATGAACATCCACACAAAGCCGGAGAGAAAGAGGAAGTGCAGCACACCTGATATCATGGCACACAACACCTGGAGATCATGAGAGACGGTTATGATGATTCTCAGTGAGACTGTGAGAGCTGTAGGGTAGGGCTGGGCGATATATCGCGCGATATTGTTATGCGCATCTCATCAGTAAAGCCGGTTCCCTTGATTACTAGTAAATCACCATCACCTGCTTTCAGATGGAGCGGTGTTAAATTAACACTCCTGGGGCTGTGAGTGTATATGAGTCCACACTCAAGAGTGTAAAGTGTTAAAATAAGAGTGTTAAATTAACACTCAAGACTGTTAAAGGTAATGAGATAATTAAGTGATTAATTTAGTGATGATTGAACATTATCGAATACACCTGATGTTAGCAAGCAGAATCACTGAAGAAGAAAATCACAAATTGTAAGTTACCATTATTGTGATGGGTGTTTGCTTTAGTTGGACTCTAGACCATTACATGTTTACTTTAATTTATACTGTTGTTTGTCTGCTGTTATTGATTTATATTAGTTAAATGAACAAAGTAAAGTGTGATCTGATAGTATTGGTTATGTTTTGACATAATCATGCTGTGATCTGGAAAAGAAATTTATTGAGATAGTTTGGTTTGATTTGTTAGCTGCAGTTTTGTGATTCTTCAGCTTACGATTATCAGTATTTTACTTGTAATTCAAAAATATTTAATAAACATTGTCCTGATCAAAAGACTTTCAAATGAATTTATTTAGAAACACAGACATCAATAATCAGCCTGTGAATCTCAACAATGGTGACAATAATAAAGCATGTTGCAGTGGCTGCCACCAATCACAACTCATTAATGGCTCCCATCATGCATTGCGGTATGATTAAATTATGATCAGAATTGTCTATGTAATTTACTTTTCCTAATTGAATATTCTGCTCGTCACCATTGTTGAGATACATTGACTGAATCTTGATGTCTGTGTGTGCCTAAAAAAAAAAAAATTAAAACAACTTTTAAGAAATCTTTTATATTATATTAAAAATTCTGGACATTTATGCAGATTCACAGTAATGCTGAAACCAACAACATACATCGAAGTCAGAAAGAAGGATCTTAATGAGTTTAATGATCAAGTTCAATTGATGAATGTCATAATATAACCAACACCATCAAGTCACTTTTTTTTCTTTGCTCATCTGGCAGTTATAACTCAGATACAACAGCCAAACAAAGTCTAAACTAAACACATAAGGCTCAAGAGACCAACTAAAGCAAACACCCATCACCACAATGGTAACTTACAATTTGTGATTTTCTCCTTCTGTGATTCTGCTTGTTAACATCAGGTGTCTTCAATAATAGTCAATCATCACTAAATTAATCACTTAATTATCTCATTAACTTAAACACTCTTGAGTGTGGACTCATACACTCCCAGGAGTGTTAATTTAACACTGGATGTTTCGCTGTGTACAAAGAGCCGTAGTTAACTGACAAGCTGAGCCATATCGCATTAAATATCGCTGGCGATACGTCCGCGATATTAATGCGATATGGCTCAGCTTGTCAGTTAATTACGGCTCTTTGTAGTAAATGCCGCTCCATCTGAAAGCAGGTGATGGCGATTTACTACTAATCAAAGAACCGGCTTTACTGACGAGATGCGCATAACAATATCGCGCGATATATCGCCCAGCCCTACTGTAGGGCTCCTTCATCATTCTCACCTGATGACGGCGTATGAGGCTCAGGAACTGTTGTGTGAGCAGGAACAGAAGGTGAGCCAACAGAAGACTCACGCAGAGGTTGATTCGAGCCACATTATTCACTCCAGGACTCCACTGACAAAGGGCAAAGGTCAACAGGGCCAAACTGAAGAACACCAGCCCAACTGGCACACACACCAAATTCAACACGTCCAGCGCTGAGTCGCTCTGAGGAAACATGTCAGAGTACATGAGTGCCAAATCTGTGCTGTTCTTCAATGCTCACTATAAATGTTCTCGTACCTCTGATGGGTGGCTGGTTTGCATGATGAGAGCGAATGTGGACAGATGACCACAGGAACACACAGTGTAGCTTCTGTTGGTCTCTAAAACAGAACAACCATCTACAATCCACTCGCTGATGTTCCAGTACACACAGGACAGGGAACCTTTGGGGTCAAACTCCTGCAAAAAGAAGAAAGAACATGCAGAAAATAGTATAACACTGAATATTAGATGTTTTCAGATGTTCATCAGTTCTCAGGTTGGACAAAAACACATTTCAGTCTCTCACTCTGATGTGTTTGAGGGTGAAGTTGACTGGTTTGGTGAGTTTAGTGTTGGTGGTTTTGAGAAGAGTAGCTGAGATCACAGTGGACATCATGGTTTTATTCGTGTTAGTTGATGTGTTGAAGAAGTCTGGCTTCAGTAAATTCTCCATTGTGTTATAACTCATGAAAGCCACAGCAGCTGATCCTGTGTGACAGAAACAGAAGAAACTTGTATTCAACACATTAAAACCTTTAGTTAAATGTGGTTTAGTGATATATCTTCTAAAAATGTTTTATTAAAAATGTTGTATTAAAACACATCTCACATACTTGTTTCATTGTTGTTCTTGGCGATCTCAATGAGATCGATGTCCACAGAACAATTTGTTGTGACAAGTCGAGGGATTTTATCTAAGGTGACACTGGATCCAACCATGAAGACTTCAACCTCTGATTTAGAAAATAAACAGTCATTTTTTTTGTTTTTTTTTTTGTTTTTATTAAAGTTGATTCAATCTGCACAAATGTGCAAAAAACAAAATAATAACTAAAATAATAATAACAAAAGACTAAAATAAATTAACTATTTCATCTAATTACTAGTTTGAACTAATCAGTTAACTTTGTTCACAGCAAAATCCCCAGAGTTAAATTAAGTAAATTAACTTTTAACACTCTTTCGATTGGGACAATATGTACTCTGAGCAGTGTTGATTTAACACTGGGGATTTTGCTGTGTGCCTGTAACGTTGTAGTAATCATGAAGACATTGATTAGCTTGTTCAAGTGTGTTTGATTAGGGTTGGAGCTAAACTCCAGGAAAGTGGGGCCTAGTCCACACGGACACGGGTATTTTTATAACCGGAGATTTTCCTCCTGCGTTTAAAAAAAAAATCCCGTCCACACATGCTCAGTTTAAAAGAAATCTCCGCCTACATGAAAACGCAAAAACACACTATCAAGCAATGTCAAGAGCATGCCACACCAGCAGGCGGCGATCGTAAAGCCACGTTGGCCAATCAGAAGCCTGAATCAGAAGCAAAAACCCCGGTTTTACTGTCTACGTGACAACACTGCAACTGCCGTTTCTGGAAATCCTCACCCTGGCAGGGGTTTTCAAAAATGTTCGGTTTCAGTGACCTGATACTGCCTTTCCACGTGGACGAACGGCCAAACCGCGTAAAAAAAGTCACGGTTATAAAAATACCCGTGTCCGTGTGGACAAGGCCTGGATCTCGTGGTCCAGAGTTGAGAACCCCTGCTCTAGACTATATAAACTCCCTGATATCATATATAAGCTCAGTTTCATTATCAATAATAACAGTTTCTCCACTCACCAACAGCAGCAAGAGTAAAACTGACTCTGTCATGTGTGTCTGTCGGCTTCACCAATGTAGAGATGAGTTTCTCATTGGTTTTTAACACACGGTTTCCGTTGGAGGCTAGTACAGCTGGGCTGACTGATGATAAAGACTCTGAAATCTCTCCTGAAGCGTTGAGGACCATATTCAAAATATTGGTCACATTCTAATTTATTGATCAGAAGAAAAAATAAATAAATACTGTGAATGTAAATATTAAGAAAGCGAATTAATCAGACCTGTGATGTTAATCATGTAACTGATGATTACATTTGATTTGATTATTTAAAAATAATTCTCTTGAAGACTTACAGTCAAAGAAAACTCTTGATCTTTAATGTTCTCGACCTGCTCTAGAAGATTTTGAAGCTTTTCAGTCTGACTCTGAAATCAAAATTGAGAAGACAGAGTCCACAAACTCATTCTTTCAATTGGCTTTTGTATGCAGAGTGTTCACAGCTTATATGGACTGAATGCCCCATAAACCATCAGCAATTATTATAAAAGCACATTCATATTTCAGATTACACACATATCTAAAATGCACATGTTATTGCACTGCTTCAGTTTGGACAATTATTGATAGGAGTCTCTACAACTTCAATTTCAGAAACTCAACTTACGTTGCTTCCTTCCAGCAGTGTTATATTTATACCTGCAATGACAGAAATCAGCATGAAGACAATAATATAATAAACTGCAAAACTTTGAAAAATAACTATTTTATTAAGCAGCAATTTCAGCAAGATTGTGGATTCCGCAAGATTTCAGTGGTGTACCTCCTTCTGCGTACCCCCTCTCTTCCACTTAAACTTCAGTCATACCTTTTCCATTAAGGGACAATATTTGCCCCCTAAATTTATTTCCCAGTGCTTCTTTTTACCTTTATGAATACATTTATGAAATAAAAAATTTTTTAAATGAAAAATGTTCAATAGAGGAATATTCAATGACGGAAAAACGAAGTGGTTCTTTGAAATATAAGTCACTGTCTTCTCAATGAGCGAGTCATTGAGTCATTCTTACATTCAGTAACAAAGCAACTAGCTGTATTTATAAATGAATCATTGAATGATTGACTCACAATTCTTTTCAAAGCTGCAGAATTGTTTACGAAACACCGGTTTGTGCTGTAGTTCTGCTTTTCTCTTTCGTTGGAACTATTATTTCGTTGCAAAATAAAGTACTGACAGAACTGTGTTTAAAATACACGTTTTGTTTGTTGACCTGTTGTATGATGATACAATGTTTGCCATCGTGTGGATATTTGGGAACAATTGCATTCTTGCTCGTTATCAACATTAATATCAATTTTATTGATTAGATATAGCGTATTCATTTTTACAGTGCAGAGTGAGAGATTTAAGACTCAAACTTTCTTTGATGCAAAAACACCTTGTGCGAGTTGTTGTATTTAAATGCTGCTATAATTAATAAAGTAAATTGAACTCAGAAATTGGGCTCTATATGAGTTCAGTGAATCAGGTCAAATGATTGTGAAATAGTGATTATGTTAAAACACAACCAACACCATCAGATCACCTTTTCTATTTGTTCATCTGGCTGTTATAACTCAGATACAGCAGCCAAACTAAATCTAAAGTTAGTGATTTAAGGGTCAAGAGCCCAACTAAAACAAACACTGATCACCAAAATAGTGACTTAAACTTACAGTTTTCTCCTTCAGTGATTCTGCTTGTTAACATCAGGTGTCTTCAATGTTGGCAATACAAAATAAAGAGTTCTTAATTCATCTTTGACATCTGTCTGTTATTCAGATTTTTTTTTTTTTTTTTTTTTTTACTTTTAAGGAATTCATTTGATTAATTATTACTAAATTCTAATTTGTTAAATTTAATTAATAATATTGCTTGTAATCTGTTGCCACAATTTAATTGATTAGATATAGCGTATTCATTTTTACAGTGTGTGTGTCTTTGTTCTTCATGTGAGTACGTACTAAATCCCCACTTTTGGTGTGGTGTCGAGAACGGCAGTAATGTAGCACGGCAATACTCTGCACACAATCTGTCATATGCTCACTGCCTGTCACTTATCACTTATCAACAGATAAGTAGGAGTCAAAATGAAAGAAAGATTCAATTTGTGAAATATTGATCCAACACACAAACAAAGTACAATATTGGAAAATCAACCATGTGACCATGTGAAGAAATGACCAGAAATTGACCTATCGGTAAGCTCCGCCCCTCTTAGTTACGGTTGCTAACTCGGACAAACAAACGGAGTGGCTAACTGTCTTACAATGAGCTAACTGTCTTACAATGACAGCTGTCAGTGTGAAAACCTTGTCCCAAGATGTTTTCGATAAATTTTGGATGCAGAAGGACCACCTCTCGTCGAGGAGCATTCAAGTGGGACTTAAATATGCCATGGAGGGATAAAAGATTATTAAATAAATATGGTGGGTAACAAGATTAATTTGGAAGCGAGGGATCGGATCAGAAAAACAATATCTAGGATCAACACTGTTCATTTATACCGCAGGGTAAGTTTAAATTAATTTACATTTAAACAGTTTAATATGGAGAGGCTCTCCCAGTCAACTATTTGATCTCTCAGTGATCAAAGCATGAGCTCTCAGGATACTCGTGATGTGGTCACAATCTGAGTTCACAGTGAGCTAAAAGTGTATCCTCACAGCGCCCTCACTGTGTGCTCATGCTATAGTATATCAATATCAAACAAAATAATAAACCATCAACATCTAAATCTCTATTAATTCTCAATAAGAACTTTTGTAGACGTCTGACAGAAATAAAGTCAGTCTGGTTAGTAATAAGTGAAGCTGGTAATGCTGTTTGTGGAGTTGTTTAATCCTCCTCTGCTGAGATCTTCACAGATTTAATGTCTTCTTTTATTTGATCTAAGGCTGTGGCTGAAGTCAGTTGTATGTTTGGAGAATGTTCTTATGAGAAAGATCTGTTATCAGGGTGTGCATTCATACTGTGAGCTCACCATGTGACACCACGCACGTCCCATCATTGCCTCTCTCATCTACTACGCAATATCACAGTTTGACATGTCTGTCATTGGAAAGTTACACGTGGTGTCATGAATAATTAAGAGCAAGTGTCTTCTCATTGGATAAGAAAACTCAGTCACATGAATAATTATGAGACACCGATGAGTCATCAAAGTACTATAGTGCTCTGACACGATGAAGATTTTAAACCCGGAAGATGAAAATAGTGGAAAAAGCTATGGCAGGTGATGTTCAGATGTTCCCCAGTCACGCGAGACACGACAGACACTAAATCAGGGCATAAAAGAGAGATTTAATATCCCAAAGTATCTTTATGGCACAGCAGTACTGCTGTCCATCCTTGAGTCTCTGTGACAGTATGGGCTGTTTAGTCTAATGTAAATCATGTCAGCTATGTTTTGTATGTTGTTAAACAGCTGTTATTAACGCTTCACTGATGTCAATGGTGTGGTGCAAATATAGCACTGTATGTGTGACCAGCAACACTTAAATACACTGTTAAATACAGTCTTCTAGACTGCAAACAACGAACAAATGATTTTTAGTTAACTAATTTTACAATCAGATTTTGATCTTTAAAATAATATCAAATGGCTGCATCTCACCGTTACCAATGTTCAGATGTATCACTGAAATCCACTTGGTGCATCCTTGAGTCTCTGCTATAGTGACAGTATGGGATGTTTTATCAGATTTAATATAATCTAATGTAAATCATGTCAGCTGTGTTTTGGTGTGAGCGGCTTCTCTGTTAACAAAGACTGATAATGGAATAAATATAAAATGAAAAGGTATTTTACAACAGAAAGACCTGAACTTTTGTGTACAGATAATGTATACTTTGTGTTTTGAATGAGCGATTTCTCCATAACTGAGACAGTGTTGTGTGTGAGGAAGTGATGCGGGTCAGCGTCTGTGGTGTGAACACACGCTTATCATCATCTACAGAGGATACTGTGGTTTCTGTTATCTCGCCTCTTTACATCCTTACACAGGGTTCCCACACCTTGGTTAAACACTGCGAGCCCTAGACCTCCCAACTGAGTGGGTTTCTGTACGTGCACTTTTGCTATTCGGGGAGTCTTGTAAGCCCAAATAAACAGTATGATAACTGAATCCAAAAGCTTGAAAAAAGATACAGGTATATAAGTAGGCACATTTTGAAAAAGGTAGAGGAACTGTGGTAAAGTGACCATTTTAATTTAGCCAATCATAGATAGTGGAAGGAGCCTCCATCGCTCTATATTATCTTTTAATCTGTCAATCTTAGCCAAAAAGTTTAATTTTTATATTTGCTTGGGGTTCTTTGGTACCACAATGCCAAGATATGTGAAGTGGTCTTCGACTTTGAAAGGTGAGGGACCAACCTGGCTGGAATTTGTGTGTCTACACTGTTAGCCCTTGCTGTAAAAAAAGGCGTAATTCAGACAGTATCATACCATTTTCCATTAAAACAGTAATATACCGTAGAAAACAAAACTAGCCTACAGGAATATACTGCAAATGAACATTGCTCAAAGTCGACACTCAGAGGCTGTTTTCCCAATCACACCCTATACCCTCATTCACTATTCCCTACATTAGTTCACTAATAAAGTCCACTTGACAGAGTGAATGAAAAGAAGTGAGTGTATTGAGACACTGATGAACACCTGATAAGCAGAATCACTGAAGGACAGAGAAACAAGAACAGAAAAAAGAGAAACACAAAAACTACAATTGACTTCCAGCAACACTGAGTGTGAAACCAGTTTACAAACCAGTTTACGATTATTTCTTTCATACATGTACAAAAGTTCTTGTTGAGAATTAACAGAGATTTAGTTAATAATAAAGTTTGTTGTCACCATGATGGAGATCATTATTTGCTTTAGTTGGTCTTGTCTCTTGACTTCTTACCATTCATCTCTCTCTGACTGCTGTAACAGTGAGTTCATAAAACACATGTTATGGCAAGAAAGAGTCAAGAGGAAGATGATCAGGTGTTTTTATTCTTTTGTGATGATGTCACAGTCATCTTGGATTATCTGATTTTCAGATTTTTTCTGTATATATTCATTGAAATTATGGGTATGTCATATTTAGCATAAATCTGAGTATCTACAAAATGAAATCAAAATTTCTGTAATCATGTCTTCTGAAAAATAACATTCATATAGTGCATTCAATTTTATTTTACTCCTGCTTGACTCAGACACACACAGATATCAACAATCAGCACATGAATCTCAACAATGGTGAAAAGTTTCATGTCGCAATGCATGCTGGGTTCCAGGATAATATAAAACTCCCAGCATGCACTGCTGCATGAATAAAAGAAAAAAGAAAAAATATTGCCACCATTGTTGAGATTAATGTGCTAAATTGTGATATCTCTGTGTTTCTAAAACATATCGTAGCTTTTTTTTTTGGTTTATGCATGATGTGTTAAAAAAAATTAGTCATAGCAATTTATTGCTGTAGTTTCACAGTAGTGCTAATGTAACATTTTTGATTGAGGATAAAACTATGAATGAATAGGAATTAATTCCTTAGTGAATGAACCGGCAATATGATGAATTTGTCACCATAAGCATTACAACCGCAATCATTCATAAACTGTGTGTGCACAAGTGTGACTTGCAAAAACACAGTAGCAAAAGAAAAATGAATGTTTTAGCATCAGCATCCCAACTAAAGCAAGCACTGATCTCTATAATGGTAACTTCAAACAAACATTTTCAATTAAACATCTTAATAACAACTTCTGTAGATGTATGACAGAAATAAAGTCATACTGGTTAATAATAAGTGTAATAATGTGTAATGACTGGAAGTCAGTTGTAGTTATTGTGTTTCTCTATTTTCTGTTCTTGTGTTTCTCTTTTCTTCAGTGATTCTGCTTGTTAACAGCAGGTGTTCATCACTAATGCTCAACAATCACTTACATATTCACTTAATTATCTCACTGCAACACTGCATCAATGTTACTTTTTACTCTTAGTAGTGTGGATTTTCCTGTGGGGTTGAAAGGGTTAACAGTGTAAGATAAAAAAAAAAGTCACACCCACAAAATGTATTTTACAGTAATAAACTGTAAGTTATAAAACAGGTTTATACTGGCAACACTGTTGCCAGTAGTTTACTGTAAAAAAAATTTTTTTGGTCACCGTTGTGCAGAAGAGTAGAGCCTGAGCTTCAGTCCAGGAGAAGATCTACAAACATTGATGATTTGCTGCGTGTTGCTTTATTTAACAGGCGGTGACTGTGTAGTTGCTGGTCCAGTGGAAATATCTTTATGTTCAAAAGTATTTTAGTGGTCTCAAATGAAAGAAGTTCACAGTAATACTTTGCTCACGTTATTAATGCATTATACATTTTAGTTAATACATTTAAATGACAGTTGGTCAATTTAAGGCAGTCGGTTTCTGCAAGTGTAATTAGTTAACTTGAATTAGAATTTAGTGCATTTTTACAGAAACAAACTAGATTACAGTAAAGAACTGTACAATTAACAGTATTTTGCTGGCAACAGTGTTGCCAGTATTTTACTGTAAAAAAACCCGGTAAGGTCTAACAGTGTAGCAAGTGACATAAACTCACTTTTGGACCAGTTAATAGTATACCCGGAAATTTTACTGAAAGCATTAATATAATCAAGCAAATAGGGAACTGATTTGCCCGGATCAGAAAGATATGTTAATAGATCATCAGCATATAGACTAACCAAAGCTTCATCCTTTCCCATCTTTATTCCATGTATATGTGGGTGACTTCTAATCCCTACTGCTAGTGGTTCCAACGCAATATCAAAAAGAAGAGGGGAAAGAGGATATCCTTGCCTAACTCCTTGATGCAACTCAAAAGGGTTAGATTTGTTTGCGTTTGTCAGAATGGATGAACGAGGACATAAATATAGAATCTTTACCCACTTGATAAAACGACTTCCTGACCCAAATTGCACTTCGGTTTTAACTGTAGTGCAAGTGTGGTAAAGTGGACTAACAGAAATACTGAAAACTGCACTTGTAATGTATCCAAATTACAACACTAGTACTAACGTAAATAATTTGGTAAGAATATGACGTAGATATTTAAGTATCTTCATCAATGGTTGATCTACTACAGGGGCCTTCAATTCTTTTCCCAGAGATCTGTCTTCCTGCAAAGTTCAGCTTCAACCCTGATCAAACCCAGCTGAACCAGCTAATGAAGATCTGCAGAAGCACAATCATTACAGACACGAGTTTGATCAGGGTTGGATCTGAACTCTACAGATCTCCAGGAACAGGATTGAGCACCCCTGATCTATAAAATAATCCTGTTTGCAAATCTACAAGAACAGAATAAACCTGGCTCTTCATTCTATTTCCACATTCAAGCAATAGTTTTACAGACATTTATCAAATAATTTGAGTGTTGAATCTCATATTTGTAGTTTATAATGACGTTTCCTCCTGAATATCCTCTCACTTTCCTGATTTGTTGACCTGTTAAACACAAACCCAGATAATTTGTCATGTTGTTCCCGATATAAACAATATGTCACTTTGCAACATTTATTAATGCAAGTCAAGATTATGAGTTTAAGTCTTACATCAAGAGACAAAAAGGTTGTTGATGGTGTCTGTAATGAGTTTCACATGTGAATGTCAGTAATTACAGTCAGTGTTGAGTATCGTGATGTTGTGGAGATCATCATGAGTTTGAGGGTCTCAGTTACTCACCTGTTAAAACCTTCAGATTCACTTCAGTGCGGGGAACTTTTCCAACTCTTTCAGTTCCACAGTAGTACGTCCCAGAATCCTCTTCACTCAGATCTCTGATGGTCACAGTGAAGACTGCTGAACTTGTGTCGTCATATAGAAACAATCTTCTAGAATGAACCCATTTATTTTTTGTATTGGTCCTGATTCTGTCTGACCACTGTCCTTTACAAAAATACTTTGCATTGTCTGTAAATCCTTCATCATATTTGCATTTGATTGTGACTCTGCCTCCTGAATATCCTGTCACACTCATGGAGCTCACGACACCTACAACAAACCAGCATTAAAACACTTTAATATACACAGAAATTAACTTTCCTCAACAGTCAATAAAACAACATGAAGTTAAAGACTTTCCTCATCAAATCTGTGCTGTTTTTCATGATTTACTCTGAGTTCAGATTCTTACCAGGAATCATCAGCAGAGTGAAAGTCCAGATGATCTTCATTCTTCTCTCTTATTAAATGATCTTCTCTGTTGTTAGTGGATTCAGTTCTTCTGAAGCTCTCGATGTGTGTTCAGAAGAGTTATGAGTGTTTCTTTCCTGGTTACATGTTTAACATGACACAGATGAATGTGACAGAGACGCCCACTTCCCCTGAGAGAGAGAGAGAGATAGAGAGAGAGAGAGAGAGAGAGAGAGAGTGAAAGAGAGAGAGAGAGAGAGAGAGATAGAGATAGAGAGAGAGAGAGAGAGAGAGAGAGAGAGAGAGAGAGAGAGAGAGACATTTTTTGAATTTTAAATACACCTTTATTGTCTTATTGTCAGTCTTGAATTATTCACACTTCATCCAACATTTTTTTATTTCTTTTATACACATATATTTAAAAAGTCAACACCAATTCATTTCTCTCACATAAAGTACACAATACCTCATCAACACACCAGATTTCTACTTGTTCTCTAGTTGTTTTGTGCGCACGTGAACGTCATGGCAACGTACAACACAAAGCACCTCACGCATGAAACACTTAACATAACGCGTAAATGCGCGTAGCTAACATAAATCAAGCAAGTATGCATGGGCCACGAAGTGTGGGCAAAATAACACATTAACGGACCGGAGGAAATAATATGGATTTTATTATTTTTTTTTTCAGAAAACTAAATAAACAAAATAAATTCAAGCACTTCCAAGGAACTGTATCTATTATGTTCATTTTCAAAAACTTTCCAGGGCCTTGAATGTTTTTTTTTTTCAGATTCACAAACTTACAAGGATTTCAAGGACCCTTGGGAACCCTGCTTACAACACGTGATACAGCGCTCTCTCAGACACACACAGACCTCTCTGATGTTACTGATATATTAGTTATGATTATATGTGTTTTACACCATATCTGTGTGCACTGTCCACTTCACTCATGCAGAATATTCTGACTTACCAGGTTTAATTTCCAGGTTAATCTCTGTGTATTTATCAAGTTTTCCCAGTCCTGTCACACCACACCAGTATTTGCCTTGATCCTCTGTTCTCAGATCAGTGATGGTGACGGTGAAGATGTGGGTCGTTCTGTCATCGGTCAGAGAGAATCTCCTGTCTTTAGCTGGATATCCAGATTCAACAGGAATGTCTTTATTGCGTTCTGGACACTCACCTCTGCAGAGATACTTATTCTTCTCTTCATATCCAGACTCATAGGGACAGCGTATTTCAACTTTTCCTCCTTCATAACCAGTGAAAGTCAAGATCTCCGTTGTCTCACACGCCAAGACTAAAAACATAAGAGAGAGAAACTCAGCTCAGAGCGAACATGGACCTGATTGAGAACAGGTGCTGTTTTAGAAAGACCCGGAAACACAGAATAAACTCTTACCTGACATGATGAGCAGGAGAAATATGAGAAGTTTATGATCACAGATCTGGATCATTTTCTGCTTTATCTGTGAGCCGCTGGTGGCCTGTGTTATGAAGAGCTGCTCTCTCTCTCTCTCTCTCTCTCTCTCTCTCTCTCTCTCTCTCTCTCTCTCTCTCTCTCTCTCTCTCTCTCTCTCTCTCTCTTCTCTCCCCCCCTCTCTCACTCACTCACACACACACACACACACACACACACACACACACACACACACACACACACACACACACTAATTCACACACACACACACACACACACACACACACACACACACACACACACACACACACACACACACACACACACACACACACACACACACACACACACACACACTCACTCACTCGCACACACACACACACACACACACACACACACACACACACACACACACACACACACACACACACTCTCTCTCTCTCTCTTTCTCTCTCACTTCCGGTGCGATTGTTGAGCAAGTGTGTGCGGGGCGGTGTGAGCGTTGTGCAGACTGGTGTGAGTGTTACAGTTTTTTTCGATTGCTAAACGAGAGTGGGCACAACTGGAGTCACATGTGCAAAACTCTAACTACAGTCTGCACAGCAGCAGTTCATGTGGACCAAACTCTAGTTCGTTTTTCATTGCTTGAACACAGTTTTCAAAACTCTACACACTTATCCCATGACTTTAACCACAACCTGCACAACACTTTGGATTTACAGCACTTAGTTCAAATGCTAACACACTGCTGTCAAAACTGTGAACCACACATTCAAAACAGAATAGATTTCAGCCTTGTGCCTTTCAAACACTGCTGATTGCAATCTCAGCTGAAAGGCTCCCATACACAAAATAAATATATTTGAAATATATTTTTGGAATATATGCAAAAAATTGGCCCAATAAATATATTTTAGTTAAATATATGTAAATATATTTCACACTTACTGTAACATCATATATTTTTGTTATATTTCAGAATATATTTCAAAATGATAAATATAAGTGACCAACAATGCAAATATATTTCAATGTATTTGGAATATATGCCACATATATATATTTCAATATATTGTTTTTCTGTATGGGTGGAGGTGGAAAGTGTTTGGTCACCACCCACATGACCAAAGGTATCTTTTGGAAGCCATGCATGCCGGATGTGAGGACACGACTGCCAGGGATGGATAAGGCACTTCAGAAGGTTCTTCCCCATGCAGGTGCATGGCAAGAGAGAATATTAGATGTGATGTTGATGAAAACCTGTGGCCTGATGCTAGAGAGAGGCAGGATTAGCCCCTCAATTATTTGTTCGAATTACATTACATTACATTATATTACATTACATTACATGTTCGTATTTTAGTTTCTACCTTTTGTTTTCTCATTACTGTAATTCCGTAAATTACTACAGACTATTGAAGCAAACTGCTAATTTTCATTTACCTTAAAGAATTATGTTCTAAAAATGCAAATAAATCATGTGACAGAATGTCACTCTTTTCTTTGAAGAAAATATTACTTTGTATGAAGTCGCTGAAATTGTTCAAACTGTAAAGATGAAAAGTTTGTATTTTCTGTATTGGTGTTTGATGCTAGTGTTTTTACTCTCAGTGTGTTCTGAGTGACAGTGTGTGTTATCTCAGTGAGGGTTGTGCATAGTGTTTGGCTGCACTGAGCCTGTTGTGAGCCATGTGTTAAGAGTTGTGTTGCTTGGAGTGAGTTTTGCAGGTGATGTGAACTGTTTAGCTCAGGTGACTGTTGGTAGTGCAGACTGTAGTTAGAGTTTTGCACATGTAGCTCCAGTTGTGCTCACTGTCGTTTAGCAATCGAAAAAAACTGTAAAGTGTTAAAGTGGTGTGGTGTGAAAGTTTTTTATTCTCTTCTTTCTGCTGTGTTGGATTTTTTAAATAATCAACTAACATTTGTTTTTCTTGCAGGAATGACATTCCTATGCTTTTAAATGTTTCCAAACTCTTTGGGGAAAACTTGTGACTTTGTGTTTTTGTGTTTTTGTGTGTGTGTGTGTGTGTGTGTGTGTGTGTGTGTGTGTGTGTGTGTGAAACTAGATAGATTACTAGTTCTCAAACCTTGTGAAGAGTAATCACAAAAACAGAGTTTGCTTGTGCCAGTGACAGAGGGAAAAGGTTGGGGCTTTTGAACCAACTGAACCAATCATATTGAAGGTGACATGTTAGTCACGATAATCTTATTTGTTGTCTTGATTCTATAAAAACTGTTGTATCCGTGTTTTCTGGTGGGATTCTCAATGGAATTTGTCTGAGATCCTCCGGCCTTGCTTCTTGGGAGAGATTCCCTGAGAACTGCTTGGGAAGATCTCCTGGCCGTGATTAAAGCATTTAAAGGACATTTGCTGAAGTCTGTTTGTCGGTCATTCCTGCGCAGGAAGTAAGCTAGTTTAGGGGAACAAGTTAGTTAGGTGACTATTATTGAACTGGGACGTCAATCTGTAGACGAGACCCAGATAGTTAGGTTTAGGGAAAAATCTACCACACTGCTTATCTTTGTGTTGATTTTTTTGTTGTCCGGTTTGTTAATAGTATTTGTTAGTTTAGGGCCGTGTGCGATCCGTTATTTGCAGGCATGTCGGCCGAGCAAACACAGGGTTTGAGTTCACTCACGAGACGCCATGAGATTAAGGTGGCGTCTGAGGTGAGCGTCGAGGAACGTTGTTTGGCCGTTGGGGAAGTGGTGGGACACGCTAGCGTTTTGTCCGCTTCTAGAATGAACAATGCAACAGTGTTTTTTCTGGATAGTGAAGACAAGGCGAATGAGTTGGTAGAACGGGGAATTGTTATTGATGGCGAATTGATTTCAGTTCTCCCACTGTCCTTACCAGCGGAAATCATTATTCTATCTAATGTACCACCTTTTGTTAGTGATGGATTTCTAACGCAAACTTTGACACGCTATGGAAAGATGGTGTCCCCACTAAACAAGATTCCAATTAGTAGCGAGTCGCCTTTATTGAAACATATTGTTTCTTTTAGACAGTACGTATACTTGATTATTCCGGACGATGCGGATCTAGATCTGACACTGAAATTTCGAATTGACGATTTTAGCTATGCTATTTTCATCACTACTGGAAAAGTCAGATGCTTTGGATGTGGTAATAAAGGGTATTTAATTCTGACAAAAATACTGAGGGAGAGGAAGGAAAAGAAAACAGAACAGTTGAACAAAGACGAAAAACAGAACAGTGATGAAAAAATAAATAAATAGTAAATCTGTGAGTCTTTTAAATGATAAATTATTTACTGCGTCGTTTATTTTTTATTTTATTTTTGGAAGGTATTTAAGGAGAAGAAATCTTCCTTTAAATCTATACAACAATGGTGGTTTGTTGCACCTTGTTCATTATATGGCAAAGTGCAGATAAAACAATTTACGCAACAATATACTCGAAATGTCACAAAAGAATTGAATCGTTCTTTAGAAAAGCTTGAAAAAGAATTGATGGATTTACAAAAGTTTTCTCACACCTCAAGTGATAGTAATTTAAGGGAAACCCTTTTAAAGAAAAAAGCTGAACTTAAAGAGCTGTTAGAGCATTAGGCACAAGGAGCATTAGTTGTAATATTGATCAGATGGATGCACCTTCCTAATATTTATTTAGTCATGAGAAGAAAAAAAGGGCAAAAACGTTTAATCCATGCTCTGCCTTCTGAGGATGGGAATTTGTTATCAAATCCCAGACAGATGCGTGAGGTAACAATGTGGTTTTATCAGTCCCTTTATAGAAGTGAACTTGACCCGAAAAAGAGGGAATAATCTCCTTTCCTAGAGGATCTACCCAAGACCTCAGAAGAGTCCAATGAAGAACTGGGATGTGGTCTAACTCTGGGAGAGCTCTATAAGACACTCTGAGATATGGAGTCTGGGAAAGCTCCGGGTGTGGATGGGCTTCCAGTGGATTTCCTGAAAGTTTTCTGGTCGGAGATGGGAGTTGACCTGCTGGAGGTGTTCGATGACAGCTTGCTGAACCGTTGAGCCGAAGGTCAGTGGTTACTCTTCTTCCCGACAGGAGATCTCACTGAGATTAAGAACTGGAGGCAGCATCACTTCTGTGCAGTGATTATAAAATTACTTTCTAAAACTTAAGATAATAGATTGACTAAAGTAATAGGACAGGTGATCCATCTAGATCAATCTTATTGTGTACCAAACAGGTCAATCTTTGACAATATTTCTTTAATTGGAGATATTATACAGGTTTCCAAATTATTTAATATCAATTGTGCTGTGTTGTCTTCAGACCAAGAGTAAGCGTTTGATCGGGTTGAGCATGCTTATCTATGGAATGTTTTAGAAGCTTTTGGTTTTAATGAGAAGTTTTCAAACATGTGACATTGAGAGTGTTATTAAGTTTAAGTTTAATAGTGCTCTTATGTGCTTCATTCGAGGTCAGTAGAGGTATTAGACAAGGATGTTCATTATCAGGAATGTTATATTCTCTCTTTATTCAACCACTTCTACAAACAATCAGGAAGATTTACACATTTAGATGGTTTTAGGATACCACTTTGTGATGTAAAGTTTTGTATATCAGCTTATGCAGACGACCTTATAATAATTATTAATAAACAAAGTGACATATATGTTTTATCTAAATTGATAGAAGACTTTGGAAAATGGTCTTCAGCAAAAGTAAATTGTAAAAAAAGTGGGGCATTTTTATTAGGAGATTGGAATGAAGGGAAACCTATTCTTCCTGAAGGTCTGTGTTGAAATAGGTAGGGTTGCAGAGATTTTTTTTTCATTATTATAATTTTTTTTTAGGAGATGACAATATCTTACAAAAAAAAGGATGATTTATTACAAACAGTGAAAGGTCGTCTAGAAAAATGGAAGTGAATTCTACCCAACCTGTCTTATAGGGGAAGAACACTTATTGAAAATAATTTGGTCGCTTTACTCTTACGGCACAGACCGGTTTGTATTGATCCTCCAGTGAAATTGACAGCCGAGATTCAAGCGGATTTTGTTGACTTTTTTTGGGAGTATTTTATTTTTGCCCAAAGAAGAAGGGGGCCAAAGAGTGGTTCATCTCCAGAGAAGGAGTGCAGCTCTCCATGTGCGTTTTTGGAAGCCGTCGCCAGCAGATGGCCACAGTAGTTGCCTCTCGTGTTTGGGCATTCAACACGCTGAGGCAGCTTTTGTGGATAGTTCATGTTCCCATTGCGGGAATATGACTATCACAGCGCTGAGATCGAGTCTCACCTTCCTGAAGGGAGGTGCAGTCCCCTCGCCTATGCCCCGATCTAGCGTCTATTCTGCCCCGCAGAATAAACCTACTTCTGTGCATGACCTGGGTGATCTGAGGATTACTGTGAGGGCTTCCCCGCCGAGACAACCTCACGGCTCACAAGCGCTGCTGCCATTGACGTTCACTAAGGTCTTTCCCAAGACCTTATTGAACGTATTGGTCCTTCTCCTGGATGACCAACCGTTTCCTTTGGGGCTCCAGCTGATGACCAGATGTCGATTGCAGCATAGGAGGGGGAGCTTCAGTCCTCTGGAGATGAAGACCCGGCTGCGTTACCCCCTCAGGGCGTGTAGCATTGCCCGAGACCGATCCAGAATGGGCGGCTATGCTTTGCCGGGCCGCCGAGAAGGTCGGGCTTGCGTGGAACCCTCCACCACGTCGCAAACCTTCTTGGTTGGACAATTGGTTTCTCGGGGTGGGCCGTGCTGGTTCTCAGTGCACCTCCCCGGTACCTTTCTTTCCGGAAGTGCATGAGGAGCTTTTCTAGGACGTGGACGGCACCGTATAGTGCCAGAAGCCGTCCTAGTGGCTCCTCTCCCCTCACCACATTCGACGGCGGGGCAGCTAAGGGGTATGTGGATATCCCCCCAGTGGAGCTGGCTGTTGTGATGCAATTGTGTCCAGAATCCGTCTCCTCTTGGCAGGGTAATCCACGGCGAAGGCTTGCAAGGGCTGTGGACAGGCTGCTTCCGCCCTCCATGCCATCGCGCTCTTGCAAGTCCACCAGGCCCGGGTGCTCATGGACGAGGGTGGTTCTGACTCAGAGCTTTAATTAATTAATTAAATTCAAATGATTTCTTAAAAGTTGTTCTGATAAAAAAATATATATATATATATATATATATATATATATATATGTTTCAGGCACACACAGACATCAAGAATCAGTGTATGAATCTCAACAATGGTGACATAAAGAATATTCAATTAGGAAAAGTAAATTACTAAGACAATTCAGATCATAATTTATTCATACTGCAATGCATGATGGGAGCCATGAATGATATTTGATTAGTGGCACCCAGAATGCACTGCAACATTGTCACCATTGTTGAGATTCACAGGCTGATTATTGATGTCAGTGTGTCCAAATAAAACACTTTTTCAAAGTCTTTTGATCAGAACAACTTTTAAGAAATATTTTTGATTATATTGAAAATGCTGATAATAGTATAGTGTAGAATCACAGGCTGCTGTAATCAACAAGGTAAACGTAACTCTATAAATGAGTTTTGTGATTCAGGTCAAATGATGATTATGTCAAAACATAACCAACACAACCTGATCAACTTTTCGTGTTGTTCATCTGGCTGGTATAACTCAGTTACAGCAACCAAACTAAATCTAACGTTAGTAGATTGAGGAGCCCAACTAAAGCAAACACTGATCACCATAATGGCAACTTAAAAAAAATAGATTTTCTCCTTCGGTAATTCTGCTTGTTAACATCAGGTGTCTTCAATAATGTTCAATCATCACTCAATCAATCACTAAATTATCTCATTAACTTTAACACTATTGAGTCTGGAGCCAAATAAACTCCCAGGAGAGTTCATTTAACACTGGAGTTTTTGCTGTGTGAGTTCATGGGTGGAATAAACATATGGCAGGACTTTTACTTTCTGACCCCTGGACTTTCCACCTCTGCTTGCAACCATATGCGTCTATAAACTAACCATAAAGATCTGTGTATTATTCCTGTGAATAATGTGAAAAAAAATATGAAATAAAGTGACTAAAAGGATTTAGAAAATTTGAGAGCGGATCACAGCTCTATCTGTTAGTATCTTTCTTTTTTTTTTTTTTTTAAATAAACATCAGTAAATTTATTCTCATTTTTTTTATTTTTGTCTATTTAAATTCTATTTACAAACTCGCCACAATAATGGTCAATAACTGTAATTTGTTGAAAGCTAATCGTTTTCTGAAAAAGATGACACCTTGCACATTAAGATAGCACATTGTTTTAGAATTGTACAGTTAAAAAATCTAAATATGTGAAAACCACCTATTTTAGCTTCAGGTTTTAAAGGGTTAAAACCATATGGAAACTGAAAAAACATGATTAATAACAGCTTGAGCACAAGATGTTCATGAACAAATCTGTAATGATGTAACTGCACATTTCACAGTCTTTTCCCCCTAGTTTATAACCTTGAAACACAAACACACTCACACATCTGTTCAATTCTACAGATCCACAAGCATTCAGACAAAACACAATCCAACATAGGAAACATCAGAGTACATTACCAGCTGAGGTCGTCTCTGGTGTGACTGTTGTATCGGGGCTGATGATGTTAGTAGCAGCTGAAAAATAATGACTAATAGTTAATACCAATAAATCAACAAACACAAATAATACCAAGAGCTCATGAACACATAATTACCTGCACAGTATGCTGAATAGCTAACAGTTGTTCTAACCAGCTCATAGACATAATAATTGCCTGGACAGGCTTTGACTTTAATGGGACCCGTAATAGTAGCAGTTACTCCTATCATTACTGCAGACATCTCGAGTGACGACTCCATCTGTTACTGTTGGGTGTCCACCACGTATCCACAGTGCAACATCAGTGCCACAGCTGTACTTAACAACACATGTGTCTGGGATAAGAGCGCTCATGCTGTTAATGAAGAGACGATACCAGCCTCTCCAGGAGACAGACCTGTCACACTTTATGACTGAAGCATGTGTATTATTGATGGATCTCCATGTATCGTTCAGTACAGTGTAGTTGTAGCAGGGGTCTGATAGATTATCTGTTATGAAACTATATTAAGAAATCATTACGTTATTGTTAATAAAATGTCATTGTTATAAAATCTATTCAGAAGTGCAGCTTTAGTCATTACTATCTATTTTAATTTCCAATTAACAAAATATTACTTCATAAAGGGGAAGCAGAACTGCTTGAGTTACACAGCACAAGTGAACATTATAGCAGTGAAATTTCAGCACAAAATACCCCACAGTTAATTTATTATAACCATTTGAAAATGTCATTTTTGGGGCCTGTTTTAAAAAGAGCTGTTTTGTGTGTACCACTTTAAATGTAAATGAGCTGCATATCCCCGCCCTGCTGCTGGACCCAGATGATGAAGAGAGTCTGGCACAGAATAAACACGAATGAGAATGGACTAAAAACGTCTCGGAATGGTTATTTGATACATTTATGTACTTACAAAGTTTTAATCGCGTCCCCTTTGCCATTATGGATGTGCAACACACACACACACACACACACACACACGAACTGTGATAACGTTCGCGCAATTTTTTGAAACTACACACACACACACTACTGTGATAACGTTTGCTAAGTACAAACGATTTATTTATTTATTTCTTAAGGGGAGGGAGATAGACGTTTATATAGCCTACTGTCTATGGAGATAGAGCAGACCTTAATTTATTTACATTTGTAAATGCTGCATAAAAATGCCTACAAAACTGTCTGACGTTGTTTGTTGAGACATCCTATGACGACGACAATAAATAGCTTTAGACGCATTTGTTGTTGAACTGGCTGACATCGATTGAAATGACTATTTGCTCAAAAATCATAAAATACACTTACTTCTTCTGGAGGTGACGTTGGATCACGAACTGTAGGCAACGATCCACACTTGAGGATTAACTTTGACCCTCGTTCACTAAACAGTCAGTCAGAAAATGAATCTCGTATTTAGGAAGTTTAAGTGGTGCCTTTTCTTCATAAATAAAATCCATCCGCTGCGTTTTCGGTGGCTCTGATGTCAGTGAAGATTAGTATGTCCATTCTTACATCCCACAACAGAACACCTACACTTCTCACGGTGCGTGTCCACTACAGCGGCAAAAGTCCGCTCAGTGCCGCTGGCAACGCTGTAACGTCTCCGCTTTGGGGTTTTTATCTAAGTTTTTTTTCAACACACGGACAGTATAATCATCAGCGATGCACGCGATTACATTTATAAATAGACAAGCTTTGTTTCCAAATGCACCAAGCAAAGATATCCTTTCAGTTTTATAAACTTTTAGAAACCCAGCCAATATAATCACAATGAACACATCCAAAATAGAATCTTTAACATTGTTGTGAACTTAGAATCGAAAGACCAGGAGACTTGGTTGTTTCTTCAGCAGGATTCTTTATTGAGAACACAAGCTGTCGTTAGCTGCAGTCACCAAGTCTGACGTGAATGTTCTCTTACAGTTTATATACATTTAGGGGCAGGAACCGAAAAAGACAGGTTTAGGAACCGGTTTTAGACAGAGCATTGCCCACCCTAATCCACTCAGCATATCTATTCAAACACTGAGACCCGATTACAGGACTGGCTGGACTTTCTTGCTAAAACACAAACTCCAAGAGTTTCAGTAAAACAGGACTGACCAGAGTCGTTTGCTAGAAAACTCTGATAATCATAATTTATACCTAACCTTAACATGCTAAATTCAATGTAAACCTAAATTAAACATTTTAATAAATCTGGATTCCCACACTTGCCCCTTTGAGAGTCTAAAAAAACTCTCACAAAATACAAATTTATACACTTAAAAGTTAATTCTTGTAACTTGTGTAAGTTACAGGCACATAGCAAGTTCTGTGTTGTTCATCTGTAATTGCATGCTGACACAGAAACAAAACATGCAATTAGGGTCCGTGAAGTTCTTACGGGTAATATTCTTTTATGGTTGGACCAGTCATTTTCTCGTGCGAGGCGTGAGTCATTTGTTGAATGAAACACTTGATACTGTGGAAGCATATGTAGAATGCCAGTAGGAGAAATAACAGCAGCATTGCTATTTCTTTAATCCACAGCCAGGGTTTACCTATCAAGTTTCCGAACCATGAAGAATTGTCTTCAGTCATCTGGTGTAATTTTGTTGAAAAATCAAGAATGTCTTGTTGGATTTTGTTCAAATTCTCTGTTGGATCCATTAACCGGGTGCATCACTCAGGTACACCATACGAAAGGATTAATGTTCCAAGAGTCCTTGACCACCACGTTTGAACACAAGTGAGTCCTGGAATGCAGCCATCTTTGTTGATAGAAGGAGCGGAATTTTGTAGCTGTGGAGAGCTTGGGGTGGAGTGTGTATTTTCTCTGATAGCTGGTAGAACATAAACCAGGGTGCACCTGCCGTTGAATTGACTGGGTAGGATGCTGTAGACAGAGATAGGGGGTGCAACCCATGGGATTCCGGCTCCTACTGAAGGTGCATGTGGCATGCAAACGTTCTTTCCAGCAAACAAGGACATATTCATCAGCTCTTAGAAGATGTTTCTGGGGTCCACACTTTGTGCGATGTCCATGATGGTTAGTAGTAGTACGACAATCTTGATCATGATGAGGGATGACTGAAGTTCCCGTAGGTGAGTCTGCGTTGTGTATTTTTTTTTTCTTCTGTGTTGGTTGTAGTCTCTGCAGTTGGTCTAGTTGTTTTCTGGAGGTTGGGTCTTCATATGCAGGTGTGTAGGTCAGTGCATGTGGTTAAAAACAAACAAACAAAGAACAACTGCAACAGACCAGTATTCATTGTAAAGACTACAAACATTAGGGTTGTATCCTCGGTTTAGTCTAAGTCTGCTAATTGTGGTTCCTTCTTTCCCTATTTCTTAATTCATGAGACACCTAAAAAGGAACAGTGAGGTGAGGATGGACTACATGGGGAAAAGCCTATGAGGTTGTCTTCACCCTGGATTGGCCCCCGACGCCTGTTGCGTCAGTTCTTTCCAGGGCCCTCACTGAACCGTGTACTATTCTGTCCCTGTTTTGTGTACACACTGTACAGTGTGTGAGAAAATTGGCACATTTTCATTCTCCAGTGAAACATCAGTCTTAATAGACATCATATAGAGCATGGAGGTCTGATTGTAGTGTTCTGCAGTGTAACATTTATGGCTGTGAGTTTTCTGAATGTCCCCCAAACAAAGGCTGTGACAGTCACTTTCCTTTTGTTCTATTAAACAAAAAAATAAGTCTTTCATCTTTGTTGTGAGTTACTGGGGAAATTAAGCACTCACAGCCTAAATGGTTAACACTGTATCACGTTGCCCCACGAGTTTAACGGGGAGGGGAGGGGCTGCTTCAGAATATCAAGCAGGCTAAGCAGAAGCTGAGTAACCTTATTTACATCTTTAAAATTATTTTTGCCTTTCCTACACTCATTTCCAAAATGTCCGTGCTTGCCACAGTAAGAACAACTGGCTTCTCTAGGACTTTTGCGTTTCTTTGACTTCTCTGAGTTGACCTTAACAGAAACTGCTGCAATTCTTACTCTCTCTTTGACATCAGAGTCTCTTTCCCAAATAGCTAAACTTTCTAGGTTACTTCTGAGAGTTCTTTTAGGCCACGTAATATCTAGGAATGGCAAGGCTGTTCTGTACTCAGCTACAAGACTATCTGCCCAAATTCGGATTAGAGCTCCTTTGTCAGCTAACACACTTTCGGAATCATTCACTATTCCACTGTACGTTACCGCTACCTGACAGAACCTCTCTGTATATTCACTCACAGTTTCTTCTTTCTTTTGTACACAGCTAGTAACTTTTGACCAATCGATTTTCGGTCCTAAGATATTCTTTAGGATTTTCAAAACACCTTCTCTCAAATCGCCTTTACTGACATGTTGCAGTTCGGAAGTAACAGCACTTTCAAAATCATTGAATTCTGACTCAGTCAAGATCTGTGACATCAGCTGTGTGACTTCCGGCAACGACATGTCGTGAAGGTGCATTTTACTGAACAATGCTCTCCTAAACTCAGAAAAATTTCTTTGCACGGATGGCAAACTTTCAGCAATTCTCTCAATATCTTTCGGACGTAAAGATGTTTTGACTGCTTGTGGCTGCAATATGGGGGTTGCAAATGGAACTGTATCAACACCTTTTCCCTGAGGCTTTTGTCTAGCTACGCACTCTTCAACTGCATTTACATCTGCATTGACATTGTCTTCTATACTATCAAAAGACTGTAAATCAGGATAGCTTTCATCTGACTGTTGGTTTTCTGAGTCACATTTGGTTGAGGCCTTGAGGCCCACCGTTTTCGTGAAACAGGACACTTGAGTAAGCAATTGTTTGTTCTGTTCTTTCAACTTATCTATACAATGAGCTTGTTCTTGTACAATGGATAAGCTAAATTCTCGGTGACAGAAGATAATACCTTTCATATTTTTCTTCCTGATACATGCACCCAACACTTTCTTGCAATCTTCAATTGACCACACTTTCTCTGGATCAATGCCAAATTTATTTGTTAAATTCAATCTGACTGGCTCAGTCACGATGGAGTCCATGTGCTCTGATAACAAAGACTTGAATTCACTATCTGTCCAAAATGGTGTAATCTGTCTAGTACTTTTCCTAAACATTTTGTGAATTTCTGTTCCCACAAAACATTAAAACTTCTCTCTACTGTCTACAATAGAGGGTACACTTGTTAACACAGCTTAACTATTGTTAACTTTCCAAATGACCAACACTTCACACTTAACCTCCCTGTCTACAAAAAAACAGAGGATAAACAAAAATAACTAGCACGTAAAGCTAATTCTTCTCTGCCTAAAGCAAAGGGTACACAATATTAACCTGTAATGTTAATCTTCCCTGACGGGCAGAGGGTATCTTTCATCTCTAAACAAAACTTTTTTTAGAGGATAACTTAGTTAACAAAACCCTGCAGCTGTCTGTTAACTCTTCTCTGAACGGCGCAGAGGAAAAAAAAAACACATATACTGGTCTGTAGCGGTTCTTTGAATGAAGTGAAACTCACCAACCCTTGGTAGTAAAGGAAGATTCTGTAATTCAGTCAGGCTTTGAGATGTTTGAGCTTGAAGTTTCAATCTGGAGGAAGCTGGAAAGATTCAGTCTGGTAATCTTTGTTTAGCTGGAAGTTTCGCTCTGGATTTCAAAAGATGCAGTCTGGAAAGCAGATCTTTTGTTGAGCTTGCTGTTTCAATCTGGATTCAGGTCTTTGAGCTTGAAGTTCTTTGAGTTTCCTTTTTCTCCATCTGGGTTCACGGCACCAAGTTGTTGTGAACTTAGAATTGAAAGACCAGGAGACTTGGTTGTTTCTTCAGCAGGATTCTTTATTGAGAACACGAGCTGTCGTTAGCTGCAGTCACCAAGTCTGACGTGAATGTTCTCTTATACAGTTTATATACATTTAGGGGCAGGAACCAAAAAGACAGGTTTAGGAACCGGTTCTAGACTGAGAGTGCTGACCACCCTAACCCACTCAGCATATCTATTCAAACACTGAGACCCGAGTACAGGACTGGCTGGACTTTCTTGCTAAAACACAAACTCCAAGAGTTTCAGTAAAACAGGACTGACCAGAGTCTTTTGCTAGAAAACTCTGATAATCATAATTTATACCTAACCTTAACATGCTAAATTCAATGTAAACCTAAATTAAACATTTTAATAAATCTGGATTCCTTCACTTGCCCCTTTGAGAGTCTAAAGCGTCTAATTTGTAAACAAAATGATTTCCGCACTAAATCCAGCATAAACTCCGGGACAATTTGCATATGTTTAAACTCTCAAGACAGACGTCACATCCCGAACCTCACAGCAATTGGCTGTCGACCGCGTTTTTCGCTTGATATTTGCATAAAGTCGAGAACTGCCCAACCTTTTGACGCTCTCGGTCGCTCTCAGCGCTTTCTCGGTCCGCTGTCAATCCCAAAATGCACTGCGCGAGCGTGAAGCTCGACTTCCATAAGAAAGAATTGAAAACGCTCGCTCCGCTCCGCTCGCACCGTGCCAGTGGACACGCACCGTAAGCGCGTTACGCGCGAATGATTTTATTAGTGCTTTTTGTGCATTCACGCGTTTGACGCGAATTCGTGTCTGCCGCCCGAGTTGAAAAATCTGAACTTCTGCGTCAATTCGCGCCGCGTTAACCAATCAGGAGCCTGCTTGCTGCATCACGTGGTGAACTGACAGTTTAAAATGTTATTTTATGTTTGGCCTCAATACATTATTTTGTAATATGACTAAAATGCACAACAAAGCAAATCTTTCACATAAAAACTTGATTTCAATATGAGAAATACTCATTTTTTATTGAATGCTATTTATTCCATATTTATTCTGGATTATATGAAACTTTATTAATCTAATGTAAAGACAACAAACACAATTTAGTGTATAAAAAAAAAAATCACAGGACAGGTTTCACTTTTGGAGGCTGGCTCCATTTATTATCAAAACAAAAATAAATGACAGATTAGGTGGGTGCGGGCGAGGGTGAACCTCGCGCCGGGCTGTACAGCGCGGGCTCGTCAGGCAGCGACCACCACTCGAGGCCGAGGCTTATATGGCCTACGCTGTCCTCGTCAGCGTCCTCACCGTTAGGTCCACCAAACCTACCTCCTGGAGCAAATTTTGAAACTCCTGAAACCCTCCGGAGGGTTTGGTGGACCCGAGTACAGCGACGATGTCCCCTACGCTGCTGTTTCTGCTCTCCAGAGCATGTACGAGCGGTGACTCTCTCGATTAATGCTAATGCTAATGCTCGATAAACATCTAAAAAAAGATGACCGCCAACAGGTTTCGAAACTTTCGCCTCTGACGCGCGTAAATTTCGATTCAAACTTTTGATTTTACGCGCGTCAATTTCGCTCTTGACACGCGAATGCACACAAAGTGGTCAAGCGTATAACTAGATGCGGCAGGCGCGAATTTGACGTGCTGTTCGCGTCCGGTGTGAACGCACAGTTATGGTGCGTTCACACCGGACGCGAACAGCGCGAGTGATTTCAATGTTAAGTCAATGCAAAGACGCGTTACGCGCGTAAAAAATTCCTGCGGCGCGAATGAGGCGTTTAGCGCGACGCGGTAGACGCGAATTCGCCTCATTCGCGTGTCAAGTTCGCCCGAATGACGCGAATTGAGCGTCTGGCTCGTTAAGCGCGAATGATTTTATTAGTGCTATTTTTGCATTCACGCGTTTGACGCGAATTCGCGTCTGCCGCCCGAGTTGAAAAATCTGAACTTCTGCATCAATTCGCGCCGCGTTAACCAATAAGGAGCCTGCTTGCATGCTGCTGTCACGTGGTGAAGTGACAGTTTATAATGTTATTTTATGTTTGGCCTCAATATTTTGACTAAAATGCACAACAAAGCAAATCTTTCACATAAAAAAACTCGATTTCAATATGAGAGATACTCATTTGTATTGAATGCTATTTATTCTATATTCTAGATTATATGAAACTTTATTAATCTAATGTAAAGACAACAAACACAATATAAAAACTTTTCAAAATATCACAGGACAGGTTTCACTTTTGGAGGCTGGCTCCATTTATTATCAAAACAAAAATAAATGACTGTACAGCGCGGGCTCGTCATGCAGAGACCACTCGAGGCCGAGGCTTTATACAGCCTACGCTGTCCTCGTCAGCGTCCTCACCGTTAGGTCCACCAAACCTACCTCCTGGAGCAAATTGTGAAACTCCTGAAACCCTCCGGAGGGTTTGGTGGACGCGAGTACTGCGACGATGTCCCCTACTCTGCTGTCTCTGCTCTCCAGAGCATGTACGAGCGGTGACTCTCTCGATTAATGCTAATGCTAATGCTCGATAAACATCTAAAAAAGATGGCCGCCAACAGGTTTCGAAACTTTCGCCCCCGGACTTCGCCTTTGACGCGCGTAAATTTCACTTCAAACTTTTGATTTTACACGCGTCAATTTCGCTCTTGACGCGCGAATGCACACAAAGTGGTCACGCGTATAACTAGACGCGGCAGGCGCGAATTTTGACGCAGATTCGCGTTTGGTGTGAACACAGCATTAGGAGACATTACCAGCTGTCGTTGAAACAATGGAGGATGCAGATCACCGAGGGCGGGGTCTATGCCAAAACCAGATGTCAATCAAATCACGTCGGTGGGGCTTAGCTCATTTCTACGTCACAGTGAGAGAAATCTAGAACAGGGTGTTCTGAGACAGTGCTTATGATTTATTGAGATAGTAAAAAAACTACTGGGTGGATTTTTATAATTCTAGGGTGGTTTTGCTCACACACTGCCAACACACATTTATGTTCAAACACCATGTAAAAGTGAATTTTGCATAATAGGTGCCCTTTAATACCGGTCCAGATTAATTTATACACTGTCAGCAGACATGAGCTGAGGAAAACTGGACATTTCAGCACAATACATTACTAACGCCGGTTGTCTCTTGTGTGACAGTTATAGAGGCCAAGAGATCTGAGATAAAAATTATAATGAATACAAATGAATCAACAACTTACGAAAGATGCAATATTTTAACCAGAACATTCTAGGTGAACTCTATTAAACTCTCATTAATAATGTCACAGCTCAGTCATCTCAATGAAAGAAGTGTGTGTTACATATTAAGAGGGATTCATTTTGAGTGGCTGCTCTCCGAAGATCATCAAACACACATCATTAGATCAATGAAGGCCCAATCTTATAAAGTCTTATTTAGTATGTACTGTGTTGAGCTTAGGGAGGATTTAAACATGATGAAATGTTTTAATCAGATTGGAAACACACAATAAAATTAGCCCAAATACTTCTTAAACAAACACGTGGACCTACATGTGTTATTATCACAAAAATAAATAAATGAGCAAAAATCACTGCTTATTGACTTACACAGCATAACAGAGATGATAGTCTGTGCTCTTATAAAACCTGTCATGAAATACAAAGTAAAAAAAAAAATCAATAAAAACTAATGAAAATGTATTTGATTGAATTGAAATTTTGAGTTTGAGAAAAGTACATTCATCATCTGTCATAAATGCTTTTGCAGCAGTGAAAAGCACTTTTATAATATACTCACCTTTATGAAGAGAGGAAGCCATTTTCAGTTTGGTCACACCGGTGTATTTCTCTTTATATAAAAACAGTTCAGATGATGAGTTTCCTTTACAGTTTAGAGAGAGAGAGAAAACAAACAAATGACCCGAGATAATTATGCATGACTTTAGTTTGTTGAATGACTTTGCGTGATTTTAGTCAAACACACATGGAAATCCCACTGTATTTGTGAGTTTACAGTACATGTTGCAACAGTCATAAATGAGGAGAGTCTGTAATGATTTAGAGACACACGATGGCGCCATTAAGCTACTCTATCTTACTTTTATTTGTGAAAAGAAAGAGAGAATGAAGAGGTTTGGGTGTGTTTATTGCAGGGCCATCGCTAGACTCTTTTTACAGGGAATGAGTCCCAGTGAAATACAGTAAAATATTGCTGATATAAATTCTTGGTTGATGGTGGAGATTAAATTATACCGTCCTGCTCATCATTCACTGATATTTCAACTATCACGTAATGTGTGTTTTCTGTCAGAACTAGCCATTCACGAATAAATCACTATTGGTCTAATTGGGGCCGTTTACACAACACTGTTTTCAACAAAAACTGATTTCAAAATTGTATGCCTTTTGGGTACTGATAACAAACTTTTGAAAACAGGTTTCAAAGAGCAAGTTTTTGAAAACGATAACGTTATCGTCTCCATGACAGTAAACTTAAAAATGTGAATCTGTGAAAACATTGACAGCATGCACACGCGTATTACGTGTTTAGTGTAGTCAAATAAAGCATATCTGTGCCCAGTGTGAATAGTTTCATATGAACCTATTGTTTCTATATTGTAAAAATCTTATTTGCAGCAAATACTAGGAGGGGCTTGAAAAGGCCCAGAGTCTAACTCTTCGCCTATGATCCTAGTTGGGATATTATTTGAACTGTTTATGATTTGAGTGTGAATTTCACTTATTCAAAATGAATAGTTGTATCGTTCAGCACAGTCACTGTAAAAATGAATATGCTATATCTAATCAATAAGATTGTGGCAACAGATTACAAGCAATATTATTAATTCAATTTAACAAATTAGAATTGAGTAATAATGAATCAAATTAATTCCTCAAAAGTTAACCATTTAAAATGAGTAAAATTTACAACAATTTTTTTTAAACAAAAATATCTGAATAACAGACAGACGTCAAAGATGAATTAAGAACTCTTTATTTTTTATTGCCAACATTGAAGACACCTGATATTAACAAGCAGAATCACTGAAGGATAAAACCGTAATTTTAAGTCATCATTATGTTGATCAGTGTTTGTTTTAGTTGGGCTCTTGACCCTTAAATCATTAACTTTAGATTTTGTTTGGCTGCTGTACCTGAGTTATACAGCCAGATGAACAAATAGAAAAGGTGATCTGATGGTGTTGGTTGTGTTTTAACATAATCATTATTTCTCAATCATTCATGAACTCATATAGAGCCCAATTTCTGAGTTAGGTTTACTTTATTAATTATAGCAGCACTGTCCTTGTACAGCATAATATTTTTAGCCTTTTCAATGAATTTTTTTTTTTAATTGATTTGATTATTTGGATTTCATTGAAAAGGATAAAATATTATGATTAGGATGAGACGCCATCAAATATCCCGCAGATGTGGTGTTTGTGGTGAAGGATAAGCCTCATCCAGTGTACAGAAGAGACGGATCATTTATTCTGCAAAAATTACACTCAAAGAGGTAAGATGGGCTCCTATTTTAAGAGTTTGCTTACAAACTCTTTTTTTCCCTGTCTGTACTTTTCTAATCCTGTTCTTCTCTACTTTCTCAGGCACTTTGTGGTTGCACAGTTAACGTTCCAACACTGGATAATCGCACTGTTAACTTAACAACTCAAGACATTGTCCGTCCCAGGATGAAACGGCGTGTCACCGGGGAGGGTCTTCCTCTTCCGAAATCCCCAAATCGTCGTGGGGACTTGATTGTCGAGTATGAGGTCAAGTTTCCCGAAAGATTAAGCCAGAGTGCCAAGGACACTATCGCAAATGTTTTGCCGGCTTCTTGAGCCATGTATACTGCAATGCTGGAGACATTGCCATTGGGAATTTTTGGTTTCATAGTATTTAAAGGATGAATATGAGGGGCTGCTGAAATTGTCGAACTGTTATTCTGTAATGTACTGCCAGTGAGAGACTATCTGACCAAAAACATTGCTGGACTAGACTGGTTTATGTGTTTGTCATGTACATTTTTAGCTTCCTAAATTTTTAGTTTCCCCCCATTTTAGTTTCCTTTGGGTCAAGTCCAGCAGAAAGTCTCCAGCTGCGAACACTTGGACAGCGTTTTGTTGTCAACTACACACATCTAACACATCTAAGTTTACTTATTCCAAAGATGGACAGTAGAGCATGTTGTGATGTTGCGGGGCTACAATAATATAGTTTCTTATCAGCAGCCTGATCCTTTGGACACCTCAGGGAAGTCTTTCTGTGAAAGTAGCTTGTACTTTTTCTGCTAATACGGACTAATACGGTTCTGCTGATGCCACTAACAGTCATTTCCAATATAGTGGTGGCTCAAAGTGATGCTTGGATCCTCTCTCTTCTAAGTATGTGAAACAACACTTGATGCAGATGTTATATGGTGAGAAACTCAAAAGCTCAAAGTCAGATAGAGGACAAATCTGTAACAAATACTAGATTTATTTAAAATAAATGATTCAAACTGATCATACTGATATTGTGGGTAATTTTTCTGTTTTATTATAGGTAATTTATGTTATTGTTTTTAATTGTGAAACTAAATAGGTTTATTCACAAATTACTTCTGTGGAATCTTTTTTGGATTGTGAGATTATGAGTTATGAATATGTTTTGAGTTTTGAACAAGAGGCAACATTCTGATCTGAAAAATGAAGCCTACCCGGAAGTGCGAAAAACTGCAATACATCGAAAATCCGCTAGGGCGAGGTCCCAAAAGGGAGCAAATTTCCATAGCCCCCATGTTAAAATGTCTGTTTTCACAGCATAAATTCATGTTTTTACAGGTTGGTCCCATGGACTTTTATTGTATTTTCCGATAGGTTCCGAGTGCCTGACAACCACGAGGGCTGTGAATTTGTTTCTAACTCGTTAGTTTAGATCGTATTTAGATATAAAATGTATGACAATAAGGGCGTGGTTAACTTTGATTGACAGCTTGATTGACAGCTGACAAGGCAGCGCCACGGAGAATGACAACATAAGAAGCACCATTTTTTAATACAGTTTACATATAATACTACTGTTTCTGTATCATGAAATGTAGTTTTAAGAGTTTTTCAGGCGAGAATGTAGTTGTTTAAAGCTCAAATCTGTTGTTTATTTATAAAGATTCATGAACATTTTATCCAGGTTGTGAGATCCAGAGATGACTGGGCGCTCGGCGCTCATGTACCCCGCCTGGAACAGCTTTTCCTCGGCTAGTCGTTCTGAGGTTTGTCGCTAACTCTGGCGTCTCTGTAGTGGTTAAACATGAGATATAATTTGTCTTGTGTATATCTGTTACGTACATGTACGTATTTAGAGTGTTGAAATAGGGATATGTGGGTTTGTTGTTGTTGTTGTTGCGGTGGTGTGTGTGGGTGTGTGTGTGTTTCAGATACTATTGGATCAATCTACAGCCTGTCAGTTTTCCTGCAGGATGATGACGTCTCGGTTCACCCATCCAATCACATTCTTCCACCTTCTTCAAATACCCGTATCTCTTCCACGTCCCCAGCTTTTTGGCTCACTTTGATTTTGCGTTTGTTTGGCTCGCTGTTGTTTTCTGTGTGTCTATCGTTTTTCATTCAAATTGTCATAGTGGTTGTGAAGTGTTTTTGTTTTACTGTTCATACTTGTTCAGTCATCACGTTGCATGTGAGGCTGGGAAGGAGGGAGCAGGTTAGTAAGTCGCGCGACATACATTGCGCACCACGTAGGAAAAGTTTGAATTGTATTAGACACACTAGTTTAGGAGAGTGCCACACCCTGTAAGTTTTGTTATATGGTAGACAGTGTAGCTTTGTTAGGGCGTCTTGACGCCGAAGACTTTTCTTTTCTACATTTTTCGTTTGGTAGTTAGTTTAGTTGCATTGATCTTCTAGGTAGCTTGTTCTGTTTTATTTATTTATTTCATTTGGCATCTCTCGAGCTCGCCTTCCCACCTTTGTTTGTTTTTGTTTAGTATTGTTAATTGTCGTTTTTCTCATTGTTTGTAAATATTGTAAATATTATATTCTCTTCATTCGTTCACTTTTTGGGTTCTGTAAAATAAATACTTTTGAGCTGAGTTTTTTTTTGAGTCGATCTTTTTCCTTTTATTGCCTGGTCCTTCATAAGTTATACGCACATCTTTATTTAAATGTTATATTCCCTTACCCCTATCTAAACAACAAAAAGGGACGTAACAATATCTAACGGGCGATTTTTGGTCTCGTAAATCTATAATTTGTTCCCTGGCCAATCGTTTTGGCTGAGGGGAAGTTTCATAACTTTATAAGCTATTTAACTTTACCGTGGTATGGTTAGACTAGATCGAGCGCTGACTTTGTATGTTTGACTGAATTGTTTGCTTTATTTGTATAGCTTCTTGTAACTTTACCTTTTACTTATACTTTTATAATGGCTAATATTGATAAAACTGAAATTTAACAAAAAGAGACTGGGTTGAGTTTTGTCATTTTAAATTTTAATACAACGAATATGATCTGTAATGTTGTTTACTGCAACATCTGTTGTTTAGTACAAATGCACATATTGCCTGGACCATATTAAAATGTTTAATATTTTTATATTATATTTAAACGAAAAGAGGCAGGTTTGTGTTTTATATTTTGTTTTTTTATAAATAGGCAAACGTTATGTGCAGTGAATATAATCAATACGCGTTGCCTGAACCACATTTGTGTGGCTATAATGTGTAACACAAAGGAGACAGCCCGCGCATGTAATTAAAAATTGCTCAAACTCCTCGTGACCAAACCCCATTTGTCGTTGTCTGACTTGATTAGATTAACGCAAATTCTAATACACAAAACACCTCTATTGTCTCACAATGCCGCCAGGCAGGACGTGCGGACCCAAATGGCGCATGCATCGATTGCCCTCCTTGGAATCACGAGTCTGCCATCTTTACACCCCCTGGAGATCGTTGAGACACTGATTAACAGCTCAGCACAACAGAGCATTATCTACCGGACTAATTTAATCAACACTAGTAATGCGCACACACATAGACTCTTATCCCGTGCTCGAACCCTCAAGACTGTCCGCACACACACACAAGGAAACACACACAGATCCTACCATTGTATGGATCGAAATCATCTTGTGAAATGTTTAAATTGTATTCTCGTGATGTAGGCATGATCCTTTGTCCATTGAGTGCAAACACACATACATACATACATACATACTGGTCTTCCCCCTCAGGAAAGAAAGGAGGGGGGGGAGCAGACGCAGTTCACGCACCGGACACACAAGCTGTGAACTTTCAGTACCCCTTTACACACACAGAGAAGCTCGGATGTGCGGACATTATGATCAAAAATCACCCTTTTCCAAATGTATTCTTGAAATGTATTTGTTTTATGTGATGGTCCTTATAAATCGGACCGCTATAACCTAGTTTTATGATATACTCAAAGAATGAAATGCTTGTTATAGTGAAAAATCTTATATCTCTACGACTTTAAATCATGACATAGTCGTCCACGGTATTGTTCTCTTCCAAAAATCTCAACGGTAGTGAATCTTTAACTCAAAATCTCCGAAGACGCATTCTTTTATTAATTCCGGTGTTATTAATATTGGGACCAAATTTAACTTCTCCATAACTGTTAGAAGGGGGCGTGAGCCTCCGCAAAAACGTCAGGAGGTAGTCGCCATCGCCCTCCCAGGCGATTGGGTCATACACCTCAAGAGGCGTGAGCTCAGCTCCTTCAAAATGCCGCGTAACTCTGAAAACATTGCAGTCTGCCAGAGAGAGAAGAATACCACGCTTCCTTCCTTCCTTCAAGGAAACCTTCGCTCGCTTTTATTTTCATTTTCTTCCAAGTTTTATTTTCCTAACGATTTTACTCCAGTAAATAGTCTGTTTCAACCAACAACGAAACCAACTTAAAGCTAAGATCAACTTGCTAAGTTTCGCTCGTTTCAAGTTGCCATAGCAACGACAACGCCGTGACCCACTGCTCCGGTGAACACGTGACCCAGGCGCTTTGGTCTGCACCTACGCGACACACACGCACCAGGAAGGCCGACAAAGAGTAACGTAGACTTTAAATTTGTAATCTGAAGTGCTGTTTCAAATGTCTAATATTACTGTGCCTATTGGGTTTTTGTTGTGAACGATTGAACTGTTTCTTCCTATCTCACAATTCTCTCACTCACACTGACTCACACTTCTTCGCATACACATAAATACATGCCCACGTGGTTCTGGACAAAACACCAGACCACGTGCTCCAACACACCCACACACACGAAATCATTCTTAAAATCACTCTTACTCTCTTTTGCTCATCTCTCTCTCTCTCTCTCTCTCTTATATTCTCCTTTCTTCCCCTATATTAACCTTTGATTCCTACGTTTATTTTGTTGTTTTCCTTATTGCGATCGTATATTGTTTTGTTTATGCATATTTACTCCTGTGTGATTTTAAAGTAGTTAGTTCATTTAAATAAACTTGTTAAATCATTTGAATCAAGTTTGCTTTGTTTGTTTCAAATCTGAGTCCCTGGGTAGTGCAGATCTTACCTTAAGCTCTACGGTCAATTTTACTATTGAAAGAAATCTCAAATTGTCTAAACACGAGGATAATTATTTTCTTTGTGGCCACAGGAAAAGTGTTATCTTTTGGTGTTAAAGACGCTAGATTTCCGTTCAGAAATTGTACAATTCGTGTGCTGGACGCACATTTTGTACAATAAATGAACATTCTTCAACTTATACCTAAAATTTCCCCAAATTGAAACATAGTTCTATCTGCCTATATCATTAATTACAACGAGAAATCGTGTGATTGTTGATATACGTTGAAGTTGACCTACTCCCTAGTTGGGAATTATTTAATTCATGTAAGCAACATATGCATATTCTCATTAATGCTAATTTGAGCTAATTATTTCCCCAAAATAAGTCATTGTTGTTACATATTTATTGGTGTTTGGAATGCGGGCACTTTCATACTCGGTTTGATACAGATTATGCAAGTTTTGTATTCATGTGTGATTTTGAAAGTTTAACAATTTTGTGCGCGCTTGAATCTGATAACGTTATTGAATAAGTATTGCATTACTGAATAAGTCGACTCGAAAAAAAAAACTGATCAAAGGGCGAAAAGCCATAATCCGCCAGTAAATCTGGTCTGGATAAAAACTGCAGTTACAGTATTGTTGCGAGTTTAAGAAAAATCAGTTTTTACTTGACCGTACATGTAATTCTGTGTTGAGACCTGTGTGTGGATCAGAGGAATCCCACAAGGCACTACCGGTATTTTTCTGTAAAACCCGAGAGCAAATAAGCTACTCCGGTCAGAAAGAATATATATTCTATTGTAAATCGTTCGTAAACGATAAAATACGGGTTATAAAACTCTGGTTTTGCTCACCAGAAAGAAAACCCCGTTTCCGCGTCTGTACAGACCAGAAACAGATCCGCCGAGATCTTATTAAATTGTTTGCAGTGTGTTTGTGTTTGCAAAGATCTGCCGTGATCTTTAAAAAGAAGTATTTGCAGCGTGGTTTGGTGTACGTGCGAAGGCCTGCACGCTTGAAATTGTGCGTTCTGAAACTTTCTCCAAATACCGCCCGGTGACGTGGTCCGCGTAAGCTCAACACTGCCACCGCGTGTTCAACCACAGGTACAGACCTGTTGGTCATTTTTCTTCCGCTTTGATTTTGGTGATTCAAAAATTTGCGGTCGTTGATATCTAAGAAAGTTGTTTAAATACATATTTGTATTTCCCGCGCGCTGAGTTCGTTAAAACAACCCTTTTTGGACTGAGACATTTTATGGTGAATTGTCAAATTCCCAAAAACGGAACCGGAAATCATAGGGTGTCTCGATCCAAAAGCACTGATAGTTCACCCGGAAGAGGACAGTGCCCCCTCGCGGCCACACCCCTCTGGGTCAACTATCCCTCTTCTGTTCGAACTCTCTACTCTGCTGTGTTTCCATTTCTAAATCTGCCTTAATGATTCTGTTTGGTTTTATTCCCATTCCATAATCATTTAATAACAAATTCAATGTTATAGTAATTATTTTATTTTAGAGATCTTTCTATTTCTCCAAAACAACAGAACTTTTTCTCTCCAAAGGTAGTTAGATTTGAAGTGAAATTTGAACTTAATTTAATTTTGGTTATTCCCATTGTCACATTCCAGTCATTTTAGCCTTGAGAAGGACACTGCCCCCTGGTGGCTGAGCCTTCTCAAGTCAGCTATCTGCCTGCTACAAATTTATAGATTTATTAAATTTAATAACTTCAGTTATTGTAATCATTAAAAGGAATCGATTCTAATTCACTTGTGACTCTTCCTCAGGCTTAGTTGGATGTGATCTTGAACCAATTTTGAATTAAGATTGTAAATTGTGTCAAACAATTAGGGTGCACCACAGAGAGACGCCCCCCTTGAGGCCGTAATAAGCCACTGCAGCAGCCTACCACCCCCTCTTCTGGTTTCCACCTGCATTGAGGTCACTGCTGAACTTCCATCGGGTTAGGTTATTTCAGAATAACTCTCATTCTATCCAAACTCCTTTCTACTGTAAACATTAGGTGGCAAAAGCCGTCCACACCTTTATTTTGCTTCTTCCCTTTTGGGTTAGTTTAATTTTCTTTCTCTCTTTAACATTTTATTTTATTATCATTGTTTTCATTTACCTGTCACGGGCCACCTGATTTTTGTCCTATTTTCCACCTAACTCACTTTGGTGTAAGCCAGGAATCTTAAAATCACTTTAAGCTACTCTGCTCACTCCATTTTGTGTGTCATAGGCAAGACTCTCAGCACCTGCAGTGGACTGTGGGAGCCCGGTTGGACCTCCGTGGGCCGGGTTGGCCAACTGACGTTACCAGCACTGACCGTGCGGTGACTCTTGAGTTTCTCTTATCTCTGCCCCGGCGGCGGCACGCAGTAGTGACATCAGCAATCCGGTGCCTCGGAGTGCCAGCCTCCACGCCGACGCAAAAGTTAATTGTTGGGACCGCTGCACAAACCACCGACAGCCCCTGTCACTCCAGCGTACGCTGGTGGGTTCTGGGCAGCACCCACCTTTACATTGCAATCGGTTGGCTGGTACCTCCGGGACTACTAGGATTGTGCTTACGGTCACTCTGTTTGAGTGGGCGTGGCCGTGAGCAGAGTAACAGAGAATCCAAGGTCACGGCGGTCAGGTGTTTGGGCGCCAGAAAGGTTGACTGCGCTCCGCGGGGCCCGGCTGGGTTGACCTCCGTCCATTTCAGGTAAACTGAACTTTGATAATCAAACAAACAAAAAAAAAACAAAACAAAACAAACCCTTGTCTTTCTTATGAACCACATAATCGTAAATATTTTCCTCTGGGCACATCCCTCGTGCTATTAGTGTCCAAAGTGCAGCCCAGACCAAATCACTGACATTTTTGTTAATTTTGTTTCTTCCCTCCCTTTCAATCCTCGCCTACTCTGCTTTGCATGTTCTGTTGCAGCTTGTCTTGCAGAGCACCAACGAGACCCCAAAAGGCTAAGTAATCAGAGGGACAACCGAACAGCATCTATTTTCGGGCCCTGTGCGGACCCGCCTAACTGTCTAAAGTCAGTTAGCCAAAGTTCTATAGACGGCACACCGTCCTATAGTTTATTAGTCTCGCGACTCGATTGCATTGGCCCTTCTTGTGTGTCTTGTGTGTTGTGTTTCTCTCGCCTACAGTGAGTCAAAATGTCCCGTGCATCCAGTCCTGCGGAACACTGGAATAGCCTCGAGGCGTGGTTAACCGCCATAACTACAGGCTGTCTACCCAAGGACTTCGGTGACCCAAAACTCCTGACCCAACAGGAGCTGGACGACAAAGTGGACCAAATCATGGCCCAGGACCCCACGCAAGCCTACAGTGCAAAAGACTGGAGTCGCATCATCGGGAGTCTCTCCCACTACCTATTGTCCCAGGCACGTCTGCTGGAGGAGGACAAGGCCAAGCTGGAAAAGGACACCGCCGGACTAAGGACTCAGCTGAAGGAGGCCTGCACACAAAAGGAACAAGCACAACAGCGTCTACAGGAGCTACTTCTGGAGGATGAGGATGACACCCAACCGGAACTACAACAGGAAGTGGAAAGACTACAACAGGCCCTGGAGGACCTGCGTCTGGACACGGACAGGACAGTGGAGGCGGAGAAACAGACCACTGCAGCCCTCAATGACGATCTGATACGTGGAGAGGCTCAGCTAGAAAGAGCACTCACAGAAATAAAGGACAAAGACGCAAGAATTAAGGCTTGTGAGACATTGTTGCAGAAAGCCCGAGCTGAGATTAACGAGCTCATCCAACAGAGACAGGATCTCAAAGACGAGCTGGACATTGTCCACCGCGAACTCAAACATGCGTACGGACTGCAAGGTGGACTGGGGGGGGGGACACATGCCACTTCGTCTCCCCTCACCAGCGAACCTGCACTTCACCACCAAACGCTTAAAGAAGAAGAGGAAAGCCGACGTCATGACACTATCCCACCTGCTGGCCCCGTCCTGGAAGGACGAGCCACCAGTCACCGCACAGCATCCAAAGAACTGGACAAGCTTGCAAGAAACATCCCTACATTCAATCCAAATCCAGCCGGGGGCAACGACGTGTACTCTTACTTAACCGACATTGAATTCCACTTACAAACCGTGGACAACGTCACGACTTGGGACAAGTTATACCTCCTTCGGACCACTTCTGGTCGTATTGTAAGAAGTTTCCTTGATAGACAGCCAGAATCTGTGAAACAGAATTATCCACAATTACGACAAGCCCTGATCCGCGAATTCTCTAACCCAGACTCGGACCAAGGCATCATTGCGGCAATGGACCTCAAACAAGCTCGTCTGGAAACACCGCAAGCCTACTACGAACGTCTGCGACTCGCTTACTTCGGACCGAGGAATGAGGCATTTATGGAAGAGGACGTTAGTTTCAAAACGCTTTTCCTGCGGAATCTCCACCCCACTCAAAGTGCACACCTGGGCGTTTTAGTTTGTCCACGGACCCTGTCAATTCAACAATTACGTGACCTGGCCCACAAAGCATACGTAAAACAAACGACTGGGTCTGACAAACCTGGGAAATACCCCACAGTTTTCCCTGTCACTGCACCCTTTCCAGAACTGAATTTAGAAGGTGCACAGCCTACCAACTACGGACCCAGCAACAGACAGCCACGACCGTTCCAAGCTGGCAGAGGACAGCGTGGGCGGGGGGGAACCCGCCCAAAACCACAAAATGACCGTTTCAGGGGATCCCGGGACCGACAGCACTTCCCCCACAACCAAAAGGGGGGGGGCAGCTGGGATGCCGACCGACACCCCAGGAAAGGCCGACCCCGATCTCCCCGAAACACAAGCCCAGAGAACCGGCAACGGGACCCCTCCCGACAAGACACCGGTAAGCTCAAGATGGAGCCCAAATCCAGCGGGAACAGTGCAGCCACGTCCGACGCAGAAGAACTTCTGAACGTCCTGAGAGACTTTCTCAAAAAGAAACCCCACAAAGAAGACAAAGACAAACCAGACACTGCATGACTAACCCACAGGCCTGAAACCAATGCTATATGCACTGACAGCCCACCTACCACTGCTGTCAAACCCCACACTGCTGAACTTGCTGTTACATTACCTAATGACAGCTCCACTCACTCCCTCCAAGTGACAGGCCAACAGAACACTGCTGTCAAACCACAAACTGTCGAACTTGCTGTTACAGCACCACATGGCCGCCCCACTCACGTCATCCAGCTGACAGCCCCACAAAACACTACTGTCCAACCACAAACTGTTGAACGTGCTGTTACATCACCAAACGACAGGGTCACTCACTACAACCAGCTGACAACGCCACTTCCTGAACGGGACTGCAGCAGCTCTCATGATAAAGTACCAGACAGTGCTGTCTTGCTGATCTGCACCCACGACAAGCCACCTGACACCTACCCTCATTGCTTGTCAATCAACACGCAAGGTTCAACACCGCAACTTCTGGGCAACCTAATAGAAAGAGGAGTGGCACGAAAACTGTACTTAACAGTTACCTTGGAAAAGGAAATGCAGATCGAAGCACTGGTGGACACCGGCTCTGATCTAACGCTTATTTCTGTTCAGCTGTTTGAAAAACTCAAATGTGAAACTCAAAGACAAAACAGAACTCTTAAATTCCACACGTGTGAGTTGAACGTGCAGTCATACAGCCAGAATGACATCCAGCTAAAGAACGTGGCTCCCATTCACCTGACAATCGGTCCGATGAGCATAGTCCACCCTATATATATTTCTCCAGTACATACTTATCAATTTCTCGTAGGCAAGGACCTGCTGGACCGCTTTGAACCATTATTAGACCTCAAGCACCTACAAGTTTGGGCGCAGGTGCGCGAACCACACCCCCTTCAGCCACACGACTCCATCGAACCAGACTGTCAAACCACAAGGTTCACGGGAGTTCCATCAGCCAGACACGAGGACAAAGTCCCCACAGCTGATCAGGGTTCAAGTTCGCTACTCTGCACATTCAGAACAACGCCAGACTCTGATAATTACCGCCCCCAAGTAAAAACTCCCCTGCAGTTGCAGGATGTGACCACAACAGACATTACCCTGGCACTATGGGCAGATAACTCAGCCATAAGTCTCTCCCTATTCAATGCAATCATTGAAAAGACTCCAGACCTGCCCTACACCTGCAAACGCACACGTTTCCCTTTGAACCCAGATCCATCCTCAATGACATCTGCCAAAGGAATCTGTGCTTTGAACTTGACATGGAATCACCGACACTTGACCCATTACTTTCTGATTCTGGAAGACCCAGCCCACGACGTTTTCATTGGAGCAGACATTTTGATTCGCCTCAAGGCTCATGTGGACATGATTAATGAAGTTGTATGGGCTCCCTTGACTTTACAGCCACCTGTTCCCATCAGCCATGACAATCTACTGTCAGGGCAGACCATTCCAGAAGTCTGCACTCTTATCAACGAACAGGGAACGGTGGTACCTGCTTACACTAAGGGGGTCGCTGTACGGCTCAACCTGCGACAAGGCCAAACCCTAAACCACACACTGGCCTTCTTCCAGCCTTCACCTGAGTGCGTGGAACTCGGACTAACCCTCGAAGCCACACCCCTCACTGAAGTGTCATCTCGGGTAGTCTACATCCTATTCAACAATTGCACGGCAACTGACATCGGCATCCCCAAAGCCTACAGACTGGGATGGCTAGTCAGTCACGCCTTTCATGACTTTGACCTGACGTTACCCGTCATAGGGCCCATCCCACCTGCACTGATACCTGAAGGGCATACTGACAACACATTGCTCACAGCACCCTTCCAATTCATTGCCATCACATCTGTCATGCCGGTGGCCAAAAACCAGGTGTGCAGAACGGAGCTGACAGAGGACAAACAGCTCACAGTGTACACAGTCTCCCACCAGCCTGTCACTGAGACTGATACACCTGCCATGCCTGTCACTGAGACTGATACACCTGCCACGCCTGTCACAACCAGCTCAACTGACGACAAGCCTACGGAGGAACCGTATCCAGGTTTTGAATCCCAAGTGCAACAAATTCTACAGGATGCTGACGCACTTCAGGACAATGCCGATCGCCAAAAGCTACGACAAGTCCTATATAAATTCAAAGAACACTTTGCTAAAGACTCTTTAGACTGTGGTCTCACCAACCTCCACACAGTGCGCATACCCACGCACCCCAAGGCTCCTCCCACCTTTGTCAAGCAATACAAGATTCCCATTGCCTCACACGAACCAGTGCAGGAAATCATCGAATCCATGCTTGAAAAAGGTGTAATTCGAAATTGTAATTCCACCTACTCTGCACCCATCTGGCCCGTTCTCAAGCCAAACGGCAAATGGCGGCCAACAATAGACTATCGAAAACTAAATCAGCAGGTGCCGTTGTCACGATGGCCCATGACACAACTGGAGCAAGAAATACCCAGAATCAGGGGAGCCACCATCTTCTCTACACTCGATGTGGCCTCTGGATTCTGGACTATTCCAGTGCACCCAGACGACCAACACAAGTTGGCCTTCACCTTCGGCAACCGCCAGTACACCTTCAACCGATGCCCATTCGGGTATGCAAACTCACCAGCCGAGTTCAACATCTTCTTAAACAAAGCCTGCCCTGACGCCAGGACGAGAGGTAACCTGATTTACGTTGACGATGTGCTCATGAAAAGCACGACGGTGGCCGACCACCTAAAAGAAATTGACTATGTTCTGAACCAGTTATCTGCTGCCGGCGCCAAAATAGCTCTACACAAGGGGCAGTGGTGTCGCAAAAAGGTAAATTACGTGGGCCTGCTCATTGGACACCATGGCATCGAACCACAATCAAACCGCATCCATGCCATCCAAAACATCAAGCCTCCCACCAACGTCTCGGAACTTCGAAGCTTTCTGGGAGTATGCAATTACTCCCGGCAATTCATCGAACACTATTCAGACATAGCCAGGCCTCTCACAGCTCTGCTGAAAAAGGACTGCCCTTTCGTCTGGTCAGACGCCCAAGAACACGCCATGAAAGAACTTAAAAAACATTTATGCTCAGCCCCTTGCCTTGCGTACCCTGATCCGCAAAAAGAATTCCACCTCGACGCTGGGTTTTCAAACCAATGTCTAAGTGCTGGCCTATACCAACGGCATGACCAAGACAAAAAGGTGATCGCATATGCCAGCAAGACACTTCTCCCTCCAGAATGCAAATTCTCTGACTGTGAAAAAGCTTTGCTCTGTACGGTATGGGCCATTCAGCGCTTCTCCAACTACATTGGAGCACAAAAGGTCATCATTGAGACTTGCCACCAGCCCGTCATGTTCCTTAACAGCCAACGGATAAGAGACGGTGTGGTCACCAACTCACGCATAGCTACATGGCTAATGGCTCTCCAAGGACGAAACATCGAAGCCAGATATGCACAAAACCACAAATCCGCTCTAGGTAACGGTCTGGCGGCATGTCAAGACTGCTCTGACAACGCACCTGCTGCAACGCTAAATACACCTGAGCCCCAGCAGCCACAACTGACCTGCCACAGGTACTTTGACAAAAATGCGTGCGAAGGCATGCCCACAGCTTACGTCGACGGATGTTCCTACAACAGCGAGGGCATCCTAAAAGCTGGCGCAGGGGTACTGTGGGTAAACAACCACCCATGCCCACCCCAAAACTTCAAGCTGGGCCCCCAGTCATCACAATACGCAGAAATAGCAGCAATTCTCATTACCCTGCAAATCGCAGCAGCCCATAACCTCAAAGAACTGCTTATCTGCACAGACTCGAACTATGCCAGACTCAGTTTTGTGTGCCATCTTCCAACCTGGAAACAAAATGGTTTCACAACTGCTAACAACAAACCCGTCAAGCATCAACACCTGTTCCAAGAATGTGTCAACATCACAACAACACACGACATTACCGTGTACTGGAAGAAGGTGAAAGGACATTCTAAACTCCCAGGCCAAGACAAAGACCTCAACGACCACACTGACGCCCTCGCAAAAGCGGGCGCCCTACACGGAGAACCGTGGGTTTCCCCAAAAGCCCCACCCACCCCAGAAGTAGCAGTGATAACCCGCAGAAAGCAAACCGCACCTGCAACAGCACCTGCGTCAGAACTTCTGTCACTTACACCACAAATTTCCAACAACGACCTTGCAGATATGCAAGCATCAGACACTGCCATACAGGCAATTAAAACGCACCTCCTCGACCCCTCCACCTCCCCTCTCACACCTTCAAATCTCACTGATGACTCCGATCTCAGACATCTATACAACTCCAGACACATGTTACGTGTGCGGGACGACATTCTTTGGTTTGTCAACGATGACACCACTTCGCTAAAACTCGTGGTACCTCGCTGTCAAAGGGGGGAAATGATAAATCACGCCCACAACGCACCATATGCTGGGCACCACGGTACCAGAGCCACATATGAGACACTTAGACAGGTGGCATACTGGCCATGTATGCAACAGGATGTGGCAGAATATGTGAGAGAATGCCTGGTCTGCTGTCAGTTTCACCCAACAAACCTGACTCACAGAGCCCCGTTGCAACGCAGAGGAATCACGTTCCCCTGGTCAGACCTTCAAATCGACTGGGTAGGACCCCTCCCCCGGTCATCAAGAGGCAATAAATACTTTCTCACGGTAGTGTGCCAGTTTACCAAATGGGTAGAGTGTCTGCCAGCACCCAACGACACTGCCCAAACAACGGCATATCTCCTGATGAACCACATCTTCTCCCGATTCGGCCTACCGCTCAGAGTCAACTCAGATCGAGGAACTCATTTCACCGCAGAGATCATGCAAAAGATCTGGAGAATCCTAGGGGTACAAGCCAAACTTCACATCAGCCACCATCCGATCTCATCCGGACAGGTAGAAAGGTCTAACCGAACGGTGGTCGCCATGTTGAGGAAATATGTGGCAACTAACCAGAAAGACTGGGATGTGAAACTTCCCCTGGTGCTGATGGCCCTCAGAGCCACCCCGCAGGAATCAACACGAGTATCCCCATTTGAACTCATGACCGGGAGGCAGATGACCCTGCCATTACACCTTTTGTACCAACCGGGAGACCACAACCTCGTCACTGCCTATACCACGTCCCAATATCTGGACGAGCTCCATAGACATTTGAAAACAACTTTCGCTTTCGCCCAGCAACACCTGAAAACCAGCGCTGAGGGCCAGAAAGCGCATTACGACCGAAAGGCATCGCACCAAGAACTCAGCGGGGGCGACAAAATCCTGTACTACAGTTTCGCCTTGCCTCCCAAACAACTGTCAAAAAAGTTTCTGCCTCACTGGACTGGCCCTCATGAAATTGTGAACAAACTCTCCCCCGTAGCGTATCAAATCCAACTGAAAAGGGGACCAAAAGAGCCAGTCCTCAAATGGGTCCACCGCAACCAGATTAAGAGATATGTGACAACTAGCAGGAACAGACAGGAAGGGCCTAATGCAAGCTAACCTCAACCGCCGTCGTTACAGGAAAAGAAGACTGGACCCTCCGACGGGACAACCCTCGCTGACCTGTGCCTTTTCTCTTTCCCCTTTGCTCTTCCACACCTCTCTCTCTCTTGCCTATAATAGGATGCTGCTGTGGATCGTCATCATGTGCTTCCCGACGACCGAAAGCCAGCCGCCACCTGACCTCGTCTCCTCAGCTCCGGCCTCGGGAATTGTGTTGAGAGAGCAGCCCGGACTGCTCATAACGAACTGTCGGACACACACCCAGAAGGTGTACGTGCGACTCGACCCTCGAAACGTCTACCGTGCACACTACCCAAAGACAGCCGTCATGTACAGCTGGGCAGGTGCCAAATGGACGGAGGCCGCCCTCAAACACGCTGAAGCCGACATCGAACACATGCTGAACCAACTCGAGAAGATGACCCTCACCCAGGCTGAATTGAGCGGGCACAACAGGCGCTCCAAACGTTTCTTAGGAGCCCTGCTTGGAGCCGCTGCTGCCGTAGGCACCCTGTTCAACATTGGTATGTCCAGTGTCAACGCGGTGAACATCGCCACGGTACGACGACAGGTAGCAGAAATCCAGACGGAACTTCCACAACTGAAAGATCAACTCACCACACAGAGCGCATCTTTGACCACCATAGGCAAGACACTGAGAGGCACGGTCACTGTCCTCAACACACATAGCGTCATGCTGAACAGGACTGTGAGCTCCATGAAACAGATGTTCACAGTCTTCCAGAACGATTTTGCCCAGACCCAACTGGTCACCGCATTAATGGGCGACATGCTCAGAGAAGTGAGCTCTTCCATAGACAATTTAGCCATGGGCAGGATTCCACCATACCTGGTACCCCTGAGTCTGGTCCAGACCGTGCTGGCTTCCGCCATCACCACACCTGCCGATCCTATACAAACCCATCTTGCCTACTCCTTAGGAAGTGCCCTCCCCCTGTACGTGGACCCGGCGCAGCGAGAAGTGGGTTTCCTCCTAAACTTACCCATTATCGAGTCAAGCCGAATCTACCGACTTAAAGACGTGGTGAACATTGGATTTTGGCAGGGAAATACCCAATTTAAGGTACGGACCCCAGAGGTGGTAGCGTACCACGACAGCGACCCACAGCTGTACCTAGCCCCTAACTTGCACATGTGCACCCTCACAAAAGACATACACTACCTCTGCCCTAGCAAACCTTTCCTCCGGGATAACACCGATGGGATCTGCGGTCTCCAACAGCTGGCTAGCGACGCCCGTTGTCCGGCTGACGCGAAATCTCGCAACCAAGTCACCGAGACGCAAGCTGAAATTGTAGGGAACCGATGGCTCGTGAACACTCCAGTACGCTCAGCGACACTGACCTACGATCAACACGACACTGCTACACGTGTCAACCTGCTGAACCAAAGCATGTGGATTCAAGTCCCACGAGGAGCCATCCTCCACCTGGATGACCTCGCCTTGTACCATCTCCCAAGTGAAGAGTACCAAGCCGAACTAGAGATTCCATCTTTCTTTAGGGACCGCAACTTCACACTAGATCCAGAACTGGAAAGTTGGATCGCGAAAGAGGGGTCGCAACTCATCGACATAGCCCCACTGGACTCAGCCCTTCAGGCCTTGTCTCGACAACCTATTCTGAAAACTTCACCTGTGGTCCAAACATGGACAGCAGCCGACACCGCCCTATGCATTACCAGCATCCTCGGACATGCCCTAGCTCTGGGCTTGGCCTATATCCTGTACCGAAGGATCAACGCCATCCGAACCTCCACAGCCAAACTCACAGAAGCAGTCTCCGTCAGCTTCAGGAGAAACCCTCGGAAGGACAACGCCGCACCAGAGAATACTGAGGACCTCATCGGATTCAACCTGCAGTCTGAACAACCCCTCTTTACTGCCTCCTCCTAGCCATGCACCTGCCATCTGACCTTTGTTACCGTGATGACTCGACTAGACCCATACACGTCCGTCAACTCATCAAAGGGGGAATGTAACACAAAGGAGACAGCCCGCGCATGTAATTAAAAATTGCTCAAACTCCTCGTGACCAAACCCCATTTGTCGTTGTCTGACTTGATTAGATTAACGCAAATTCTAATACACAAAACACCTCTATTGTCTCACAATGCCGCCAGGCAGGACGTGCGGACCCAAATGGCGCATGCATCGATTGCCCTCCTTGGAATCACGAGTCTGCCATCTTTACACCCCCTGGAGATCGTTGAGACACTGATTAACAGCTCAGCACAACAGAGCATTATCTACCGGACTAATTTAATCAACACTAGTAATGCGCACACACATAGACTCTTATCCCGTGCTCGAACCCTCAAGACTGTCCGCACACACACACAAGGAAACACACACAGATCCTACCATTGTATGGATCGAAATCATCTTGTGAAATGTTTAAATTGTATTCTCGTGATGTAGGCATGATCCTTTGTCCATTGAGTGCAAACACACATACATACATACATACATACTGGTCTTCCCCCTCAGGAAAGAAAGGAGGGGGGGGAGCAGACGCAGTTCACGCACCGGACACACAAGCTGTGAACTTTCAGTACCCCTTTACACACACAGAGAAGCTCGGATGTGCGGACATTATGATCAAAAATCACCCTTTTCCAAATGTATTCTTGAAATGTATTTGTTTTATGTGATGGTCCTTATAAATCGGACCGCTATAACCTAGTTTTATGATATACTCAAAGAATGAAATGCTTGTTATAGTGAAAAATCTTATATCTCTACGACTTTAAATCATGACATAGTCGTCCACGGTATTGTTCTCTTCCAAAAATCTCAACGGTAGTGAATCTTTAACTCAAAATCTCCGAAGACGCATTCTTTTATTAATTCCGGTGTTATTAATATTGGGACCAAATTTAACTTCTCCATAACTGTTAGAAGGGGGCGTGAGCCTCCGCAAAAACGTCAGGAGGTAGTCGCCATCGCCCTCCCAGGCGATTGGGTCATACACCTCAAGAGGCGTGAGCTCAGCTCCTTCAAAATGCCGCGTAACTCTGAAAACATTGCAGTCTGCCAGAGAGAGAAGAATACCACGCTTCCTTCCTTCCTTCAAGGAAACCTTCGCTCGCTTTTATTTTCATTTTCTTCCAAGTTTTATTTTCCTAACGATTTTACTCCAGTAAATAGTCTGTTTCAACCAACAACGAAACCAACTTAAAGCTAAGATCAACTTGCTAAGTTTCGCTCGTTTCAAGTTGCCATAGCAACGACAACGCCGTGACCCACTGCTCCGGTGAACACGTGACCCAGGCGCTTTGGTCTGCACCTACGCGACACACACGCACCAGGAAGGCCGACAAAGAGTAACGTAGACTTTAAATTTGTAATCTGAAGTGCTGTTTCAAATGTCTAATATTACTGTGCCTATTGGGTTTTTGTTGTGAACGATTGAACTGTTTCTTCCTATCTCACAATTCTCTCACTCACACTGACTCACACTTCTTCGCATACACATAAATACATGCCCACGTGGTTCTGGACAAAACACCAGACCACGTGCTCCAACACACCCACACACACGAAATCATTCTTAAAATCACTCTTACTCTCTTTTGCTCATCTCTCTCTCTCTCTCTCTCTCTTATATTCTCCTTTCTTCCCCTATATTAACCTTTGATTCCTACGTTTATTTTGTTGTTTTCCTTATTGCGATCGTATATTGTTTTGTTTATGCATATTTACTCCTGTGTGATTTTAAAGTAGTTAGTTCATTTAAATAAACTTGTTAAATCATTTGAATCAAGTTTGCTTTGTTTGTTTCAAATCTGAGTCCCTGGGTAGTGCAGATCTTACCTTAAGCTCTACGGTCAATTTTACTATTGAAAGAAATCTCAAATTGTCTAAACACGAGGATAATTATTTTCTTTGTGGCCACAGGAAAAGTGTTATCTTTTGGTGTTAAAGACGCTAGATTTCCGTTCAGAAATTGTACAATTCGTGTGCTGGACGCACATTTTGTACAATAAATGAACATTCTTCAACTTATACCTAAAATTTCCCCAAATTGAAACATAGTTCTATCTGCCTATATCATTAATTACAACGAGAAATCGTGTGATTGTTGATATACGTTGAAGTTGACCTACTCCCTAGTTGGGAATTATTTAATTCATGTAAGCAACATATGCATATTCTCATTAATGCTAATTTGAGCTAATTATTTCCCCAAAATAAGTCATTGTTGTTACAAATGTTTAAGATTTCTTTAAATGAAAACGAAAATAGTTGGTATGGTGTTTTATAACATATTTTGTTGCCTAAAGTATACTCAGAGATAACCGGAGTAGCAGACCGAGCTGAGTGACGTGCGCTGCGTCAGAAGGTGGGCGGGGTTAGGATTTCCCAAGATTTTCCAAGATGGCGCCGCCCATATCCCCCATAAACGGCTTCAAACTAGGGCTGGGCGATTTAAATCGCGATATTGTTATGCGCATCTCGTCAGTAAAGCCGGTTCCCTTGATTAGTAGTAAATCGCCTTCACCTGCTTTCAGATGGAGCGGCATTTAGGGCTGAGGAGATAATTAAGTGATTAATTTAGTGATGATTGAGCATTATTGAAGACACATGATGTTAACCCCCTGGGGTCGACGGTTTCGCCGGCGATACCAGCTCGCTTTTTTTCAGTTCAGTTCAAAAGAAATTAATTTTGCTCTGTGGACTTTGATATTACAAGCAAGTTTCATACATCAATCGATTCTGTTAAATGTGTATTATTTTTGTGTATACTCACAATAAAAACAAAGTGTTGTGCTTTTTGCCAAATAAAGAAAAATAAACGTGATGCGAGCTCTGCCTTCTATCTGCCAGTGAAGACCATTCTGAAACGCGTCCGAAAATGAACTGTAACTCAGCGAATACTCAGTCAAACAGACATACAGATACACAGACATGAAGCTTGAATTCTATGCTTTTAAATGAGGTAATTTATATAAAAAACAAATATTCTCATTTTGTGAAATCTGTATTAAAAGAGAGCGATTCCAGTCAAGCTCATTAGAGCTAATTCAAAGGTAATGTGACTCCGCCCACGGAGAGCGCGTACTATTCAAACGCAAAATACTGAGGCAATCCAAGCAAACCTGTGAACGCCCCCATCTCAGCTCGAGAAAACAAGTTTATTCAGATCATTGTAGCCTACGTGTTTACACCATCTGGCAGCGCTGTGAGAGATATTAATAAAGGAAAATCTACCTCAGAGTGCGGGTATTGCAGGAGAGAGGATCCGAATATGTAGTACGTTTTTTTTTCCTTCTCAAGTTAATCGCGTTTCTGTGAATGAATGAACGGCAGCCGCAGAGATGCGCGCTGTTTATCACAGCTCGCAAAAAGACAGTTTAAATTTAAATTGCGTCTCTGTGTGAATGAATGATGATGTTTTAGCAAACTGTATTGCTATACTGAGTTGAGTAAAAATCGACAGAAATATGTTGAAATAAAATGTAGGCTATTTGTATAAGCAACGTTTTAAACTGAAAATTAACATTTATATGCCCTAATATTTCATAAAAACAACGTTACAGTCAGGCGTTTCTGTTTGTGTATGAATGTTTCGGTTTTAGCAAACTGTATTGCTACACTCAGTAAATATCGACTAAAATATGTTGAAGTAAAATGTATAAGCAACGTATTAAACTGCAAATTAACATTTATATTTCTTATAATAAAAATGAAAGACCTATGTTACAGACATATTAAAGACAACATTTCGTTGATTAGTTTTGGATAGATTATACATTTTTACTGTAAAATATCTGCCACCTCAAATAAGCTTTTGTTTGCCAATATTTGCTTATGTTAAATATAATATGTTTATGTTTATGTTATGTGTTTATGTATATAAATATATATGTATATGTCAAAAATAAAGTTATCAAATAATCAATCCAGCAGTGAGGCCAGCAGGGGGTGCTCACCCTGTGGTCTGTGTGGATCCTAACGCCCCAGTGTAGTGACAGGGACACTATACTGTCAAAGAGCACCGTCCTTCGGATGAGACGTAAAACCGAGGTCCTGACTCTCTGTGGTCATTAAAAATCCCATGGCATTTCTCGTAAAGAGTAGGGGTGTAACCCCGGTGTCCTGGCCACATTCCACACATTGGCCCTTACCAATCATGGCCTCCTAATAATCCCCTTACATTGAATTGGCTCTATCACTCTCTCTCCTCTCTCCACCTATAGCTGGTGTGTGGTGAGCGCACTGGCGCCGTTGTTCTGTGGCTGCCGTCGCATCATCCAAGTGGATGCTGCAAACTGGTGGTGGTTGAGGAGAGAACCCTGATATGATTGTAAAGTGCTTTGGGTGTACAGTAGTACATATGAAAGCGCTATATAAATGCCTCATTCTATTCATTCTAATCAAATCCTTAACTTTGAAATATGTATGATAAAATGTATACTTTAGTTTTTACAAAGAAAGATTACACTTGAATTGTTGTTGTAATTGTAACTTTTTTAATAAAAAAATATATTTACAAGGTAGATGTAAACAAACTATTAAAAGGTAAATATAAGCCTTTTCTTTAAATAACTTTTATTGTGTTTTATTATTGACAAATTTGGGGAGAGGATAAATATTCCAAAACTGAAAATACAGTATGAGAATTAACTGCACAATTACTAGACATGTTTTCCTTGAATATTATAGGCCAAATTGCAAGCACAATATGTGGAAAAATAAAAAAGAATTGAGATGCTTCCAACTGTTGCTCTTGCATTCTTGTGGCTCAGTGACTCACCTGAATGAATGGCTAATTAAGTATGCAGGCCCCATTGTCTCCTCAGGTGTGAACCACTATATATGCATGACCGTTGACGCCCACTCCGCATATGGCCTTTCCAAACAGAAAGTGCTTTGCAAAATTCAAATCAATGTATTGTGTTATGTGAATGATAAGGCAGGGTGATTTTCACTTTATTTTGAAGAAAAAACATGTTTTGACATAATCATGCTGTGATCTGAAAAAGGAAACTTATTGAGGTAGTTTGGTTTAAACTGTTAGCTGCAGTTTAATGATTCTTCAGCCTATGATTATCAGTACTTTACTTATAATTCAAAATATTTAATAAACATTGTTCTGATCAAAAGACATTCAGATAAATTCATTTAAAACACATACATCAATAATCAGCCTGTGAATCTCAACAATGGTGACAATAATAAAGCATGTTGCAGTGGCTGCCACCAATCACAACTCATTAATGGCTCCCATCATGCATTGCGGTATGAATAAATTATGATCTGAATTGTCAATGTAATTTACTTTTCCTAATTGAATATTCTGCTCGTCACCATTGTTGAGATGCATAGACTGAATCTTGATGTCTGTGTGTGCCTAATAGGGATGGGCGATACCACTTATTTTGTTTTCGATACGATACTGATACTTTCAAGGCCAGTATCGCCGATATCGATACCGATACCTCTAAACTGAATTTTTAAATTTGAAAATTTCTTAAATTATTGAATTACTAAGATTAAAATGGGTAATGATACCCACTTAACATTATATATTAAAGGTATTTTAACATTAAATATACACCGTAATTGGAACTTATTAGATTATATTTTTATTTACACGTGATTACAATGTTTACTTGTAGTGGTAACCATGGAAATCTACAAAATATTATAGGCCTAGTTGAACTATGATCACTGTAATGTTAATTTCCATAAGGGACTGCCAGTGACCGGCTGTTGCACCCATAAAATGCAACCTTTTTATTCTGACAGTGAATGATTTATATTAAAATTAGTTACAGAATAGAACTATGAACTTTTAACATTCAAAAAAACAATTTATTTGCACAAACTATGTAGGCTACAATTTAAATTAGTTTATTGTGAAATAGCTCAAACATGTGATGTTTTTCTGTCTTCTGTTAAGCATTGTTCTGGGCTGCGTTTCCCAAAAGCATCAATGGTTTCTTGTGATACTTTTGGGAAACACATCCCTGTTTGAATGCATTGTCGGCAGTGTGTGAACACTCTCTGTGATTGATTGCTTCTGACTTGCAGCATTTGCGTGTGTTCAGATAAGCAGGAAAATAGTTATACTACACAATTATTTGCTAAACATAGGTTATTCATCCATTTCAATGCATATTGTATGCATTAAACTTCTTGTCAAATAAACAAAATCACTGGTAAAAAAAAAAAAAAACTGTAGTATCGATATTTTTATTTGAGTATCGATACTTTCGATACTCGACGTCAGTATCGATGTATCGATACTTTGTATCGATAGGCCCATCCCTAGTGCCTAAAAGAATGATTTTTTTTTTAAACAACTTTTAAGAAATCCTTTATATTATATAAAAAATTCTGGCCATTTACGCAGATTCACTAACCAACAACATAAATCGAAGTCAGAAAGAAGGATTTAAATGAGTTCAGTGATCAAGTTCAAATGATGATTGTCATAACATAACCAACACCGTCAGATCACTCTTTTCTTTGTTCAACTGGTGATTATAATTCAGAAACAACAGCCAAGTAAAATCTGTAGAAAACATATAATGGTCAAGAGTCCAACTAAAGCAACCATTGATCGTCATAACGGTAACTTACAATTTGTGATTTTCTCTTTCAGTGATTCTGCTTGTTAACATCAGGTGTCTTCAATAATGTTCAATCATCATTAAATGAATCACTTAATTATCTCATTAACTTCAACACTCTTGAGTGTGGACTCATACACTCCCAGGAGTGTTAATTTAACACAGGAGTTTTTGCTGTGTACAAAGAGCCGTAGTTAACTGACAAGCTGAGCCATATCGCATTAAATATCGCTGGCGATACGTCCGCGATATTGATGCGATATGGCTCAGCTTGTCAGTTAATTACGGCTCTTTGTAGTAAATGCCGCTCCATCTGAAAGCAGGTGATGGCGATTTACTACTAATCAAGGAACCGGCTTTACTGACGAGATGCGCATAACAATATCGCGATTTAAATCGCCCAGCCCTACTTCAAACCCATTCTTCAGAAAGTCTATGGGTGACGTCACAGACGCTTTGTCCATATTTTTTTACAGTCTATGGTTTTGAATACACTGTAAAAAATAAAATCGTAAAAAAACGGTCATTGACTGTCAGCTACGGCTGCCAAACAAAAACCGTAAAAATAAAGTAAAATATCCTAATTTAAATTAAGTGCAAAAAACTTTCACAGAAATTTTCCTTAAATGTTTTACGGAAAAACAGTGTTATTTTACAGCTATTTCCTGAATTATTACGATCAAACACCTTCATTGTAAAAAAATCCCATAAGAAACAGTCAAATGACTGTCAGCAATGGCTACCATACAAAAACCGTAAAATTAATGTAAAATATCCTAATTTAAATAAGTGCAAAATACTTTTACAGAAATCTTCATTAATCTTTTTTAACAGAAACACACAGTTAATTCACATTTGTTCTGATTTTTTACTGAAAAACATGCACGATTTGCTGTGACTATACGTTACTACATCAGCAACTACACAGTTACTGTCTGTTAAATAAAGCAACATGCAGCATTTCATCAGTGCGTTTCTGCTCATCCTGGACTGAAGCTCAGGCTCTACTCTTCAACACAATGGTGACACATGAAACACACCATACAGAAACACTTTAAACCCAAACAGAACATTAAACACTATCAGGATCTCAGCATCTTCACTTATTACAATCCAGACTTTATTTCTTTCATACTAACATTCTTATTGAGAATTAACAGAGGTTTAGAAGTTGAAGCTTTATTGACAAGATTAAAGGTTGATGTCACCATGATGGAGATCAGTGTTTGCTTTAGTTGGGCTCTTGACCTTTTAGTGTTTAACTTAAGTTTTTCTCTGGATGCTTTAACTGTGTGTCTTTGATGCATGTTATGGTAGGAATCCAAGAGAAACTCAGATCAGATGATGTTGGTCTCTTTTTAGTGATAATAGTCATCATGTAGTGTCCTGCTTCATTGATACCACCTGAAGTGTAAATCTGATTAAGTAAGTAAATATTAATTGTTAATTTTTGCATGATAAAACTGCTATTGAAGATTCTGGAGTGCTGTGATACTCAGATTTTATGAATTCATTATACAGAAAATGTTTTGGCAGGATTATATAGACTCACTCAGACATCAATAATCAGCGTATGAATCACAACAATGGTGACAACGAAAAAAAAATCTGAACTACTATAAAGTCACAAAAAGGCTTTGTTGGTTGTCACCATTGTTGAGATTCATATGTTGATTCTTGATGTCTATACTACAAAAAAAAAAATCAACCAGCTCAAAACTTTTTCCATATAATATATATCTTTTTGAATTTCAGATTATTACAATATTTTTGCCAAGGATCATGTGAGAAATTACGACATTATAGACTTTGTATAAAGCTAAAATCCATCTACATATTATGTAATCTAAACTAATATATTCAGAGATTTGGCTGTCATATCAGTGAATCAGATCATCACAATGACTGTAACATCACTGATGGATGACCAAGATCATCTGATATTTCTCCTGCATTTATTGCTATAACAAATGTGTATTAAATACACAGTTAAAACATCCAGAGAAAACTAAAGTTAAAAACTCACGGGTCATGAGCCCAACTAAAGCAGACACTGATCTCAATCATGGTGATATCAAATTTATTTTAAAGCTGTCAGCTGCGGCTGTCAAACAAAAACCGTAAAAATAAAGTAAAATATCCTACACTGTTAGCCCTTGCTGTAAAAAAAGGCGTAATTCAGACAGTATCATACCATTTTCCATTAAAACAGTAATATACCGTAGAAAACAAAAATAGCCTACAGGAATATACTGTGAATTAGCAGTGCTCAAAATCGACACTCAGGGGCTGTTTTCCCAATCACACCCTATACCCTCATTCACTATTCCCTACATAAGTTCACTAATATAGTCCCTTTGACAGAGTGAATGAAAAGAAGTGAGTGAATTGAGACACTGATGAACACTGATAAGCAGAATCACTGAAGGACAGAGAAACAAGAACAGAAAAAAAGAGAAACACAAGAACTACAACTGACTTCCAGCAACACTGAGTGTGAAACCAGTTTACAAACCAGTTTACGATTATTTCTTTCATACATGTACAAAAGTTCTTGCTGAGAATTAACAGAGATTTAGTTAATAATAAAGTTTGTTGTCACCATGATGGAGATCAGTATTTGCTTTAGTTGGTCTCTTGTCCCTTGACTTCTTAACATTCATCTCTCTCTAGCTGCTGTAACAGTGAGTTTATAAAACACATTTGTTATGGCAAGAAAAAGTCAAGAGGAAGTTGATCAGGTGTTTTTATTCTTTTGTGATGAGGTCACAGTCATCTTGTATTATCTGATTTTCAGATTTTTCCTGTATATTTTCATTGAAATTATGGATATGTGATATTTAGCATAAATCTATGTATCTACAAAATGATATCAAAATTTCTGTAATCATGTTTTCTGAAAAATAACAATCATATAGTGCATTCAATTTTATTTTACTCCTGCTTGACTCAGACACACACAGATATCAACAATCAGCATATGAATCTCAACAATGGTGAAAAGTTTCATGTCGCAATGCATGCTGGGTTCCAGGATAATATAAAACTCCCAGCATGCACTGCTGCATGAATAAAAAAAAAGAAAAAATATTGCCACCATTGTTGACATTAATGTGCTAAATTGTGATATCTCTGTGTTTCTAAAACATAGTGTAGCTTTTTTTTTTTTTTGGTTTATGCATGATGTGTAAAAAAAAAAAAAGAGTCATAGCACTGTGGTTTCACAGTGGTGCTAATGTAACACTTTTGATTGAGGATAAAACTCTGAATGAATAAGAATTAATTCCTTAGTGAATGAACCGGCAATATGATGAATTTGTCACCATAAGCATTACAACTGCAATCATTCATAAACTGTGTGCGCACAAGTGTGACTTGCAACAACACAGCTCAAGCAGCAAAAGACAAACTAATGTCTTAGCATCAGCATCCCAACTAAAGCAAGCACTGATCTCTATAATGGTAACTTCAAACCAAACATTTTCAATTAAACATCTCAATAACAACTTCTGTAGATGTATGACAGAAATAAATCATACTGGTTAATAATAAGTGTAATAATGTGTAATGGCTGGAAGTCAGTTGTAGTTCTTGTGTTTCTCTATTTTCTGTTCTAACAGCAGGTGTTCATCACTAATGCTCAACAATCACTTACATATTCACTTAATTATCTCACTGCAACACTGCGTCAATGTTACTTTTTACTCTTTGTAGTGTGGGTTTTCCTGTGGGGTTGAAAGGGTTAACAGTGTAAGATAAAAAGACACACCCACAAAATGTATTTTAACAGTAATAAACTGTAAGTTGAAAAACAGGTTTATACTGGCAACACTGTTGCCAGTAGTTTACTGTAAAATGTATTTTTTGGGTCACCGTTGTGCAGAAGAGTAGAGCCTGTGCTTCAGTCCAGTAGATCTACAAACATTGATGATTTGCTGCATGTTGCTTTATTTAACAGGCGGTGACTGTAGTTGCTGGTCCAGTGGAAATCTCTTTATTTACAAAAGTTTTGTTGTGGTTTCAAATGAAAGAAGTTCACAGTAATACTTTGCTCACGTTATTAATCCATTATAAATTTTAGTTAATACATTTAAATGACAGTTGGTCAATTTAAGGCAGTAGGTTTCTGCAAGTGAAATTAGTTAACTCGAGTTTTAGTGCATTTTTACAGTAAATAACTGCACAATTAACAGTAAATTACTGGCAACAGTGTTGCCAGTATTTTACTGTAAAAAAAACCCGGTAAGGTCTAACAGTGTATTTTAGAAGTGCAAAAAACTTTTACAGAAATTTTCCTTAAATGTTTTACAGAAAAACACTGTTATTTTACAGCTATTTCCTGAATTATTACGATTTAAAAAAATGATATGCATGAGAGAAATTATGACATTATAGACTTTGTATAAAGCTAAATTCGATCTACATGTACTCTAAGCTAATATATTCACATTTTTGACTGTCATATCAGAGAATCAAGCCATCATATGATGACATCATCAAAGAATGACCAAAAACATCTGAAATTTTTTCTAGCTTTTATTGCTATAAAAAATGTGCATGAAATACAAAGTTAAAGCAGCCAAAGAAAAACATAAGTTAAAAATTGAAGTCATGAGCCCAACTAAAGCAGACACTAATCTCAATCATGGTGACATCAAATTTATTTTAAAGTTTTTTACAATTTATTTAAATTAGCATATTTTACTTTAATTTTAGGGTTTTTGTTTGGCAGCCGCAGCTGCCCGTCATTTGACCCTTTTTTTACGATTTTTTTTACAATGAAGGTTTTTGATCGTGATTATTCAGAAAATACCTGTAAAATAACAGTGTTTTTCAGTTTATTTAATTTAGGATGTTTTACAGTTTTTTGGGTAGCTGATAGTCATTTGACCATTTTATCATTACACAGCAGCTGATCCTGTGTGACAGAAACAGAAGAAACTTGTAATGAACACATTAAAACCTTTAGTTAAACGTGGTTTAGTGATATATCTTCTAAAAATGTTTTATTAACTGTTTTCTTTCTGTTAAATTACAGATTATATTTGTAATTTTACATACATTTTTATGTAATTTAAGAAAACAGAAAAAATACTGTATGAAAAATACAATACATTTTCATTTTCTGTATAAAAAGTGTGAATTACTGTAATTTGTCATTAATGTCAAAATACCTAAAATAACAGCTGAATTTTTATTTTACAGATATTATTTGTAATTTTACAGTGTTTTGAGTACAATTTAAAATGAAAGAAAATGATCGTAAAAAAATCACAGTTATTTTCTGTAAAATTAGGATTTTGGATTTTTAGGATTTAGGATTTAGGATTCTGCCAAACAAAAACCTTAAAATTAAAGTCAAATATGGTAATTTAAATAAACCGAAAAAAACACTGTTATTTCATAGGTATTTCCTGCATTATTATGATCATATACCTTCATTGTAAAAAAAATCGTAAAAAAAGGGTCAAATGACTGGCAGCTGCGGCTGCCAAACAAAAACCCTAAAATTAAAGTAAAATATGCTAATTTAAATAAATTGTAAAAAACTTAAAAATAAATTTGATGTCACCATGATTGAGATTAGTGTCTGCTTTAGTTGGGCTCATGACTTCAATTTTTAACTTACGTTTTTCTCTGATTGCTTTAACTGTGTATTTGATGCACATTTGTTATAGCTATAAATGCTGGAGAAAATTTCAGATGTTATTGGTCATTCTTTGATGAAGTTGTCATATGATGGCTTGATTTTCTGGTATGACAGTCAAAAATATGAATATATTAGCTTAGATTACATGTAGATGGAGTTTAGCTTAATACAAAGTCTATAATGTCATAATTTCTCACATGCATATAATTTTATACAATCGTAATAATTCAGGAAATAGCTGTAAAATAACAGTGTTTTTCTGTAAAACATTTAAGGAAAAATTCTGTAAAAGTTTTTTGCACTTCTAAAATAGGATATTTTACTTTATTTTTACGGTTTTTGTATGGTAGCCATTGCTGACAGTCATTTGACTGTTTTTTATGGGATTTTTTTACAATGAAGGTGTTTGATCGTAATAATTCAGGAAATAGCTGTAAAATAACACTGTTTTTCAGTAAAACATTTAAGGAAAATTTTTGTAAAAGTTTTTTGCACTTAATTTAAATTAGGATATTTTACTTTATTTTTACGGTTTTTGTTTGGCAGCCGCAGCTGACAGTCAATGACTGTTTTTTTACAATTTTATTTTTTACAGTGCACATATCCAAGTGAGTTTGTGTGCATGTGTGTGTGGGGGGGTGGGTGGGGTTGGGTGTGTGTTTTGTGTGTGTCTGTGTGTGTGTTGTGGGTGTGTGTATGTGTGTGCATGAGTGTGTGTGTGCGTGCGTGTGAGAGAGAGATTGTGTGTAAGTGTGAAAGAGTGCAAGAGTGAGTTTTGTGTTTCTACTCCTGCCATTCCCACACGAGGTTGCAATTCTTAAATGTGATCTAACAACCCAGATAGCAACATTGTTTCGGCCCGGATCCGGCCCACATCTGGCACTTGTGGAATACGGATCTGGCCCACATGCAGCGTGGAATGACGGCCCTTGGGTGGCCCACTCCTGTTTGCCAGATCTGGGCCACAAGCAGGCCATAGCAATGCCACATGTCAGCCAAAAGCAAATAAATAAACCAGAACTGGACCTTACCTGAGCCACAAAGTCTGTGTATATTAAATATAGAGTAATTTCAGCCTTAATAAGCCTGTTAACAAGCAGAATCACTGAAGGAAAGAAGAGAATAGAAAAAGAGACGAGCAGAAACACAAGAACTACAACTGACTTCAGACACAGTCTTAGATGAAATCAACTGAAGAGAAAAGAAGACATTAAATCTGTGAAGATCTCAGCAGAGGAGGATTAAACAACTCCACAAACAGCATTACCAGCTTCACTTATTACTAACCAGACTGACTTTATTTCTGTCAGACGTCTACAGAAGGTTTTATTGATAATTAACAGAGGTTTAACTCTAATGTGTTTCATTTAAAGTCACCATAAGAGTGATTAGTGTTTCCATTAGTTGGGCTCTTAACTCTGACTATATATTATGTCTTTTTTGGCCGCTCTGACAGTGTGTTTGTCAAACACATTTGCAGCAGCAAAGAAAGCTAAAGTGAAATGAGATCAGGTGATGATGGTTACCTGTTGATGGTTTTATAATCATAATGAAACATGTTTCACTGATGTCTTTGGAATCTAACAATTGTGTTGATCCATTAATATTTTCAAGCCCTGTGTTACTGCAACATGAGATACAGCAATATTATAACAATAAGTTCAAAGACTTTATCAAGCATGAGCACAAAAAAGTCAGTTTATGATGAGACACACAGACATCAACAATCAGCGTATGAATCTCAACAATGGTGACAATCAAAAGTACTTTGCTGCAATGCATGCTGGGTACCAGCATATTACAAAACTCCCAGCATGCAATGCAACATGAATAAATTATGCAGCTGAATTGTTCTATAATTTTGTTTGATTCTAAATATTTGCTTTTATTTTTTGCTGTTGGTTTTGTTGTGAATTAGTAGCTTTTCAGTGATGTTCTGAATTTATCTGTTTATCTAAATATTTGTGATTGTCACCATTGTTGAGATTCATACGCTGATTGTTGATATCTGTGTGTGTCAACAAAAGCTAATTTTTTTTTATCTCATGTTTGATAAAAGCTTTAAACTAACTGTTATAATATTGGTGGATCTCATGCTGCAGTAACACAGGGTTTGTGATGTGAAAGTATTAATGGATCAACACAATTGTTAGATTACAAAGACATCAGTGAAACAGGTTATTTCATGATGATTACAAAATCATCAACAGGTAACCATCATCACCTGATCTCATTTCACTTTAGCTTTCTTTGCTGCTGCAAATGTGTTTGACTAACACACTGCCACAGCGGCCAAAAAAGACTAGGAGTTTAGATATCCTAAGAGTTAAGAGCCCAACTAATGGAAACACTATTCACTATTATGGTGACTTCAAATGAAACACATTAGAGTTAAACCTCTGTTAATTCTCAATAAGAACTTCTGTAGACGTCTGACAGAAATAAAGTCAGTCTGGTTAGTAATAAGTGAAGCTGGTAATGTTGTTTGTGGAGTTGTTTAATCCTCCTCTGCTGAGATCTTCACAGATTTAATGTCTTCTTTTCTCTTCAGTTGATTTCATCTTAGACTGTTGCTGAAGTCAGTTGTAGTTCTTGTGTTTCTGCTCGTCTCTTTTTCTGTTCTCTTCTTTCCTTCAGTGTTTCTGCTTGTTAACAGGCTTATTAAGGCTGAGATGACTCTGTATTTAATATACACAGACTTTATGGCTCAGATAAGGACCAGTTGTGGTTTATTTCTTTGCTCTTGGCTGACATGTGGCATTGCTATGGCCTGCTTGTGGCCCAGATCTGGCAAACAGGAGTGGGCCACCCAAGGGCCGTCATTCCACGCTGCATGTGGGCCAGATCCGCATTCCACAAGTGCCAGATATGGGCCGGATCCGGGCCGAAACAATGTTGCTATCTGGGAAAGGTAAAGAGAAAATATTAACCATATATGCTGTTTATACTGCTTGTAATTGGGATGAAGTAAACATGTATTGTAACAAGTATTTTAACATAACATTTTTGATTGTGTTGAATTAAAAACCCAAAAATGCAGGGGGTCCAACAGAACCACGAACACTGGCTGAGTAACACAAATATGAACACCACACAAGGGTTAATAAAACACTTTAAACTGAAAAACAATCGCTTTATCTTATTTTTTTTTAGCGTATTAAAAGTGTAACCCAGTATACAGGCCTCTAAAAATCATGCTAGTTCCTCTACCAAAGAAATGTTGCACTTAAAGAAATGTATAGATTCACATAAGTGTATTGACCGCTGTAAATATATAGCATGTTAACTAGTGAAATTTGTAACTGAGACGGTCACGACAGAATCGCTTTTATAACACTTCCTTTGCTGAATATGGATGCTTATGTCTTCACTGTTTCTTGATGGACATCTGAAGAACTTCCCGTACTGCTGCCTGACCTGGACAAGAATGAGAAGAGAAATAGTTTTAAACTCTGGTTAAAAAAACAAAAACACAGAACATGTCCAGGTTATTTTTCAAGAATTTCATTTTAGAAGCTGAGAAATGAAAAAATAACTTAACCCAACCTAACGCTAAAATAGGTGTGTGAGAAAAATATATCGACTAAAACAACTAGCTTCCGGCAGACGGCCGTACACAAGTCTACTTGCACCAAAAGAGTAACCAGTGACGCATGTATGACGTAGATGTAGGAGTGGCATAAGCTTTGACACCTCTCACGGTTCAAACAAAGAGGGCTGGGCAACAAACTCAACTTTTAACTAATTTGTGACTGGTGTTTTGTTTTGCTCTATCTCCGTGTTCGTCATTACATTGTGCGTCAGGTCAAGGGTCACTCTTTCACCGAAACGGCCATTCACTGCCATTATGAAGCTTGGAAGAGCCAGGATTTTTTTTATATAACTCTGATTGTATTAATCTGAAAGAAGAATGTCATATACCCCTAGGATGACTTGAGGTTGAGTAAATCATGGGCTAATTTTCATTTTTGGGAACTAACCCTTTAATATAAAGTAGGTGAGAGATGATTTTCTGCTAGACTGTCTGTACTGATGTCTGACCTGATCATTGAGGACACAATAGACCAGGAACATGAAGGTTCCCTGCTGGGAGTTCAAGATCAGGAAGGGGATCTCCAGCTCCTTCCAGAAACCCAGAATCCAGGAGCAACCAAGAACCACAAACTGAGCCAGTGTTTTAAATATCATATTCCTGCAGAGAAAGATGGAGAGTTAATATATATTTATTGATTATATTGTTGTGGAAAATCTGCAATTGTTCTGTTATAAGTATGACTTTTTGTCTGTAGAACACTTCTGTATTGTAATCAACCACACTTGAAACTTGTTTATTAAGAAAGTGGTTTATGAAGAAAAACTCTGCAATTGTTATTGTAAAATTTTTTTTGAGAAAGTGGTTTATGGAGTGTTCAAATCATATTGTTTGTTACTTGGTTCGTTTCATATGTGAAACTTCAGCGTTCAGATTTTTCAAGGTGGAGGTCAGACTGATGATGATGTAGATGAAGAGAATCACGTTTAACTGCACAGTAAGAGAAACAACAGTAATTAATCTTTTACTTTCCTTTTAATACAAAGTCATGATGAGAAATGTGCTTACTGCTAGTATGACGCAAACAGGTCCCTGAAAACTCCAGTTAAAGCCTTCATCCATTTTAATCCAGCAACTGTTTAGAGGAAGTAAAATAATTAAATGAACAAACATGAAGGATGAAGGTGTTGATCTCTGAGTCGTTCAAACTAAACTCACTTTTCACTTCCGTAGCCTTTAGGATTCACCCCAGCAGACACAGCCACCACAACCAGAGCAACCGTATATCCAATCACACACAGGAATCCACTCCTAAGCACGCCCTTCCTTTTGGAGCTGATCTGTGATAGGTTCTTCACACAGATGAAGAGCAGCACAGCTTCAATGAACATCCACACAAAGCCGGAGAGAAAGAGGAAGTGCAGCACACCTGATATCACGGCACACAACACCTGGAGATCATGAGAGACGGTTATGATGATTCTCAGTGAGACTGTGCTGAGCTGTAGAGCTCCTTCATCATTCTCACCTGATGACGGCGTATGAGGCTCAGGAACTGTTGTGTGAGCAGGAACAGAAGGTGAGCCAACAGAAGACTCACGCAGAGGTTGATTCGAGCCACATTATTCACTCCAGGACTCCACTGACAAAGGGCAAAGGTCAACAGGGTCAAACTGAAGAACACCAGCCCCACGATCACACACACCAAATTCAACACGTCCAGCTTTGAGTCGCTCTGAGGAAACATGTCAGAGTACATGAGTGCCAAATCTGTGCTGTTCTTCAATGCTCATTATAAATGTTCTCGTACCTCTGATGGGCGGCTGGTTTGCATGATGACAGCGAATGTGGACAGATGAACACAGGAGTTGGTCTCTAAAACAGAACAACCATCTACAATCCACTCGCTGATGCTCCAGTACACACAGTACAGAGAACCGTTGGGGTCAAACTTCTGCAAAAAGAAGAAAGAACATGCAGAAAATAGTATAACACTGAATATTAGATGTTTTCAGATGTTCATCAGTTCTCAGGTTAGACAAAAACATATTTCAGTCTCTCACTCTGATGTGTTTGAGGGTGAAGTTGACTGGTTTGGTGAGTTTAGTGTTGGTGGTTTTGAGAAGAGTAACTGAGATCACAGTGGACATCATGGTGTTAATCGTGTCAGTTGATGTGTTGAAGTCTGGCTTCAGTAAATTCTCCATTGTGTTATAACTCATGAAAGCCACAGCAGCTGATCCTGTGTGACAGAAACAGAAGAAACTTGTAATGAACACATTAAAACCTTTAGTTAAACGTGGTTTAGTGATATATCTTCTAAAAATGTTTTATTAAAAATGTTATTAAAAAAGTGGTATTAAAACATATCTCACATACTTGTTTCATTGTTGTTCTTGGCGATCTCAATGAGATCGATGTCCACAGAAGAATTTGTTGTGTCAAGTCGAGGGATTTTATCTAAGGTGACTTTGGGTCCAACCATGAAGACTTCAACCTCTGATTTAGAAAATAAGCAGTTATGTTTATTTATTTATTTATTTATTTATTTATTTTTATTAAAGTTGATTCAATCTGCACAAATGTGCAAAAAACAAAACAATAAAAAGAAAAAAAGAAAATAACTATTTAATTTAATTACTAGTTTGAACTATTCAGTTAACTTTGTACACAGCAAAATCCCCAGAGTTAAATTAAGTCAAGCTGGTAATGCTGTTTGTGGAGTTGTTTAATTCTCTTCTGCAGAGATCTTGAGATATGTAATTGTCATCTTTTATCTTTAGTTGATTCATCTTAGTGTAGAGGAGACCGGGGAGTGTTGCAACAGGGGATGGTTGCAACATGTCATTTTTCTCCAATCAGAAAAAAACTAGAGTGATGACACTCATACTGCACATGCACAGTTAGACCCTCCCCCCTCCAAGAAGACAGTAGACATATTCAACATCTGCTGCTGAATTTATTGAACAAAACTTGTTTTGGATGTATGAAAGCATGTGGAATTTAAAAACCACCATGCTTATCTAATCTGTCTCAGCTGCTGCCTGAATCCAAACAAACAGATGAATTAGAAGAACTAACTAGCACTATGAGCTCCATTCTCTCTGTAACACTGGATATTGTTGCACCGATTAGATTAAAAAAGGTCAAAGAGAAAATTAAAGCACCATGGTACAACAATACTATGCGTGTTCTAAAGAGAGAAACCCGTAATTTAGAGCGTAAATGGAAAAAAACTAACTTAGAGGTAGGGATGGGCGATATATCGCACGATATTGTTATGCGCATCTCGTCAGTAAAGCCGGTTCCCTTGATTAGTAGTAAATCACCTTCACCTGCTTTCAGATGGAGCGGTGTTAAATTAACACTCCTGGGGCTGGGAGTGTATATGAGTCCACACTCAAGAGTGTTAAAGTTAATGAGATAATTAAGTGATTAATTTAGTGATGATTGAGCATTATTGAAGACACCTGATGTTAACAAGCAGAATCACTGAAGGAGAAAATCACAAATTGTAAGTTACCATTAAGGTGATGGGTGTTTGCTTTAGTTGGGCTCTAGACCATTATATGTTTACTTTAATATTTACTGTTGTTTGTCTGCTGTTATTGATTTATAACAGTTAAATGAACAAAGTATAGTGTGATCTGATAGTGTTGGTTATGTGTTGACATAATCATGCTGTGATCTGAAAAAGGAAACTTGTTGAGATAGTTTGGTTTAACTTGTTAGCAGCAGTTTTGTGATTCTTCAGCCTATCATTATCAGTACTTTACTTATTATTCAAAATATTTAATAAACATTGTTCTGATCAAAAGACATTCAGATAAATTAATTTAAAACACAGACATCAATAATCAGCCTGTGAATCTCAACAATGGTGACAATAATAAAGCATGTTGCAGTGGCTGCCACCAATCACAACTCATTAATGGCTCCCATCATGCATTGCGGTATGAATAAATTATGATCTGAATTGTCTATGTAATTTACTTTTCCTAATTGAATATTCTGCTCATCACCATTGTTGAGATGCATAGACTGAATCTTGACATCTGTGTGTGCCTAAAAGAAAGATTTTTTTAAAAACAACTTTTAAGAAATCCTTTATATTATATAAAAAATTCTAGGCATTTATGCAGATTCACTAACCAACAACATAAATCGAAGTCAGAAAGAAGGATTTTAATGAGTTCAGTGATCAAGTTCAAATGAGGAATGTCATAATATAACCAACACAATCAGATCACTTTTTTCTTTGTTCAACTGGCAGTTACAATTCAGATACAACAACCAAACAAAATTTCAAGTAAACATAAAATGGTCAAGAGCCCAACTAAAGCAACTACCCATCACCTTAATGGTAACTTACAATTAGTGATTTTCTCCTTCAGTGATTCTGCTTGTTAACATCATGTGTCTTCAATAATGTTCAATCATCACTAAATTAATCACTTAATTATCTCATTAACTTTAACACTCTTGAGTGTGGACTCATACACTCCCAGGAGTGTTAATTTACTGGAGTTTTTGCTGTGTACAAAGAGCCGTAGTTAACTGACAAGCTGAGCCATATCGCATTAATTATTGCTGCCGATACATCCGCGATATTGATGTGATTTGGCTCAGCTTGTCAGTTAATTACGGCTCTTTGTAGTAAATGCCGCTCCATCTGAAAGCAGGTGAAGGCGCTTTACTACTAATCAAGGAACCGGCATTACTGATGAGATGCGCATAACAATATCGTGCGATATATCGCCCATCCCTACTTAGAGGTCTTTAGAATCGCATGGAAAGACAGTATGTCACGTTATAAAAAGGCCCTAAAAGCGGCCAGGGCTGAGCACCTCCGCAAACTAATAGAAAATAACCAAAATAATCCAAGGTTTTTATTTAATACCATGGATAGACTAACAAATAAACAGACATCACCCGAACAAAATATCCCGTTACAGTTTAGTAGTAATGATTTCATGAACTTCTTCACTGAGAAAATAGAAAACATCAGAACCACAATTGTAAACATTCAATCTTCAATCGCGCGTTATTATTCAGCCTCAATTATCACCCCGCAAGAACAATTACAGTGCTTTACAGCTATAGAACAAAAAGAGTTAAATAAACTTATCATTTCATCTAAAACAACAACATGTTTATTAGATCCTATACCAACTAAACTATTGAAAGAAATGTTACCTGTAGTGGAAGAGCCTCTCCTCAATATTATTAACTCGTCTTTATCTTTAGGTCATGTTCCAAGAACATTTAAATTGGCAGTTATAAAACCACTCATTAAGAAACCACAATTAGATCATAATAATCAAGCAAATTATAGACCCATTTCAAATCTTCCATTTATGTCTAAAATACTAGAACAAGTTGTGTCCGCTCAACTGGGCTCTTTCTTGCAAGAAAATGACATCTATGGAAAGTTTCAGTCTGGATTCAGGCCACATCATAGCACTGAAACTGCGCTCGTTAAAATCACAAATGATTTACTTTTAGCTTCTGACCAAGGTTGTATCTCAATACTAGTTTTACTTGATCTTAGTGCTGCGTTCGATATTATAGATCATACAATACTTTTAGATCGACTACTAAATTATACTGGTGTTCAAGGACAAGCATTAAGCTGGTTTAGATCATACTTATCAGACCGCTACCATTTTGTCTATTTAAATGGAGAAAAATCGATCATAACTCCAGTAAACTATGGAGTGCCACAGGGATCTATGTTAGGCCCTCTATTATTCTCAATATATATGATGCCACTTGGAAATATTATAAGGAAACATGGAATTAGTCTCCATTGTTATGCTGATGACACTCAAATCTATATTTCATCACGGCCGGATGAAAACGCTAAATTATCCAAATTGACAGAGTGTGTTAAAGATATAAAAGATTGGATGACGCGTAATTTTCTTTTATTAAATCCAGACAAGACAGAGGTAATACTTATTGGTTCAAAAAACCGCCCACAAAACCTCTTACAATACAACTTTAACATCGTAGTATGTCCTGTTACTTTATCCTCTACAGTAAAAAACCTGGGTGTTATACTCGACTGTAACCTGTCTTTTGAAAATCATATTTCATATGTTACAAAAACAGCCTTTTTCCACCTTAGAAACATTGCTAAGCTACGTAATATCCTATCAGTTTCTGATGCAGAAAAGCTAGTTCATGCATTTATGACCTCGAGACTAGTTTTTCCGGAATCAGAGCGTCCGGTCACACACAACCCATAAAAATCCTGTAAAGACATGTGACATCGATGTGACTTGCAATGTCTCAGCAGCGTCTTAAGTTTGCTTATGAGCTACGATTCCTCTCTCGAGAAACCATGCTTGTTAATTTTTTTCTCTGATTCGATCATAAACTTGCGCATTTCGTACCGCTTCACAGCTGGCGAACGATCCCGCGCTTCAGTGTCATCACTACGACACGGCATTATTATGGCTTTTGTTCACACAGCACGTGTTCCGGGACTGAACACGGCAATGTTACTAGGTCCCCAACCCGGCATCAATCCCGGGTCAGGTTCGCGTTCACACAGAAGGCATTCTGGCAATTTGCCGGCAATTTCCCGGGTTCAACGCGCTGTGTGAAAGGGGCTATTAAATCTGTGAAGATCTCAGCAGAGGAGGATTAAACAACTCCACAAACAGCATTACCAGCTTCAGTTATTACTAACCAGACTGACTTTATTACTGTCAGACATCTACAGTTCTGTTTAAGAATTAACAGAGATTTAGATGTTGATGATTTATTGTTTCATTTGAAGTCACCATGATGGAGATCAGTGACTGCTTTAGTTGGGCTCTTGACCCTTGACTTTCTAACTATAGTATTTCTCTGCCTGTTGTAACTCTGTGCTTATAAGGCATGCTGATTATGGCTAGGAAATCAGAGAGAGTATTATTCATGTGATGTCAGTTGTGTATCAATGATGGCAATCACCATGTTTGATTCACTAAGCTCTTATAGAATCTTATTTTTGATTATGTGTCATTAACTTTACATTATTGATTGCAGTAGCCCTATGATTCTACAGCAAGTGATCCATCATGGATTGACAGATTATTATTATCCACCATTATCATTTGTGATAATCAGAAGACTTTTTAAAACATTATGATCAACAAAGGTTTGTACTACTGTGTCTTTCAGATACATGCAGACATCAAGAATCAGCATATGAATCTCAACAATGGTGATGATAAAAGTGCAGTGCACTTGATGGAGCCTCCAATCAAAACTCATCAGTATCTCCCAGCATGCATTGCAGCAGGAATACATTATGCTGAATTGCCTTAGATTTTATTTAAATTATTATATCTGCTTTTAATTTTGATGTTGTTTTTGTTGCAGATTTTTAGTAGCTTTTTTTGTGATGTTCAGGGTTTTATCTGATTATTGTGTTGATTGTCACCGTTGTTGAGATTCATACGCTGATTCTTGATGTCTGTGTTGGTTTAAATTATTCAGTAGTTCAAAAACCTTTTTTCTACACCATTTATTTTTAAAGTTCTTAAAATTATTTGTTGCTCTCTGCTGGCTCACATGTGGGGTAGTGATGGAATTTATGGCTCTTTGAGGGGATCTGGATCTTGGCGATCCGTCCCTTTCAAAGAGCCGTTCAAAAGAACGTCTCTTTTGGCTCTTTTTAAATATTTAGTCAGTTTTAAGAAGCCAGCTTGGGGGCATCTTTATCCTGGAAATAATCACTGGGAGGAATGATGAGGTGAGATTTGTAGGCAAATAATTAAAACTCAGATATCACACACCAATATCTGAGTTTGAATTATTCTGAAATATTGATTATTACCTCATTTGTCATGTCTGGCCTATATTCCATAGGGTTGCACAACATCCCTCTGCTTAGACAGTGACATCACTATTTTGGATTTACCTTTAGTACAAAGTGTGTGTATGTGTAAAGCTACGTTGACTTATGTTATTCATACAATGCCTACTCACAAATAAACATCAAAAACAAAGCTGGCTGCAATGAATTTCTGTGCAAAACAGCTTTTACTACAAACACTTCCACACAAGAACATTATCATCACACAAGAACATTTTGATAGAAAACAAAAAAAATGTAAAGTTTTAAATATATACTGTAGATAAAATTAGAATAAATAAAATGGAAATGTCTACATACAGTCAACTATTACTACTATTACTACTGTAAACTTTGCAAATAGGATATCAGCCCCTTCAAGTCTTAAATGAACAATAACAAAGTGGGCTGCAATGAATGTCTGTGCAAAATTTCTATACAAGAACAGTATCACAAAAGAACATTTTGATAGATAACAAAAAATATTTAAAGTATTAGACATATACTGTAGATAAAATTAGAATAAATAAAATGGAAATGTCTACATAGCACCCCTGCGCTGGGTGCGCCCCTCCCGCTATAACTGTCCTGTCTCGCGGAGGAGCTCATTTGTGTGCATCTGTGTGAAACACGCATGGGAAAAAAAGAACGACAGAAAGAACGGCTCCCCTCCAGCCGCGACTCGGCTCCCATCGTTCATGTTTATGAGCCGTTCAAAAGAATCGGTTCATTCGCGAACGTCACAACTCTAATGTGGGGTCACATAAATATTATACTCAAAAATGTGAAATATATTAATATTATAAGTTTACTCATAAAGTGAGAAAAAAATACTCTATGAGATCAGTGAATCAGGCCACTACATGATGATTATGTCATCATTTTACTTGCCAACATCACCCGGTTACGTTTTCGCTCTGATTTTCATGCCAAAACGATTGTGATATATAAACACACAGGTAAGACAGTCAGAGTAAATCAAAACTTAGAAAGTCAAGGGTCAAGAGACAAACTACAGCAAACACTCATCTCCATAATGGTAACTTCAAACTTTATTATTTTAAATAAAAAATCAACTGAACCTCTGGTAATTCTCAATAATACATTTTATTATGACAAATTGGTTTGTAATACAATATTTTTTTTAGATTACAGGAAACCACAGCTGGCAGTTTTTTTTGTTTTTTTTTTTACATAAACTGAAGTTCAAAGCCATAAAACCTAAAATATTACTAGGGTATTTTTTACGGTAAAGCACTTGCAAGCTGCTAGTTTTTTACCATAAACTTTAGTTCAGCGCCGTAAAAGCACAAATAATTCTACGGTATTTTTTTACGGTAAAGTGCTGGCAACCACAGCTGGCAGTTTTTTTCCGTAATATTTAGATCACTGCCGTAAAACCTAAAATATTACTACCATACACAGCAAAAAGTCCAGTGTTAAATGAACTCTCCTGGGAGTTTATATGGCTCCAGAGTCAGTGTTAAAATATGAGTGTTAAATTAACACTCAAGAGTGTTAAAAGGTAATGAGCTCATTAAGTGATTCATTGAGTGATAATTGACCAATATTGAAGACACCTGATGTTAACAAGCAGAATCACCAAAGGAGAAAATCTATTTTTTTAAGACACCGTTATGGTGGTCAGTGTTTGTTTTAGTTGGGCTCTTGACCCATAAAGCTTTAACTTTAAATTTTGTTTGGCTGTTGTATCTGAGTTATAACTCTCAAATGAACAAAGAGAAAAGTTGATCAGGTGGTATTGGTTATGATTTGATAATCATAATTTGACCTGAATATCAACTCTCATTTAGAGAGTCAGATTAACCTTGTTGATTACAGCAGCCTGTGATTCTACAGCAAATGATTTTTATCATTATCAATATAATCCAAAATATTTCTTAAAAATTGTTCTGATAAAAATACTTAGAAAATTACTTAATTTAGACACACTGACATCAATAATCAGCCTGTGAATCTCAACAATGGTGACACTAATAAAGCATGTTGCAGTGCATTCTGGGTTCCACCAATCAAAACTCATTCATGGCTCCCATCATGTATTGCGGTATGAATAAATTATGATCTGAATTGTCTTACTAATTTCCTTTTCATAATTTAATATTCTGTTTGTCACCATAGTTGAGATTCATACACTGATTCTTGATGTCTGTGTGTGCCTTAAAGAAAGATTTTGTTGTTTCAGAACAACTTTTAAGAAATCCTTTAGAACTAGTTAGAAAAAAAAGATCTTATGCTGTAGAATCACAGTGATGCTGTAATCAACAATATACATTTAAGTCAGAGATTAGACTCTAAATGAGATCAGTGATTCAGGTGAAATTATGATTATGTCAAAACATAACCAACAAAACCTGATCAACTTTTCTCTTTGTTCATCTGGCAGTTATAACTCAGATACAACAGCCAAAAATAATCTAATGTTTACAGTTTAAGGGTCAAGAGCCCAACTAAAGCAAACACTGATCTCCATAACGGTGTCTTAAAAAATTAGATTTTCTCCTTTGGTGATTCTGCTTGGTAACATCAGGTGTCTTCTATAATGCTCAATCATCACTCAATTAATCACTTAATGAGCTCATTAACTTTAACACTCTTGAGTGTTAATTTAACACTCATATTTTAACACTGACTCTGGAGCCATATAAACTCCCAGGAGAGTTAATTTAACACTGGACTTTTTGCTGTGTATTTTTTTACGGTAAATTGCTTGCAACCAGCTGCCAGTTTTTTACCGTAAACTTTAGTTCAATGCCGTAAAACATTAATATTTATACCGTATTTTTTACGGTAAAGTATGGTAAATGCAACGTTAAGTGTTTTTTTTACAGTGTACTTCCAAAATCCGTACATTTAACAGTATATTAATGTAAAATTACATGAAATGTCCCGTGAGAGCTATTACAGTTTTTCACTGTGTATAGTAAGGGTACATACTGTGAAGGAATTAACATTTCTTTTCCGTTACTTTTTTAAAGTTTTTTACTGTTAAAATTACGAAAAAAAAATTCTACACATAAACAAACAAAACAACTGTTATTTGATAAATATGACTAAATAAATAAATAATAGGCTACGATAATATTATTGAAATAAATAATACTATAATATTATAGTAGGCCTAAAACAGTTAACCCTCTGGGGTCTGAGGGGTTTTTGGGGTCCTTGAGATGTTCTGACATGCCCTGACATTTGTGCTTTTTTCAGTTGCTTATAAACATATTAATGGCAAAGGTGTAAATTCACTCTATTTAGCACAAACAGGGCTACCATAATATGTGAACAACTTGCATGTACATGTTTGTATTTTTGATAGAATAATGTTTATGCATGTTTTTTTTCAAAAACAAAAAACTAAAGTTTCTGAAATAAGGCCATAAAACATATTCTAAATATATGTAAATAAGACTTCTGACTAATGGATGCGTTGCCTAGAATTTTTTCTTCAAAATTATGTGAAAATCATCCTGCCTAATCATTCACATAACACAATACATTGATTTAAATCTTGTAAAACACTTTTTGTTTGGAAAGGCCATATGCGGGTGGGCGTGATTCACACCTGCGGAGACAATGGGGCCCGCATAATGAGGCTGCATACGTAATGAGCCTTTCATTCAGGTGTGTGACTCAGCCACAAGAATGCAAGGACAATATATAACTGGTTTGTTGTTTTTTTCCACAAATTTTGCTTGCAAATTGTACAATATCCAAGGTAAACATTTCTAGAAATTGTGCAGTTAATTGTTCTCATACTGTATTTTCAGATTTGGAATATATTCTCTTCCCAAATGTGTCACTAATAAAGCATAATACAATTATTTAAAGAGAAGGCTTATAATGACCTTTTAAGATTTTGTTTACATCTATCCTTATATAAATATATATATATATATATATATATATATATATATATATATATATATATATGTTTTTTTTGTTTTGTTTTTTTTAAGGTTATACAATTACAACAACATTTAAAATTGTAACAATATATTTCCAGTGTAATCTTTCTTTGTATTCGCGATTCATATTAAAACAGTATTTTTGCCAGCTGTAGTAGCTCCACAACAGCGCGCATCTGTGCGCTGATTCATTCATTCATAGAAACGCGATTCATATTTAAACAGTATTTTTGCCAGCTGTAGTAGCTCCACAACAGCGCGCATCTGTGCGTTCGTTCGTTCATTCATTCATTCATACACAGAAACGCGATCAATATTTAAACAGTATTTTTGCCAGCTGTAGTAGCTCCACAACAGCACGCATCTTTGCGTTCATTCATTCAGATTAGAACAAAGCAAACAGAACTGACCTAATTCCTCAGCGGGATCCGTTTGCTCCTCGAAATGATACTTCCAGAACTTCTGAGGTAAATTTTTGCAGGATTATTATCAAGATAGTATTATTCCTCACAGCATCGTAAAGTACATAAGTCTGAAAGTGAACTCGCGGTGTGTGTTATCCAGCTGATGTGGGCGTTTCACAGGTTTGTTTGGATCGCCTCACATTTGCGTTTGAATAGCGCGCGCTCTCCGTAGGCGGAGCACATTAAAACTTAATGAGCTGAGATGAGAACGACTGACATCTCTCTCTTTGCATGCATATTACATAAACTGTGAATATTTGTTTTTTATAAAAATTACTTCATTTTAAAGAAGAGAATTCAAGCTTCATGCCTGTGTGACTGTATGCCTGTTTGACTGAGTATTCGCTGAGTTACAGTTCATTTTCGGACGCGTTTCAGAATTGACTTCACTGACGGAGAGTAGGCAGAACTTGCATCATGTTTATTTTTCTTTATTTGGCGAAAAGCACAACACTTTGTTTTTATTATGAGCATACACAAAAAAAATACACACTAAACAGGATCGATTGATGTATAACACAAGCATATAAGATAAAAATTAATATTTTTTTTTTTATTTTTTTTTTGCACTCATACGGAAAAAAACGAGCCTATCGCGCCGGCGCGACAGCCGACCTCAGGGGGTTAAAGGTCCCATTCCATGGATTATTTTTATTATTTTATAATGTTTCCAGGGGTGCCCTTATAATGTTAGTATGTTTTTTAGATAATTTTTTTTTATAATTTAGAAATAAAAGGCATATTTCCTAGCCTGATTTCATTCCCTGGTTTGAACACTCTGTTTGAAGGGGCGTGTCTGCTGAGAGACTTCAGCGTAAACGCCCTCTGCTGTGATTGGCTGAAATGCTTGCATATGAAATATCTGGCATTACATGTGGAACTATCTGGAAAACTTTTACTATTACAGCTATTATACGTTTTTTACTATTACAGCTATCGGGATTAACAAATCGTGAAAGATCTATTTCTATCACATAAAAGGTTGCAGTGATGAGCATTGAGCAGATGACAGCCGGTTGATCACGTGAAAAAATATCTTATCGTGCAACACAGTTTCTGCACTCTCTAATGATTTCACCAATGCAAACATGATGTATATAAATACAGTAAGAGCTTCGTTGTGCAGTGCAACAGCGTCATTGATTTCATAACGAGTTTTGGCAAGTGTCCAGATAAACTCGCGCTGTGTGATTGACAGCTTGGGCGATTGGAAAGGGATTGTTCTTTGATCGCTTTCTGTATATTAATCACAGTTTAAGTAAGATTATTTTCATTCTTCTCAGAGAAACGATGTGAAGTTGATCGCTACTTCCATAGTAAATCACTACTTACCGCTTGCTGGAATATAGTTGAAATTGCCCCCTTCGTCAGTATGAAACGCTGAGAGAAGCCTGCTTGATATTATCCCAGGTTAGAAAAACAGTCCGTGGTGAAATGGACAGGGCAAACTAACAACTTCGAATTAAACTTTTGCGGTATCCGATTATAGATAAACATCAACCATGTCTGTTGACATTTCGCCATCAATATGCCTGTGTTCCTGTGGGCGGAGGTTAGTCAAAACACGGTTCTAATGATGTCATTAAAGAAGGAAGTAGAGGGGTGTAGTCCAATCGAGCCGTTCGCTGTAGTCAACTTCTGTTAAATAAAATATCTCGCTTGGCATTGAACTTTGAGCTTTATAATTTTACAGATATTATTTATACTCTAACAACAACATTACACACTAACTAAAGTTTGAAACATGGGATCACGAAGAACGGGACCTTTAATATTTTCAGAATTCTATATGCTCATTGAGACAAAAAGCTAAAGTTAATTAGTGAAATTTAAGGTATTTTTAACATGTTGCAACCGTCCCATGGTTGTTTTGCAGCTGTCCCCTGGGTTGGGGTCAGTTGCAACATCTGGCTTCTTCCATTCAAATAAATATTGTGAACGATATGTCATATATAATCATCTTTAAATGGTATGGAGTTTAATTTATACACATTTGGTTGATCTAGTCCCAATAGTCTCTGAGTAACTGAGAGAAATGCAAAAAGTGTTGCAACTGTCCCCGGTCTCCCCTACGTTTACATGACAACGATACGCTTAAAACTCAGAAGTGTTTCCTTTGAGTTTTCAAAACTTTGCATTTTCAGGCACCCAAACTGACTCTTTGTTGTTGTGGAAACGAACGGCCAAAACTTATAAAAAGTTGTACGTTTTTAGTTGAAAACGATGTCGTGTTAACAGACCCTAAGGCTGTGGCGGGTGTTCATCACTAATGCTCAATCATCTCTTAATTAATCACTTAATTATCTCATTAACTTTAACACTTTTAACACTCTTTAGATTGGGACAATATGTACTCTGAGCAGTGTTGATTTAGCACTGGGGATTTTGCTGTGTGCCTGTAACGTTGTAGTAACCATGAAGACATTGATTAGCTTGTTCAGGTGTGTTTGATTAGGGTTGGAGCTAAACTCCAGGAAAGTGGATCTCGTGGTCCAGAGTTGAGAACCCGTGCTCTAGACCAGTGGTTCCCAAACCTGTCCTGGAGGACCCACAACACCGCACGTTTTTCTTTGTCTCCCTAATCAAACACACTTGATTCAACTCATCAGCTCATTAACCCATGTGATAATGACCTGATGAGTTGAATCAGGTGTGTTTGATTAGGGAGACAAAGAAAACGTGCAGTGTTGGTGGTCCTCCAGGACAGGTTTGGGAACCACTGCTCTAGACCAGTGGTTCCCAAACCTGTCCTGAAGGCCCCCCAACACTGCACGTTTTCTTTGTCTCCCTACTCAAACACACCTGATTCAACTCATCAGCTCATTATCACATGGGTTAATTGAGCTGATGAGTTGAATCAGGTGTGTTTGATTAGGGAGACAAAGAAAACGTGCAGTGTTGGGGGGCCTTCAGGACAGGTTTGGGAACCACTGCTCTAGACTATATAAACTCCCTGATATCATATACTGTATAAGCTCACCCAGCGGGCATCTTGATGTCAAAATTACGTCAAGAAATAGGTCAAAAATGAAAGTCAAATTGACGTCAAAGTGTTGATGTCAATTTGATGTCAAGATTTGACCTCTGCTGATGTCATTTTGCCAAACAAAAAGGTGAAATGCATGGCCGTACACTTATCACCAGCTTCACTTAAACTAACCAGATTTACTTTATTTAATTTCCGGTTTAAATAAATATAATATTTAAATAGTTTAAAATATATTAAACATTTTGATGACACCATGATGGTGGTTAGCGTTTGCTTTAGTTGTACTCTTGGCCCTTGACTCTTTAAAATATTTTTTTCTCTGGCTGCTATAACTGTGTGTTTATAAAGCACAACTGTTGTAGCTAAAAAAGCCATGAGATCAGGAGATGTTGGCTGTTTATTGAAGATGACAATATCATCATGTAACTGCCTGGATCGCTGATCTTATTCAGTGTCTAATGTTTGGTTATATAGGACTTGTGATTTTAATGTTGTATTATAATAGAAGCCATTTAATTTAACAGCATGAGAATATTTTTTTTTTTTTTTTATTAATAAAGGATTTAAAAAAAAAAAACATTTAATGCATTAAACTCAACATTATTACTTAGCTATCAAGAATCAGTGTATGACTCTCAACAATGGTGACAATCAGTGAAGCGCTTCATGCTGCAGTGCATGCTGGGTACCACCAATCAAAACTCACCCATATCTCCCAGCATGCATTGCGGCATTAATAAATTATGCAGCTGTAGTTGATCTGATTATCTGGATATTTTGTTTGATTGTCACCATTGTTGAGATTCATATGCTGTTTCTTGATGTCTGTGTGCGTCTAAGTACTGCCATAGAAAGGTTTTTGTGCACTAAATAGTTTTTAAAAACCAAATACATTATTTGATAAACAACACTGCTAGATATGCTGTAGAATCAAATGACTTATATTATGAATAAAACCGCTTTTAAACCACAAGTCCTATATAATCAAAGCATTAGACACTGAACATAATCAGGGATTCAGGCAATTACATGATGATTTCATCAATAAACAGGCAACATCTCCTGATCTCAGTTTCTGATAGCTTTTTTAGCTACAACAATTGTGCTTTATAAACACACAATTAAAGCAGCCAGAAAATTTTTTACATTAAAGAGTCAAGGGTCAAGAGCACAACTAAAGCAAACGCTAACCACCATCATGGTGACTTTAAAATACAAAATATGATTTCATTAAACTGGAAATTAAAGAAAGTAAATCTGGTTAGTGTAAGTGAAGCTGGTAATAAGTGTACGGCCATGCATTTCACCTTTTTGTTTGACATCAGCAGAAGTCAAATCTTGACATCTAATTGACATCAACACTTTGACGTCAATTTGACTTTCATTTTTGACCTATTTCTTGACGTAAATTTGACATCAATTTGATGTCATATTGATGTTAAATTGACATCAAATGCCCACTGGGCAGTTTCATCATCAATAATAACAGTTTTCTATATAAACTATATCATATATAAGCTCAGTTTCATCATCAATAATAACAGTTTTCTATATAAACTATATCATATATACAGTAAGCTCAGTTTCATCATCAATAATAACAGTTTCTCGACTCACCAACAGCAGCAAGAGTAAAATTGACTCTGTCATGTGTGTCTGTCGGCTTCACCAATGTAGAGATGAGTTTCTCGTTGGCTTTTAACACACGGTTTCCGTTGGAGGCTAGTTCAGCTGGGCTGACTGATGATGAAGACTCTGAAATATTTCCTGAAGCGTTGAGGACCATATTCAAAATATTGGTCACATTCTAATTTATTGATCAGAAAAAAAAAAATATTAAGAAAGCCAATTAATCAGACCTGCGATGTCAGTCATGTAACTGACAATTACATTTGATTTGATTATTTTATATAAAAATATATATATCTTGAAGACTTACAGTCAAAGGAAGCTCTTGAGCTGTAATGTTCTCGATCTGCTCTAGAAGATTTTGAAGCTTTTCAGTCTGATTCTGAAATCAAAATGGAGAAGACAGAATTTGACGATGTGTGAGTGATAACTTTAACCGGGTATGCTGAGTGCTTCTGAAATGAGACACAGACAGTGGTTTTGAACGAATTTCTTTAACAAATGATTCAATGACATATATATATTTTTTTAACATTTGTCACCACCTACTGGTGGAAATGAAAATACTTTTCTAAAGGTGCTTTTCAGTATTTTGCTCACTACAGTGGACAGTGTTTGTATCCAAACCAGTGCCGGCCCAAGCCTTTTGGGGGCCGTAAGCAGAATTTGATTTGGGGGCCCCCCTCCCACCACGCGTAGTTAAAATAGTTTTAACTTTTTCTTTACTCTTTTACTAACTCTTTGAAACTTCTGAAAACAAACTGTAAACTTATTCCAGCATTGCAATCTTGACATTGCAGCCTATTCATTATAACCGTAATAAATATATAATAATAAAATAGTCAACCTAACGTATAAAACTTACACTGCTCTGTTTAAATAGTCAGTAGTACAATTCATACCGTTCACAGTAAGCACCGCTCCACTGTGATGTTTCCAAGCACATTTTTGCGTGTGAAAAGGATATTTTTTTCTGTCGATATTGGAACGAGAGTGAAGTACAAAGAAGCCTATAATAAAGAATAGTTTACCATCCAAATACATCGCGAATCGCTTACTTTCACTTTCGCTTTAAAGTATTTAGTTTTGGTTTGTTTATAGTTTTTTTTTTTTCTGTTCTGAATATCATTACATTTAAAGGATAAATCATTGATTTAAATGTCAATCATCAATCATTGATCAAATCAAATTTTTGTTTCATGGCTTAACATTACCATGACTTTGCGCACGAATTGTCTGCACGTGAGGTTATGCACATGACTCAAACACTGGCAGACACAGCAGCAGTTGTAGGCAGGTATATTGATCATGAAATCAGAATTGTACTTGTCTTGAATTCATTCATTCATTTATGTCACTTGTTTAAGTTAATTAATATGTAAAAAAAAAAAAAAAAAAAAAAAAGCAAGCAAGTTCGCTTATGCCTCGGGCCAGCCCTGATCCAAACTAACAAACTTTTGTCACAGAAGTACTGGAATAAAAGTTTAAGTTTGTAAAAGAAGTAATGAGAATGTGTGGTTGAAATGGACAGCTTCGTGGACAGCTTTCTCTGTGCATTAAATCCCCCATATTGCCAGCAAACAATGAGAATGCAGAACAATGATGATGACAGAGAGTATAGGCGTCAAAGCTATTGTGGACCCGCTTACCCCAAACCCTGGTTTGGCAAATAAATGAATGACGGAAAGTTACGTATTTCCAAAATTGTATTATGTAAGCTTTATGTTACTCCTCAAATAACAAGGGAATTTGTAGTAATTTATAGTGTTAATTAATTAGCGAGTCCACAAACTCATTCTTTCAATTGGCTTTTGTATGCAGAGAATTCACAGCTTATATGGACTGAATGCCCCCATAAACCATCAGCAATTATTAGAAAAGCACATTCATATTTCAAATTACACACATATCTAAAATGCACATGTTATTGCACTGCTTTAGTTTGGACTATTATTGATAGGAGCTGTGAGTCTCTACAACTTCAATTTCAGAAACTCAACTTACGTTGTATCCTTCCAGCAGTGTTATATTTATACCTGCAATGACAGAAATCAGCATGATGACAATAATATAATAAACTGCAAAACTTTGAAAAATAACTATTTTCACTGAAAAAAAATATTCGTTGAATTTACAAAATTTTTTATCATAAGTGGTTGCACACAATTGATTTTAGCTACATTTAAACAAATTCATTAAGTTGAACTAAAATGTATTAAGTTCAACTTAATGCATTTGTTTAAATGTAGCTAAAATCAATTGTCTGCAACCACTGACGATAATTTCTTTTAGTAAATTCAACTATAATTTTTTTCAGTGTTATTAAGCAGCAATTTCAGCAAGATTGTGGATTCAGCAAGATTTCAGCAGTTGTGGTAGCCTAGAAATCTAGACGCACCCTAGTGAAAGCAAAATGTATTTTGCAGCCAGGGTAGTCTAGCAACTCTCCATTGACTTTCGTGCTGGAAAAACCTAAATTGGGTCAGGCCAATCACGTCGTGTATAGAGTAGGCGGGGTGGGCTTAACATAATGATGACAGAGTTGCGACGGTTCCCTGCTACTTGAAAACAAAGAATGGCGGCTTCTGCTGGCAAACAGTCTTTCGAAACGGCTTTGGCCGCGACTCTGGAGGACTTGGAGTTAAGTTTTTCTTTGAGAAAAGAGCAAAAAACGACACTTAAGTCATTCTTAAAAAAGGAAGATGTGTTCGTAGTTTTGCCGGCCAGATTCAAAAGCTGAATCTATCAACTAACCTTAGCTCCGCTGTTGGGAAAACGCTCTGGTTGGTTGAAGCGCTGTCCTATTGCGTGTAGAGGGAATTTGAAAGACAGCCGTTTATCCCGCCCCTCGGATTGAGCCGCGTCTATGGTGAGTTGCCAGACCTAACATCTTGATGTAGGTGTGGCTTTCCAGGCTACAATTTTGGACTAATGGTGAGAGCAGTGGTTCCAACTTTTTAGAATGGTGTACCTCCTTCTGCGTACCCCCTCTCTTCCGGACTTCAGTCATACCTTTTCCATTTAGGGACAATATTTGCCCCCTAAATTTATTTCCCAGGGCTTTTTTTTTTTTTACTTTATGCATAACTTTATGAAATAAAAAATATTTTCAATGAAAAATGTTCAATAGAGCAATATGCAATGACGGAAAAACAAAGTGATACTTTAAAGGGTTACTTCAGGATTTAGCATTAAGCTTTGTATTAGTAGAAAACCTGTAGTATTTTCGAATTACCATGCTTTCCACCCTCATATCCCCCTGAGACAAGAGATTTATGTATTTTTTGTCTGGAAAAAATCCTCCGATGACGCAAAAATCGTCATTTTGCGTCATCGGAGGATTTTCTGGACAGAGGCTAAAGACTACAGCCAGTAGATGGCGCTGTCCCGCATGTTTTCAGCCCGCCCATACAGGGTGGGATCTCACTCACAGAATGTACACATAGTTTCAGCCGTCTTTCTTTGGAAGCTAAGCTAGCAGGCTCTTGTTCTGTGGAGAAAGCTGAATAGTAGGAGAAGGCTGAGTAAGTAACCATCCTCCTTTTCCCGGACTTGTCCGGCGGGCGAGATCGTTCAAAATGTCCGGGATTCAGCTTTTGCTTTCTGCGGTTGCCATTCATTGTTTACATGCACACCTTTCAATCTAACTGAATTCATTCCGATCGGTGAATGTGAATGTAGTGTTTACATGAACGCTAAACAAGTGATCGGTTGATGTGCGTTTTACCATTGCTAAGAAAAATTCCCGCTCCTCCGTGAGAGATGCGAGACCCGGCGCGTCCCAGTAATGAAGCCACCGGCCTCGCGCTGTTCTCCCGCGGCCGTCAGCCTCGTCCTGCTCACCACGGTAAACATGATGAATGGCGACTGTAGAACGCAAAAGCCGAATCCCGGACATTTTGTACGATCTCTAAATCCCTCGCAAACTCATCACGTATGCTAGCTTTGTTGTTTTAAACTGCGCACTCTTACCGGTAGGCGTGGCCTCCTAAGGCAGCGAAGCAAGTGCATTCTGGGAGTTGTTGTCTTTCATCCACATAAGCCAAAAATACATTTTCTGGCTTTTCTCAGTCTAGAAAGCTCCAAATTCAAAAATTTCTTCACATTTCTTCTACTTAAATGACCTATTTTAAATACACATTCATCTTCCCAGAGGTGAAGTATCCCTTTAACTTATATTACACTAAAACCGGTAAGTCACTGTCTTCTCAATGAGCGAGTCATTGAGTCATTCTTAGATTCAGTAACAAAGCAACTAGCTGTATTTATAAATGAATCATTGAATGATTGACTCACAATTCTTTTCAAAGCTGCAGAATTGTTTACGAAACACCGGTGTGTGCTGTAGTTCTGATGTGTCCTTCGTTGGAACTATTATTTTGTTGCAGAATAGAGAAAGTACTGACAGTACTGTGTTTAAAATACACATTTTGTCTGTTGACCTGTTGTATGATAATACAATGTTTGCCATCGTGTGGATATTTGGGAACAATTGCATTCTTGCTCGTTATAAACTTTAAATACAACAACTCGCACAAGGTGTTTTTGCATCAAAGAAAGTTTGAGTCTTAAATCTCTCTCTGTGTCTATATTTGTTCTTCATGTGAGTACGTACTAAATCCCCACTTTTGGTGTGTTGTCGAGAACGGCAGTAATGTAGCGCAGCAATACGCTGCAGGCAATCTGTCATTTGCTCACTGCCTGTCACTTATCACTTATTAACAGATAAGTAGGAGTCAAAATGAAAGAAAGATTCAATTTGTGAAATATTGATCCAACACATAAAAAAAGTACAATATTGGAAAATCAACCATGTGACCATGTGAGGAGATGACCAGAAATTGAAGTTGGTAAACACCGCCCCCCCAGAAATTGAATCGGTAAACTCCGCCCCCCTTAGTTACGGTTGCTCGGACAAACAAACGGAGTGGCTAACTGTCTTACAATGAGCTAACTGTCTTACAATGACAGCTGTTAGTGTGAAAACCTTGTCTCAAGATGTTTTTCATGAATGTTGGACGCGGAAGGACCACCTCTCGTCGAGGAGCATTCAAGTGGGACTTAAATATAAAGATTATAAAAAAAATGTGGTGGGTAACAAGATTAATTTGGAAGCGAGGGTTTACAGATCACAAAAAAGCGGGAGAAGCCTCATGTTGCGGTCGTCTCGATCGCAGAAAAACAATATCTAGGATCACCACTGTTCATTTATACCGCAGGGTAAGTTTAAATTCATTTACATTTGAATACAGTCCTCTAGACTGCAAACAACAAACAAATGATTTTTAGTTAACTAATTTTACAATCAGATTTTGATCTTAAAAATAATATCAAATGGCTGCATCTTACCATTATAAATGTTCAGATGTGTCACTGAAATCCACTTGTTCTTGTTCTTTTGTCCCGTCTCTCCAGCTCCACACCAGTATATCCCAGAATCCTCTAGTGTCAGATCAGTGATGGTCACAGTAAAAACTCCTGCAGATTCATCATCCCACAGAGAGAATCTGCCGTTACTGTTTGTTTCTGATGAAACTTTGATACCCGATGTCTCACAGAGCGACGGGTCGCTTCCTTTGCACATGAACTTGATCTTGTTCTTCAAATCACTGTTATAATGGCAGGTGATGTTCAGATGCTCTCCAGTCACAGCAGACACGACAGACACTAAATCAGGGCATAAATGAGAGATTTAATATCCCAAAGTCTCTTTATGGCACAGCAGAACTGATGTCCATCCTTGAGTCTCTGTTATAGTGACAGTATGTGCTGTTTAGTCTGATGTAAATCATGTCAGCTGTGTTTTGGTGTGAACGGCTTCTCTGTTAACAAAGACTGATAATGGAAAAAATATAAAATGAAAATGTATTTTTCTACAGAAAGACCTGAACTTTTGTGTACAGATAATGTATACTTTGTGTTTTGAATGAGCAATTTATCCATAATAATATAATGTAAATCATGTCAGCTATGTTTTGTATGTTGTTACACAGCTTTTATTAACGCTTCACTGATGTCAATGGTGTGGTGCAAATATAGCACTGTATGTGTGACCAGCAACACTTGTTAAATACAGTCCTCTAGACTGCAAATAACGAACAAATGATTTTTATTTAACTAATTTTACAAATCAGATTTTGATCTTAAAAATAATATCAAATGGCTGCATCTTACCGTTACTGATGTTCAGATCTGTCACTGAAATCCACTTGTTCTTCCTCTTTTGTCCCGTCTCTCCAGCTCCACACCAGTATATCCCAGAATCCTTTAGTGTCAGATCAGTGATGGTCACAGTAAAAACTCCTGCAGATTCATCATCCCTCAGAGAGAATCTGCCGTTACTGTTTGTTTCTGATGAAACTTTGATACCCGATGTCTCACAGAGCGACTGGTCTCTTCCTTTGCACATGAACTTGATCTTGTTCTTCAAATCACTGTTATAATGGCAGGTGATGTTCAGATGCTCTCCAGTCACACGAGACACGACAGACACTAAATCAGGGCATAAATGTGAGATGTAAGTGTCCCAAATTCTCATTAATTCTACACTGCATCCTTGAGTCTCTGTTATAGTGACAGTATGGGATGTTTTATCAGATTCAATCTAATCTAATGTAAATCATGTCAGCTGTTTTGATGTGAACGGCTTCTCTGTTAACAAAGACTGATAATGGAATAAATATAAAATGAAAATGTATTTTACTACAGAAAGAGTTTTTGTGTACAGATAATGTATACTTTGTGTTTTGAATGAGCGATTTCTCCATAACTGAGACAGTGTTGTGTGTGAGGAAGTGATGCGGGTCAGTGTCTGTGGTGTGAACACACTCGCTTATCATCATCTACAGAGAATACTGTGGTTTCTGTTATCTCGCCTCTTTACATCCTTACACAGGGTTCCCACACCTTGGTTAAACACTGCGAGCCCTAGACCTCCCAACTGAGTGGGTTTCTGTACGTGCACTTTTGCTATTCGGGGAGTCTTGTAAGCCCAGATAAACAGTATGATAACTGAATCCAAAAACTTGAAAAAAGATACAGGTATATAAGTAGGCACATTTTAAAAAAGGTAGACTGTAAAAAAACAAACCGTAAAAAACGGTAATTTTCTGGCAGCAGGGGCACCAGAAAATGGCGGTTTAAAAACAGAAAAATACTGTCAGGAAAAAAACATAGATACACTGTAAAAACAGTATTTTTTCTGTGTAAAATAACTATAAAGTTATGTATAAAAATGCAACAAGTACATAAATTCAAATACAAATTTTATATATTTAGTTTTAATTTTTGCAGATCCAATTTCACAACTTTGACCAATCTCTAATTAAGTACTTAATAATAGCAAATTTACATTCAATTTCTGTTAAATTAACTAAATGTATACCTTCTTTTCTTTGTTTTCTAATTTCACATAAAAAATCTGTAAAATATTACTTAATAATTTATGTAAAAGTACACATAACTCTGTAAAAATACAGACAAGATCCTTTTAAAAAACATAAAATTGATGTAAAATCAAAATACAAGCAATTACCTGTAAATTTAACAGTGGACCTTTAAATTACAGCAAATATCTGTAAAATAACAGGCATTTCACAGTATAATGACAAAACGGTAAAATTCTGTAAAAAAATACAGACCATTACCTTTAAAATTACACCTTTTTTACAGTGTAGAGGAACTGTGGTAAAGTGACCATTTTAATTGCATTAATTTTGCCAATCATAGATAGCTGAAGGAGCCTCCATTGCTCTATATTATCCTTTAATCTGTCAATCTTAGCCAATATTTTGTATTTAAATATTTGCTTGGGGTTCTTTACACAATGCCAAGATATGTAAAGTGGTCTTCGACTGTTTTGAAAGGTGAGGGACCAACCTGGCTGGAATTTGTGTGTCTAATTTGTCATGTTGTTCCTGATATAAATAATTATTAATGCAAGTCAAGATTATGATTTTAAGTCTTACATCAAGAGACAACAAGGTTGTTGAGGCTGTCTGTTTCACATGTGAATGTCTGTTATTACAGTCAGTGTTGAGTATCGTGATGTTGTGGAGATCATCATGAGTTTGAGGGTCTCAGTTACTCACCTGTTAAAACCTTCAGATTCACTTCAGTGTAGGGATCGTATCCAAATATTTCAGTTGCACAGTAGTACGTGTCAGAATCCTCTTCACTCAGATCTCTGATGGTCACAGTGAAGACTGCTGAACTTGTGTCGTCATACAGAGAGAATCTTCCAGACCGAACCCATTTATCTTTAATATTAGTCTTTATTCTGTCTCTGCACTCTGACCACTGTCCTTTACAAAAATATTTTATATAATTTGAATATCCTTTATCATATTTGCATGTGATCGTGACTCCTCCTCCTGAATATCCTGTCATCGTGACTCCTCCTCCTGAATATCCTGTCACACTCATGGAGCTCATGACACCTACATCAAACCAGCATTAAAACACTTTAATTTACACAGACATGAACTTTCTTCAACAGTCAATAGAACAGCATGAAGTTAAAGACTCTCCTCATTAATTCTGTGCTGTTTTTCATGATTTACTCTGAGTTCAGATTCTTACCAGGAATCATCAGCAGAGTGAAAGTCCAGATGATCTTCATTCTTCTCTCTTATTAAATGATATTCTCTGTTGTTTGTAGATTCTCGATGTGTGTTCAGAAGAGTTTTGAGAGTTTCTTTCCTGGTTACATGTTTAACATGAAGAGCTGAATGTGTCAGAGACGCCCACTTCCCCTGAGAGAGAGAGAGAGAGAGAGAGAGAATTTTTTTAATTTTAAATACACCTTTATGTGTAATTTATTTTCTTGATTGCGTGATATATAATTCACATTATACATTTTTGTGACTTCATTGTTTGAAAATGTTTGTAACTGTATTGTGAAATAAAAAAAATCTTTATTGTTTGAAAATGTTTGTGACTTTATTGTGAAATAAATAAATAAATAAATAAATAAATAAATAAATAAACAGAACAACATTGTGACTTGATTCATTATTGTCTGAAAACTCACAGCGACGACATGTCTGAACTAATGAAAAAAATCCACTATGACCCAGCGAATTCTGGAGCTTTGGGAGCTAAAAACAGATTAAAACGTGCTGTGTTACAGGAATACAGATTATCTGATAAAGAAGTGAGCGATTGCCTTGCTAGTCAGGACACATATACACTTCACCGGACTGCACCAATAAATTATAAGTGGAATCCTGTTGTAGTCTATGGGAAAGACCAGCAATTTTAGGCCGATTTTTAGTCGATATGACCGCGTAAGCAAAAGAGAACGACAATATTAAAAATATTTGAACAATTATTGATATTTTCTCAAAATTTGCCTGGACAAGGGTGTTGCGAAATGAATCTGCGTCCGAAGAAACTAAAGCCTTTTTGTCTGTTTTTAAAGAAGGGCGTGTACCCATAAAGCTACAAACAGATAAGGGGACAGAGTTTTTCAATAAACCTTTTCAACAGATGATGAAAAAATATTATTCATTTTTCATCAGCTTCTGAATTAAAAGTGAGTGTAGTCGAAAGGTTTAATAGAACTTTAAAAGGGCGAATGTGGAGGTGTTTAACTTCGATACATTCCAGACGCTACTGTGATATTTTGCAAGATCTGATAGAGGGGTATAATTCCAGTTATCACAAATCCATAAAATGAGTCTGCTCGACGTGAATAAAGAAAATGAAGCCGTGGTGTTCAATAATCTATATGGAAAAATGCGTAAAGAGACACCCGTCTTTAAATTCTCAGTGGGTGACGTGGTCAGAATATCTAAAGTCCGAAATATTTTTGCCAAAGGGTCTGAGCAGAATTATACCGAAGAAGATTTTACAATAGCTTCGTGTATACTGAGAGAAGTACCGGTGTATAAATTACAGGACTACGATGGTGAGATAATATAGGGCTTTTTTTACGAAAAATAAATTATTTTTAAGAAATTATTGTGAGTGATGATAAATCGTTTAAGGTCGAAAAAATTCTCGATAAAAAGCGACGCGGAAAAGCCATGTACTTTCTGGTGAATTGGCTTGGTGGGCCATCCAAATTCAAAACAGGTGATTGATCTACAATCTCCCTTAAAGCCGTATCAAAAGCCACAGACGCTGTCATTTATGCAAAACATCTAACATGTCTGAGGAGGAGGGGTTCTACGTCACGCTCCCGTGCAATGCATCTGCAAATGTTTACCCCGAGAATCGCTTATCTAATTACAGAACTAGATTGGCAAGATAAATACATTTAAAATGGTTATGGGAAGTGGCACTGGTTGAGTTTCAATACCCACTAACCTGGTACACTCACAACGAGGAAGACGCTGATTTCATTATTGAGGATATTTCAGCATTACTCAAGGAAATAAATACATTTCTTCCACCGCGGGTGCAGCTTGGCTACGATCATATAAAGAATAAGATATTTCTGAAACCAAATCAGAGAGCATCGCTAACGTTTTACGGAAAGCTCGCTGTAACGCAGGAGTTTCCTACATCACCTCGGTCACATCCACGTAGGGAACCGTCTCCTGAGTATTAACAACTACAATTCCCATCATGCAGCTTATCTGGATTAAACACACACACCTGTTAACCACTGATTGACCTCACACCTGTATCCCATTTGCTCTTGTATATAACCAGCTCTCTACTGAAGTATTGTATTGCCCTGGCGTTCTTACTGAGCATTATCTACGTGTTTTCTCTTGCTGGTTTAGATCTCGGACAGTTTGTGGATATCTCGATTACTCTCTGGCTACCTTGACCTTGGACTGTCTCCCGGCTTTCGACTATACTCTGGCTCCCTCGATCCTGGACTGTTTACCGTGTTTTGACGAATCTCTGCCTGGCCTGGACTTCTACGCCTGTGTATCTGAGTACTCTTTGCCTAGCCCCTTCTACTATTGTCTACTTAAATCAAATAAAAGCTGCAAATGGATCTTACCGACTCTGAGCAATCCTTACACTCGCTGTCATCCTAGGATTAAAACCCGGTGTTTCTATAGAAAATGTAAACAGTGCACTACATCCGTCACATATGCGCCATACCAGGCTGATATAAGAGGAGGATTTTATACACTATATGTATACACAGATATAATAGAATAACAATCAGTCGGCGATGCATATGTGCCTTTATTAGGAATGGTACATATTGAACCAGTCACTAACAAAGCAGTCAGTGTCAGGTACGAAAAATCACATTACGTCTATTTACTATTAAAAACAATATTTATGAGATTAGTGTCGAAATTAAAGACGATTTAAATAGAGACGTACGATTCACCTACTGGAAAGTTGTGTCCAAACTACACTTTAGACCTGTGAAAAAATATCTGGTTTAAAAATGGCTTATCTCACGCCGTACCAAGATGACCCCCACTGTTACATTTCATATTACCAGATGCAAACCGGAAACGGCTGGAATCGGAGGGCTGTTTCATGGATTATATCGTATGGCAATTCCATTTCTAAGAAGAGGGTTCAGTATAGCAAAACCGCACATAAAGGGCTGCAGCAAAACATATAGTAAGTGGTGTAGTTACCAGTGCCCTAGCAAAGTCATATAATAATAACAATGATGGGCAGAGCAGGCATGATCTTATGGTGATGGGACGCAAAAGCTTAAAACCTCCAGGGACCCGTATGAGGAGGGGGTGTGGTCACGGCATAAAGAAGACTAGACACATCACTAAGAAATGCCCAGTTGCAAAAATCAAACGAAGAAGTCGTACGAAACGTGTGAAAATATCTACAATTATAAAAAGACGAGCCATCACTATCTTCTAAAAAGCATGTCACTGATACATTGTATGTCGGACGAATGCGTCAAATCAGAACTGGATCTGTTTACCCTTCCTTTAACGCAAACAGCTATTGAAAAAAAACACCTATCCCACCTGTTTCAGCTATTAACGATGCTTCTCCGATTTAATTTTTCATCGCGGGGACTGGTGAGGATTACACAGATCTGAATAACACATTGTTATATACCCGTGTCAAAATAACTTTGCCGAATGGACAAAATTTACCGGATGGAGCTCCGGTTTCTCTCATTAACTATCCAGGAGCTATGACTTTCTCGCAGGTGGATGTCTCGCCTAGTGTCACAGCCATCGAATACGTATCCGTTTAGATGTATTCTTGAAGCGCTCATTAATTATGGAAAAGATACCCTAGAGAGTAACTTTTCAGCTGGACTTTTTTACACGATACAGCGGACGATACAGCGATACAACGGGTCATATAGACGCTATAGATCCAGCTGGTGCTAATGCAGGTTTAACAAAAAGAGCTGCATTCACAAATGCCAGCAACGTTGTGGAGTTACTGGCACCAATACACAGCGATATATTCTTTCAGCCGAAATTATTATTGAACGGCGTTGATATTCGTATTCGTTTAACTAGAGCAAAAGATGCATTCTGTCTTATGCGTAGGGACTCGATCGATTATAAACTAAATTTAATCTCAGCTTCTCTCTTTATCAAAAGAGTGACTGTTTCTCCTTCCCTCCACTTGGGGCACGCACAAGCACTATTTTCGCACAGCGAAATATCCTATTGACAGAGTCTGCGTGAAGAATTTCTCCATACCGGCAGGGGCGCGCGTCTCAAACCATGAAAATCTCTTCCTCAGCACACTGCCAAAATCTATCATTTTAGCAGTGACTGATAACTCTGCGTTTACAGGAGCATACGATAAAAACCTGTTTGCCTTAAACATTTTCATGTAGAATATTTAAATCTCATCTCTGATGGGGTTCACATCCCGACACGCCCCTTTCAGCCGCAATTTTAGGAAATGCTGTTAGAGAGTTTTATCAACTGGTTTGCGCCACGGGGAGGCATCTGAAGAACTAGTCTCTGGCTATAGACAGAGAGGATTTTCTCAACAGTTACACACTGTATGCCTTCAATCTATCTCCCGATGAAGAATGTGGACAGCATGTGTCACTGATTAGATCAGGAAATATTAGATTAGAAGCACGATTTAGAGAGCCTCTAGAACACAACATAAACATTTTAATTTACGCAAGGTACAATTCTCTTTTTGAAATATCAAATTGGAGGCAGGTGCTTGCTGAGCACTACTGAAGGGGATTGAAATGAACACGATGCAGCTGACGGGAATTATGGTTAACATTATCTGTAATGTACATTTTTAGGAGTACTTGCTTGTGACCATCTTCCCAAAGAACCTTTGAAAGATGTACCGGCTCTATTAATTTGTAATACGGATCCATCAGATGAACCGGGACAGCACTGGCTAGGCTTATACATAGATCGAAACGGACTCGCTTGTTTTTTTGACAGCTTCGGTAATCCACCGCAATCAGATTACTTCCCGAGATCTATTCTCGATTTTTAAAAAAACAATTTAACAATTTTTTGCAATTTAACAAAAAAACAAAACAGACAAGTCCAAGAGTTTACTTCAGGCACCTGTGGGGAACATTGTGTATTTTTTCTGCATCATATATCACGAGGTATTTAGTATGAAAATATAGTGAAATTTTACCATAAAGATAATCTGTTAAAAAATTATGTTATGGTCTCTCTTTTTGTGAAAAAATTGAAACCCATTGTCTGTGATAGTATAGATTTAAATGTATCCAGTGTGTACAGTCTGGTAAAATGTTCCAGTCTTATTAATTCCTGTGTAACGAATAAATAAAGAATATGTACAGTATATGTAACGAATAAACGACTCGTAAACAGATTTCGTTTTTCTTTTATTTGACATAAAAAAAATAACACAATATACACAATATACATCTTTTTTTTTTTTTTTTTAAACACACACAAATACACATAATGAAATACAAAAACTCACACATGCTAATATTTTGTAATTTTGTATAACTGTTAAAAATCCAGCCATTGCTTTGCATCTAGTGGGGGTGAGTTAAATACATTTTCATCAGAGGTGTGTGTGTGTGTGTGTGTGTGTGTGTGTGTGTGTGTGTGTGTGTGTGTGTGTGTGTGTTGGTGTGTGGTGTTTTTTCAAAGACTTAGTAGATGCAGTACCAAAGCTATCCGCTTTTGTTTTTCTTTTAAGCGATTCTATCATCCGTCTTACATTCTGATTGGTTACAGTCGAATAAGGTATATGTAATCCTGCAAATGCATTCAGAAATTCACACCAGCCTGCAGGACGACGGTTGTCACAGATTATCTGTGGTGATGTTACGCTCTTTACCAGATCAAATATATGGGATCCGGGAATGATTTTCCCTTTATAAACAAATTCTCTGTCAACTGTCCATGAAGACAAGTGTTTGGCTTTGGACATTTTATCCATAATATATTTTAAATGTTTTAAGCTTCTCTGAGGAACATTGTTTAGCACTTCTGAGACGATTGCGTCATCACTGATGTCATCACTCCAATCATCGGCACTATGGGAGGTGACAGGTGTCTCATGTAACGGCAATGTAAGAGTTAGAGTGTTACTTTCCATATGACCACACTTAAATATCGTTGTAAAACATTAGTGTAGATCAGGTGTTCTCAACCCTGGTCCTCGAGGGCCACTTTCCTGCAGAGTTTAGCTCCAACCTTGATCAAACTCACCTGTCTGTAGCTCTCTCGTAATCCTGAAGAGCTTAATTATCTGGTTCAGGTGTGTTTGATTAGGGTTGGAGCTAAACTCTGCAGGAAAGTGGCCCTCGAGGACCAGGGTTGAGAACGCCTGGTGTAGAGCTTGGATTTTTCGTAAGTGTCCAAATCGTTTCTCTGTAATATCTCTCTAATAGATGAGACTAGGTTTTCCTCCACAACCGTATGGATATTTTCACGAGGCGGTGCAGTACTTAGTCTGTCCAGCTGATGTTTTGGCACAAGATACAATTTTTCAGTATGTTGCATTTTTCTCTTCAGATTCAGTTTCTAGTTATCTGACTAGTTATGAAAGCTAATGCTACACTTAGCAGGGGTAGCAGAAAACCTCAAATTGATTAATCATACGCCTCTTCCTGCTGATATTAATCTTTCTATCTGCGACGTACTTTATCTTCCTTTTACTTCTTTTTAGAGAGTTATGTTATCTTGGGGTTAATGGTATTTGACCGTGGAGAATGTTCAACTCCACTTCGCACAGTGCCAATATTAACCTGTCGGGTGAAGCTTGCAGAATAACACGTCGCTGCTTGGGTGTCGACTTGTATAATAGCTTTAAGAGGTAAAGATTTCTGGAAAGCCTTGAGCTCATTGTTACTTCTGGACGTACACCACCGGATAGTCTGAAAAAAGATCCATTCTGAGACAGAATTTTTCAGGGGTTTGTGGTTTATAATCTATTAATAAGTAACTATAAGGACGTTCGGTTGCATCCTGGTACGCTTCGATATAAAAACTTAGTATTGCCTGGGTACATCTGTCGACCCAAAATGCCTATTTGTTGGGGGGGGAGGGGGTAAATATTATTAAAAAATTTGTGTTTAGGCTTATAGTACAACTAGATTTCCCCTGAAAAAACCAGATTTTGTATTAATAGCAAACAGCTCATAGATCTATGGTGCACAAATTGTGTAAAAATTAGTTCAATTAGACTGCTGGATGCTGCATCTGCCATAACATCATCCAAGACAAAAAGTGATCTTCTGTCAGGAGGGAATAATGAGTCGTCATTCAGATCCTGTGGTATGCCTTCAATGAATTTAATATAAAAAGCATGTAACATTTGATCATACATTGGTTGCCAGGATGTATACACGTACACAAAATTATCAAACTTGACGGAACACATTTTCTCTGAAGTCTTCACACAAAAAGTCTTCCCACTACTGGTAGGACCGCTAATAACAGCCAAACAGTCAAAAACATCTGTTTCAGACATTTTTTAAAATATTGTTAAAACCCATAAGGTAAGGTAGTATAATCTGGTTGGAGTACTCGCTTATCATACACGACGGAAATAATTGTCACATCTGACCTATTGTGCAATGTGAAACGACTCTTGTTTCGTGTGATGATGTGTGTTTTTGCTGACAGGTGTAATTTGACACCTGTTTCGACATAGCCTCGCACAAGACCGATCAGACTCTGTAATGTAACTATTTCAGCGTTCTCTGCAGTTAGCGTGATCCCTTTAGCTTTGAGGCACGAGCGACCATTGGCTGTGCGAAAAGCATATGATTTCGGTCCTGAAGAACAGAACTCAATAATAAAATTGTGAGCATCTAACTCATTCGTGAGCTGTCTAAGATATGCACCTGTTTCAGGCATCCATTCGCCGATTTTGGACACAAAATCCGTGTCTGCATAAATCGCACATCTGCCTAATTTGTCCAAAGGATTATACAACTCTAGCGTAAGCGGTGGTAAAGGCACAAACGAAAACATTAACACCGGGATCTTGCGCCGTGCTACTCCACTGGATTAAGGCGACTGTGTCAGATACGAAAGAGAAATGACGTATTACGTGGGTGCTACTAAAGAGACGCTGTGTGAATTCTTCCGGGTCTGTGAGTAGCTCTGTGGTTGGCAGATGCGAGCGCAAAAAGCAGCGAACCCACAATGTGTTCAGAATCAATTTGCTTATGGATCTTTTCGCTGGATTATGGATTATTTTAGAGGTGTCTATCTGAATCCCCTCTTTTTCGAGATATTCTCGAAATGTTTAATATCTCGAAATGTCTCGATATTTTTAGCTGGAGATAGCCTAGCAACTTCGGTAAATGCAGTTTTAACACCTGATAACAAACATGATCCATCACTCTTCATAAACCAGATAGAACAGGCCGCTCAAAGCAACCACAACGTATCAACTGATTCCACTTTGACAAATCTCTATTGTGAGAGATAAAACAGGGGGTGGCCGTAGGAAAATTATGAGCAGGAGAAATATGAGAAGTTTATGATCACAGATCTGGATCTCACAGATCTCACTCACTCACACACTTCCCCGCCTCTTTCTCTCTCACTAACTCACTCACTCACTCACTCACTCACTCACTCACTCACTCACTCACTCACTCACTCACACACACACACACACACACACACACACACACACACACACACACACACACACACACACACACACACACACACACTCATTCACGCACACACACACACACACACACACACACTCTCTCTCTCTCTCTCTCTCTCTTTCTCTCTCACTTCCGGTGCGATTGTTGAGCAAGTGTGTGCGGGGCAGTGTGAGCGTTGTGCAGACTGGTGTGAGTGTTAAAGTGGTGTGGTGTGAAAGTTTTTTATTCTCTTCTTTCTGCTGTGATGGATTTTTTAATTAATCAACTAAATAATCAACTAACATTTGTTTTTCTTGCAGGAACGACATTCCTATGCTTTTAAATGTTTCCAAACTCTTTGGGGAAAACTTGTGACTTTGAGTGTGTGTGTGTGTGTGTGTGTGTGTGTGTGTGTGTGTGTGTGTGTGTGTGTGTGTGTGTGTGTGTGTGTGTGTGTGTGTGTGTGTGTGTGTGTGTGTGTGTGTGTGTGTGTGTGTGTGTGTGTAAATAAAAATTAAGGGAAGTGAAACTAGATAGATTACTAGACCTCAAACCTTGTGATGAGTAATCACAAAAACAGAGTTTGCTTGTGCCAGTGACAGAGGGAAAAGGTTTGGGCTTTTGAACCAACTGAACCAATCATATTGAAAGTGACATGTTAGTCACTATAATCTTATTTGTTGTCTTGATTCTATAAAAACTGTTGTATCCGTGTTTTCTGGTGGGATTCTCAATGGAATGTGTCTGAGATCCTCCGGTCTTGCTTCTTGGGAGAGATTCCCTGAGAACTGCTCGGGAAGATCTCCTGGCCGTGATTAAAGCATTTAAAGGACATTTGCTGAAGTCTGTTTGTCGATCATTCCTGCGCAGGAAGTAAGCTAGTTTAGGGGAACAAGTTAGTTAGGTGACTATTATTGAACTGGGACGTCGATTTGTAGACATGACCCAGATAGTTAGGTTTAGGGAAAAATCTACCACACTGCTTATCTTTGTGTTGATTTTTTTGTTGTCCGGTTTGTTTCTAGTTTTTGTTAATTTAGTTTGAGGGCCGTGTGCGATCCATTATTTGGAGGCATGTCGACCGAGCAACCCAGCGGGCACCTTGACGTCAATTTAACATCAATATGACATCAACATTGATGTCAAAATGACGTCACGAAATAGGTCAAAAATGAAAGTCATATTGACGTCAGAGTGTCGATGTCAATTTGATGTCAAGATTTTGACCTAGAGCTGCTGATGTCATTTTGCCAAACAAAAAGGTGAAATGCATAGCCGTACACTTATTACCAGCTTCACTTAAAGCTAACCAGATTTACTTTATTTAATTTCCGGTTTAATGAAATCATATTTTGTATTTTAAAGTCACCATGATGGTGGCTAGCATTTGCTTTAGTTGTGTTCTTGACCCTTGACTCTCTAATATAAACTTTTCTCTGGCTGCTCCAACTGTGTGTTTATAAAGCACATGTGTTGTAGCTTAAACAGCCATGAGAAAATGAGGTCAGGTGATGATGATGATGATGATGATGATGATATCATGTAAGTGCCAGAATCTCTGATCTTATTCAGTGTTTAATGTTTTGATTATATAAGAGTTAATATTTTATTTAATATTGTTTTATTCATAATAGAAGTCATTTAATTCTTCAACATGTCTACAGTTTTATCAAACTATATACTTTTTTTTTTTTTACTATTTAGTGCACAAAACCCTTTAGTCTATGGCAGTACTTAGACACACACAGACATCAAGAAACCACATATGAATCTCAACAATGGTGACAATCAAACAAAATAACCAGATAATCAGATCAAATCCAGCTGCATAATTTATTAAAGCCGCAATGCATGCTGGGAGATAAGGGTGAGTTTTGATTGGTGGTACCCAGCATGCACTGCAGCATGAAGCATTTCATTGATTGTCACCATTGTTGAGAGTCATACACTGATTCTTGATAGCTAAGTAATAATGTAGAGGAAAAAGTTTAATGGACTAAATGTCTTTAAAATCATTAACATTATTTGATAAACAACATTGCTCTCATACTGTCAAATTAAATGGCTTCTATTATAAACCTTTAAAAACAAAAATCCTATATAAGCAAAGCATTAGACTCAGTATTAGATCAAGGATTCAGGCCACAACATGATGAAATCATCATCATTGTCAATAAACAGCCAACATCACCTGATCTCATGGCTTTTATAGCTACAACACATGTGCATTAAAAACACACAATTATAGCAATCAGAGAAAATTTTATATTACCAAGTCATGGGTCAAGAGCACAACTAAAGCAAACGCTAACCACCATCATGGTGACTTTAAAATACAAAAATATTTATGATTATGATTTCATTACCCCCGAAAGTTAAATACAGTAAATCTGGTTAGTTTAAGTGAAGCTGGTAATAAGTGTACGGTCATGCATTTCACATTTATGTTTGGCAAAATGACATCAGCAGAGGTCAAAATCTTGACATCAAATTGACATCGATACTTTGACGTCAATATGACTTTCATTTTTGACCTATTTTTTTACGTCATTTTGACATCAAGGTGCCCGCTGGGAAACACAGGGTTTGAGTTCACTCACGAGACGCCATGCGATTAAGGTGGCGTCTGCGGTGAGCGTCGAGGAACGTTGTTTGGCCGTTGGGGAAGTGGTGGGACACGCTAGCGTTTTTGTCCGCTTCTAGAATGAACAATGCAACAGTGTTTTTTCTGGATAGTGAAGACAAGGCGAATGAGTTGATAGAACGGGGAATTGTTATTGATGGCAAATTTATTTCAGTTCTCCCACTCTCCTTACCAGCAAAAAAAGGTTATTCTATCTAATGTACCACCTTTTGTTAGTGATGGATTTCTAATGCAAGCTTTGACACGCTATGGAAAGTTGGTGTCCCCAATAAACAAGATTCCAATTAGTAGTGAGTCGCCTTTATTGAAACATATTGCTTCTTTTAGACGGTTCATATACATGATTATTCCAGACGATGCGATCTAGATCTGATACTGAATTTTCACCGAATTGACGATTTTAGCTATGCTATTTTCATCACTAGTGGAAAAGCCAGATGCTTTGGATGTGGTAATAAAAGGCATTTAATTCGGAATTGTCTGAACAAAAATACTGAGGGAGAGGAAGGAAAAGAAAATGGAACAGTTGAACAAGTGACTAAATTTTGGAAGGTATTTAAGGAAAATAAATCTTCCTTTAAATCTACACAACAATGTTGGTTTGTTGCACCTTGTTCATAATATGGCAAGGTGCTGATAAAACAATTTACGCAACAATATACTCGAAATGTCACAAAAGAATTGAATCGTTCTTTAGATATGCTTGAATAAGAATTGATGGATTTACAAAAGTTTTTCAAACCTCAAGTGATAGTAATTTAAGGGAAACCCTTTTAAAGAAAAAAGCTGAACTTAAAGAGCTGTTAGAGCATTAGGCACAAGGAGCATTAGTTGTAATATTGATCAGATGGATGCACCTTCCTAATATTTATTTAGTCATGAGAAGAAAAAAGGGCAAAAACGTTTAATCCATGCACTGCGTTCTGAGGATGGGACTTTGTTATCTAATCCCAGACAGATGCGTGAGGTAACAATGTGGTTTTATCAGTCCCTTTACAGAAGTGAACTTGACCCGAAAAAGAGGGAATAATCTCCTTTCCTAGAGGATCTACCCAAGATCTCAGAAGACTCCAATGAAGAACTGGGATGTGGTCTAACTCTGGGAGAGCTCTATAAGACACTCTGAGATATGGAGTCTGGGAAAGCTCCGGGTGTGGATGGGCTTCCAGTGGATTTCCTGAAAGCTTCCTGGTCGGAGATGGGATTTGACCTGCTGGAGGTGTTCGATGACAGCTTGCATCGAGATGACAGCTCGATGATAGCTATCTCACTGAGATAAAGAACTGGAGGCCAGCATCACTTCTGTGCAGTGATTATAAATGACTTTGTAACAAGGTTCAGATGTTATGGGAAGAATGAGGCGGGAACAGGCGGACATTCAAATATTTTAATAAATAAATAAATACAAAAATGAAAGTATAAGCCAGCAGCCCCTTGCGGACGACTGCTGGCCACACACAAAACAGAAACAAAACATAACATAAAATCAGGCCTGTTCCTCTCTCGTTCTTCACTGTCGTCTTTCCTTTCCACTGGCCTCGTGCTGCCCTCTCGCGGCACTCGGCCTCATCCTGCTCGCCACAGACTTTCTTAAACTTTAGCTAATAGATTGACTAAAGTAATAGGACAGGTGATCCATCTAGATCAATCTAATTGCGTACCAGACAGGTCAATTTTTGACAATATTTTTTTTAATTAGAGATATTATATAGGCTTCCAAATTATTTAATATCAAATGTGGTGTGTTGTATTTAGACCAAGATAAAGCGTTTGATCAGGTTTAGCATGCTTATCTATGGAATGTTTTAGAAGCTTTTGTTTTTAACCCCTTAATCGGCAGGGATCACTGGTGATCCTGGATTATTGTTGTTCAAAATTCATTACTCGTCAAAACGTCACACTCTTACTTGATCTGGACAAACTCAGCATCATAAGAAAGGTTTAAGACTCCAGGGGTCTATACCATGAAGCCGGTTTAGGTGGCTAGCCAGCTATGTTTCAGTTTAGTTTCCGCCAACCCTGGGTTTTAGGTACTATGAAAGTAGCTCGGCTTTAATCGGTGTTCGTCGCCATGGTATCTTACGCTGCACGGCTAACCTGCTCCAGGGCAGGTTATGTTCTGGATTCAAGATCTCAGACTGAAGTTTGACCAATCAGCTGAGAGCAAAGAAACATATTGGTGACGTAACTTATTCCCAGTGTCTGTTACAATGACTTCACCTTTTCTTCCAAATCCAGTGGACATCTCAGCGCAAACTGTTTGACGAGCACTTCGTAGAGAAAGAGTTTTTAGCCAGACAAAATCCCCTTGCCTTTCCTGATAGTTACTTGTATGAAAGATAGAGATTTTCCGCGGAAGGAATGTCTTATCTTTGCGAACTTCTTGAGCCGCACATAAAGAATTTAACACGTCGAATTCATGCACTTACTGTACTGCAAATGGTATTGCGTTGCATTTTTTTGCAAGTGGTACATACTTGCACGGTGGGTGACACACAGAAGCTAGGGGAAAACACGGTTTGTCGAACCATTCGCAAGGTGGTCCTCGCTCTGCAGGAGTACATGAATAGTTTCATTAATAGTGTTCCCCGGACATTTATCGACCATGTCCATAAAAGAGGGCTTTTATAAAATTGCCGGTAAGATATATTGATAGGGTGACATCACATGGACACTTTTTTTTTTCAAAAAGCAAATTTAACAAATATAGCCTACTATACAATGTAATACATGTTAAGAATTATTTTAAATCTTTTTTATTATTATTCTGTTGTAAGAACTGATTTTCCTGCTAAAACAAAACGCACCCTGCAATAACGCCATAAAATGCCCCCTGACAGCAGATAGCAAAGACAGAGCACAGAACCTTGTCCTGCCCAAACGTATCTCCTTGTCCCTTTGTTTGACTTCAACTCATCCCCCCTCTCCCTCCTCAAGGCACTGAAAGTTCATTAAGAATGTCTATTTAACACATATGGTGTTTCTTGTGAATGTGTTGTTTTTCCTTTACATGTTTGATGTCATTTTAAAGGGCACAGTGCGACTGGTAAAATGGTCTTAATTTCATTGCAGTCATTGGTTTAATGAGAAAGATTGAGAACTTAGGATAATCTTGTATCTCTCTGGCTGATATCTCTTTACGATATCTCAAGAAACCAGGTGCTACCCCCCTGGGGTACATGGATTGGCCCAACCAACTCTAAACAACATTTGTATAACCCCCTTCTGTTCTGGTCTGGTATTTAAGGCGAGGGAATAGAACACACTTTGGGACTCTTTACCAGGATCATCCCCCATAGTGATGTTTCAATGCTTTCCTGTGGGAAAGCCCTGACGCATTACTGTGTCTTTGTCAGGAAAACATTGCTTACTTTTAGAGTCATCTTTGAGTAAATGATGTCATATATTTTCTGAATTGGGTTTTAATCATTTACTTCTGTAATTGGCCTGATACATTTTTACCTGACAAATAAATGTTACATCTTGATTTATTCTGAAGTTCTAGAAATCATTATTTCCAGTAGATTAATGTGCAGTCTGGTGTTTCCGCAAATCTTTGTCCAGGATAGATCAAACTGAAGGCACTATAAATGGAGCATGGGGCACATCTTAGGAGACCTTCTGATTTCTGACTATCTCCTGACTTAGCATGTTGTACGCTGCAAATATTATAAAAAATTACACCTATGGGTCTGCAGTGAGCGGCTGCATAGGGTAAAATACTTGCACTGCACCCTCTGACTATTTCAGGACTGGCAAGTTTGTGATCGTGAGCGCGCAGTCGCGACGTGACGTCTCAAAGCGACACTAGGTCCGTAATGAACGAATATTGAAAGTATGGGATAATCAGAATAATCAAAGATCTAATTTAATTCATAATCAATATTTATGAGTATTTTCTAATCAGAAATACGATCTAAATTTGATTATCATTTGAAATTGGAGTCAGATTAAGCGTAGAGCTAAAGTAATACTAAAACTAAGTTCCAATAAATTAAGTGAACTTCACTGGATCACTGAAAAGACATACACGCTTTAAACCTTCGCCAGGCCGTTGGATTCCGTCGTTGGGCCAATGGATGGTCCTTACACTGTTAATCTTATGATAGGATTCCCTAGAGTCATTGCAACATGTACGCAGTCTATTGCTCCAATTTCCACTGCTCTAGGGGAACATGAGGCAGATTATGTTAATAGGAAGTCCTATCACAGACATAATGTTCAGGTAGAGATGATGTGAATATGTTAGATGATTATTTTCTGTGAGATGAATCTTTAAATTAATAGTAACATTAACAGATATAACAATGATCTACTCAACATTTCATCAGCAGACGACTTGTGGTCATGAACGTATGATCATAAGTTTGAATGCCAAATGGCCTGGCTCCAGTGCTTGACTCACAAATTTTTCTTGAGTCTGTGTTGTGTCAGCGCTTTGAGGAAAGCAAGTTAAATTTGGTACAGTACAAAACACTGTTAATTTGAACTGAGATAGAAAAAACCTACAAAATAACCCCCTGACCTCAGACAGGGCCATAGCACCACTTCAATGTGGCCCTCAGTAAAACCATAGTGAAGATAGAGATGACCTTTGGCCTCCTAAAGGCACGTTTCAACTGTGTTCGGCGCTTAAGAGTCACCAGAGCGGGCATCAGAGATCGTGGCAGCATGTGCCATTCTGCACAATTTAGCCACCAGTAGAACAGAGTGAGAACCACCACAAAACCAGCTTCTCCCTGATGACACACTTGACCACCCAGCTGATGCAGATGTAGATGCAATCACCATACAATATTACACTTAATAAAAGCACATTGAAACTGCAGATAGGTCTCAAACTGTTTTATTGGTTTTGTGGGATGGGAGGGAGAAAGAGAAATTAAAAAAAATAATAAATATTAATTTGCATTAATAAATATTCATACTAAAGTGTTACTTGGTTAAATAAGTTCACATACTGAGGTCAGTTTTATCCAGCTGTTCGATCTCCAATTTTTTATTTTTTTTATTTGGAGCCTCCTCAGCTCACCGTCCAGGTCCTTTAGTGTGCAGTCTAGTTAGAGTCTCCTTTTGTACAGGGCCCTGACTGAGTCTGTTTCCACCTGAAACATAATTCCACCACAAACATGATCATTACAAGTTTTCTGGAGGCTCATCAAATCACAAAAAAGTTCCTTGACTTCCTACAAACACAGGACTGACTGTAATTTATGTCAAAGGTTTTAAATCCATGTTCACATTTCTTCTGAAGCCCATTGAGGCAGAGGCCTCAGTTTCTGGGGCAGGTTGTGAAAAATCCTACAATAAAAGAGATGTGTAAGGGCCAGTCCCTTTTTATGCCACACATTCAAATGTTTGCCATAGTAAAAAGCCCAGTGCATTCACCTCAGCAACTCTGAGAACACACAGACAGAGTGTCTTCATTTCCTCCACCCCAATAAATAAAAGTAGGTCAATGTAAAGCATAACTGTTGTAAAGCAGGTTATGTTTGGTGTTCTGTCTGCTGCATACTGACCTCTGTATAGGAGACTGTGTGCTTGTGTGTTGGCTTCAACAGGGACACTGTATTTCCCTCTACTGCAGAACATAGAGTCAGCCATATTTAAAACTTCAAAAAGTAGTAATGTATGGCACATGTACCCAGTGTTACTTGCTTAGAGGAGCCAGCACCAGGGTTAGATTGTACAGCACCTGTAATCCCATCCATAATCGTCCGTCCCTTATTGCCTACTCAGAGCCAACTCCTCCGCCAGTGTATTCTGGTTTTCTGAATTTAACTCTTTATTTCTGTTTGCTGTAAACAAGTGTTTGTGATAAAATGTTCACAAAAATAATAAAAGGTTGTGGTAAATACTCACCACTTTGAATTATATTTTGTCTCTATCTGCTGCCAAGAACGTTTGGAGTTTGGGTTGCATCTAAAAATCAATGAATATTAATCTTTCTTAGTACATACATGCCCATTTTTTATATATATTATAAAAATAGCCTATAGGCTATATTACACATATACTGTAGGCTACACACATACTTTTACATCAATATAGAACGTATTTGTTTAACTTACACATTAACAATCAGCAATCTAGAGATCACGTGACCCTCTGACAGAGATGGCTGCTTGAGTCTTTAGCTCCCCAACTCGGCGTCGATTAATCATCCGTTTAAGTTTAAACTTCGGCAGTAACGCAGCATATAGGTTTGTTACCAGTGGTGATGTCTAAACGTCAACTTTTACCAGCCTCTCCGGAGAAAAAACGGCTGAAGGATCCTGATAACGACGCAATGCGTGTCATGGTGGCCGACGAGCTGAAACTACAGCTTGGTGTCGTGCGAGAAATATTTAAGGAGGAATTTCAGCCGATCGCAGAAAGAATTGGTTCCCTGGAGAAAGAGATGAGAATGATTAGCAACAACTTTGATAATATTCAGACGGCAGTTCGGAAAGTTAAGCAAGACTCGGCTACAGTTAAGTTGGCCGTAGATATGCTTCAAGACAAGATGGCGAGGCTGGAAGACGAGTCGTCAATGCAATATTCGCCTCGTTGGTCTTAAAGAAGGGGAAGAGGGCAGCGACGCTGTCGGCTTCATGCAGACTCAATTACCCCTGTGGATTCCCTCTCTTAAAGACAGACCGATAGAGATAGAAAGAGCACATCGCATTTATGCCGGGGACAGCAACAGAAAGGGCCCGCGAACATTAATCTTCAAACTGCTACGCTTTCAGGACAGAAACGCGATCCTTAAAGGAGCCCGATCTGTGGGTCAAATTCTCCACAGGAGTAGCACGCTTCTTTTCTTCCCCGATTACAGTAACCAAACCGCCATGAAAAGACGTGAGATGAACCAATCTAGGAAAAAACTCACGCAACTTGGGATCACATCCTTCATGATTTATCCCTCTACGATCAAAGTGATGCATCGCGGATCAACCTCTCTTCTCGAAACGCCGGCTGAAGTGGAATCGTATGCTGCCCAGCAACAGGCATTCGCTACGCCTCTGCCCGTATCTGATGACACACCTGCGGGAATGTTAACGGACGCCGACAGCCCCTAATCTCTAGGAACGGATTTAAAGGTTCTACTAATGCCACGATTGTGCCGAGCAAGTTGGTGAACTGTGATGCCGAGTCGGCCTTTGGACTCGAGTGATCGACTGTTATGTTGGCCACGTATCCAGACGAGTTTTCTGTTTTGGCAGGCAGGAGAGTTCGTTCTAACTCTCTGCTTTCTGCCCTCGCATTTGGTTCCTGTTCTTGTTTCTTTAGAGATTCAGATGCCATGATTTTCCATGTAAGTCCACAATTGTTTGTTTTATATTCAAAGGGAGGTACTTTATTATTAATGATTTATGGCTCTTAAAGTAGTATCTTGGAATGTTAATGGTTTAAATTAAGAGAACTAAATGCTTGGATTATTTACGAACTAAGCAAGCATCGGTTGTATTAATACAGGAGTCTCATTTGAAAGCTTGTGACGTACATCATTTTCAGAATAGGCACTATAAATTAGTTTCCTTTTCTTCGTCTACTAAGAAAACTAGGGGGGTTTTGATATTGGTAGCTCGGCGCCTCCCCTTTTCCATACATTGTTCGAAGAGTGACACAGAAGGTCGGATTACTTGTATACTCGGTACATGGTCCAATATTAAATGCGCTTTTGTTTCAGTTTATGCCCCTAATGAACATGATAGTGAGTTTTATCAACAGCTTGTTCGTATGATACTAAGTTTTAGTGATTATTATCTTGTGATAGGCGGGGACTTCAATGCTGTGCATAATCCTTTACTTGATAGGTCCCAAATATCTCACTCTGATTTAACCTCCTCAAAGTTGTTTAATGATTTTATAAAACAGGTCAATGTGTGTGATATATGGCGACTAAAGAATGATAGCGCTAAGGATTATACATTCTTTTCAGCTCGCCACAAATCATACTCACGCATTGATTATCTGCTTGTATCTCCTGTCTATATTCCATTTATTGACAACGCTGATATATTACCCCTTCTTCTCTCAGATCATTCCCCGGTAACTTTGTGTCTTCTCCCATTTTCCGCTCCCTCTGGACGTAAACGTTGGAGATTTAACACATCCTTACTTCATGACCAAAAATTTATATCACAATTGCGTACCTCCTTAGTTGAGTTTATTGATTTGAACAGTGGTTCTTCAAACAACCCACAATCCTTATGGGATGTGACAAAATGCTTTATTAGAGGGAAATGCATTTCTTTCTCTTCTTTTCGTCAAAAATCTAGAAATAGCCGCATAAATGAGCTGGAGAAACAAATTCAGACGTTAGAGCAGGACCTTAAAAACAAATATTGTCAACGGAAGGAGGAAGAAATGTGTGCAATTAAATATGAGCTAAAAGGATTACTTTTGCACAGAGCTGAATTCATTATGCATCGAACAAGGCAATCTTATTATTTCAACGGAGAGAGACCAAGTAAATTATTAGCATTACGAATCAAGCAGATGGAATCTAGAGCAATCATACACGCTATAAAGCAGTGGTTCTCAACTCCAGTCCTCGGGACCCGCTGCTCTGCACATTTTGTATGTCTCTCTTATCTGACACACTCAAATCAGTTCATGGAGTCTCTCCTAACGAGCTGATGATCTGGTTCAGGTGTGTTAAATAAGGGAGACATACAAAATGTGCAGAGCAGTGGGTCCCGAGGACTGGAGTTGAGAACCACTGCTATAAAGAATGAAGACACTTTATGCACCCAACCCGAAGATATAAATCAGACTTTTAAAACTTACTTTGAACAACTATACACTTTGAATTCTTCAAGTTACCAGCAACATACATCTTTTCTTCAACAGCTTCATCTTCCTAAAATTGATAAACATCATCAGGAGATGTTAAACTGTCCCTTGTCGCTTGAAGAATTGAAGTTGGCTTTGGACTCTATGCCAAAAAAAAAATCTCCAGGAAATGACGGAATTCCCCCTGAACTAATCTTTGCTATTTGGGATATAGTATCACCACTTATTTTAAATTCATTTAATTTTGCAGTTGAAAACGGAGCCCTACATAGGGACCAAAACACAGCTCTGATAACCCTTTTACTTAAAAAAGGAAAAGATCCTTTAGAATGTGCTAGCTACCCTCCCATTAGTTTAATCACCACCGATGCTAAACTTTTCGCCAAAGCTCTAGCTCTTAGATTGAATAAATGCATAGACAGTATCGTTCACTTTGATCAGTCCGGTTTTCTCAAAGGCCGATTGGCGTCAGACAATATCAGACGACTATTACATATTATTCATAAATCCGATTCTTATCCAGCCTCCTCCGCAGTTCTCTCACTGGACGCGGAGAAGGCCTTTGATAAAATTGAATGGAGCTTTCTCTGGGCGGTTCTTGAATATGTAGGGGTCGGACAAGGATTTATTAAAATGATTAAAACACTCTACAATAGCTGCTCAGCTCATGTTTTTACGGGATCCTTAATGTCTTTGCCCATTGCCCTTAGTCGGGGTACTCGCCAAGGCTGTCCATTATCGCCTTTGCTTTTTACTTTATCAGTGGAGCCTTTGGCTCAAGCAGTACGTCAGTCATCAACTATACAACCCATTATCTGTGTAGATACCTCGCACAAAATCTCTCTTTATGCTGACGATATCTTGCTCTATGTTTCCAATATTTCTGAGTCTGTTCCTGAATGTTTAAATCTTTTTAATTTATTTGGTACTCTCTCGGGTTACAAAATTAATTGGAATAAATCAGCATTAATGCCCCTTAATGACGCAGCGAATCAGGAATCCAGTAGCTTACCTCTTTTGATTCCCATAGTTAAACAGCTTACATATTTGGGCATCATTATATCCCCTTCAATTCATCTTATCCCTAAATTTAACTATCAAACTCTCCTAAATAAGATCAAGGAAGATTTAGATAAGTGGTCCCCCTTATGTTTAGCTCTTCATGGAAGAATATCTACTATTAAAATGAATGTACTTCCAGGGGTAAATTTTTTGTTCTCTATGTTACCGTTAGCACCACCTGAATTTTTTTTCAAAGAACTCAACACGGCTATTTCTAGATTTATCTGGATAAAGAAAAAACCTAGAATCCAACTTAAGACGATGCAGCGTAAGAAACTTGATGGAGGTCTTTCATTCCCTGATTTTAAGATTTATAATCTAGCCTTCCAAACAAGAACAATCCAAACCTGGGTTAATCCTGATTCCCGGGTTCCATGGCGAGATCTAGAAGTAAATATCACCCATCCGGTTCGCCTACAAGATCTACCCTTTGCAGGTGTTTCTAAATGTTCTAAGAAAAATTATGGACCAATCATTGAGTATTCCCTTGAGGTATGGAAAAAGGTTGAGAAAAGTATGGGAGGCCCCTTCTTATACACCGAAATAACACCATTGTGGCACAATACTTGTCTGTGTACTGGTAACAAACCTTTTGTCTTCAAAGCTTGGTCTGATGCTGGTATTTATACCTTGAAGGATATTTTCTGTAAAAAAGGCATCAAATCGTTTCAGGAATTAAGCTTAGAATTTTCTTTACCTGGATTTTCTTTTTTTTATATATATTTGAGACTGAGGTCAGCCCTGAAAGCATATGGCGTTCCTTGGTCCACTAACATTTTACCACATCCATTGTGGAAATGGCTGGACCATAATACTTCCTCTAGTGGCTTAGTTTCTAAGGTCTATAATTCAATTCTTGTATTGCAATACTCATATATTCCAGCTGCCCACTCCTGGGAAAGGGATGGTTTAGCTAAACCTGACTGGGATGTGGTATGGGCCAGATGTTTCACTGCATCTAAGAACCTGGCTCACCAGATGATTCATTATAAATGTATTAATAGGGCTTATATTACTCCCAGTGTATTATATAGGATGAAGGTTAGATCTGATCCATACTGTCATCTATGCAACACATCTACAGTAGGTTCTTATTTGAACATGTTTTGGGGATGCCCAACGGTGGTTCCTTTTTGGACCTTTGTAAGAACTGTTCTTTCGGAAATCCTACATTTGGATATACCTCAAGACCCATTGCTATTTCTACTTTTAGATGACTCCGCTCTTCAGTTGAATGCTCATCAAAAAAGGACCTTACTGACAGCAAGTACTGCTGCCAAAAAGACTATTTTGAAGCTATGGATAGAGACATCTATACCAACAACTTTCATTTGGCTATCTTATTTCAGAGACATTGTATTGCTGGAAGGTACCACTGCAAAGGTCAATGGCGCAAAGGACAATACTATTCAGAGCTGGATAAAAAATGCGGACATTCTGTTAGATAAACTGAGATTTTGACACCTTACATCTCCCTCTCTTTGTAATTTTATTATTATTATTATTTTTATTTATTTTTTCTGTTTATATATGGACAGTTCTCATGGCATCTGTCTGTATATAGTTCAGTGAGCTTTGATATGTTTCTGGTATGATAACATAATAAAAATATTGATCACAAAAAAAAACAATCAGCAATCTTTCTCCAACAGTCTTCTCTTGCTTTGGCAGCAGAGACCGTATTGTTTCGAGCTTGAAATACATATTTAAATTCATCGTAATTCTGAATGATTATCTCTTGCTCCTCCGCGGAAAAATATATCGCTCTCCCTCTACCTGCGATTGGTTGTTCAGTGTCGATGTCACTCTTTTATGTGCACGCGCGCGTGGAGTAATCATAGCTTAAGGATCAAAGCCTGAGTTGACAGAGAAAGTTGATGATCTGCATCATGGTACCAATAAAGCCTGATTGCATCGGTTTGGTTTTGTCAACTCAAAACTAATCCTGTAACCCCAAGTTTGTTCAACTACAATCATGGTACAGGCCCCAGCTTTGATATTTGACCACTGTTTATGATTAAACTGGTTTGCAGTGACATTAATTTCTTAATGTATGCCAGGAGTGCAAAATAATTAATCTGTAACGTTCGTTATTTTGAATAGAAATCATCACTCATAAAACATTCATTCTCGTCTTCTCCGGTTTATTTGTCTTCAAATACATAAAATATACAGCATTCACCAGGGCTATTAGTCCAATGGTGCGCATATTTGGAGAAATAATGATTAATTATCCCATGCTAATAAAATATTTCGTCATACAGAATAACATTTCTATTGATTTTCCATTGAATTATGCGATCTGAAGAGCTCAAACAGCGAACGGAGCTAGATACTCTTCCTGATTTGTGTCATATTTGATCTCAGAGCTCTATCATTTGCTGTACAGCTGTCAATCATCTCACGTGGTTCAACGTGACCATAATCCTGCCTCTTCTGCATGACGCGTCCTGTGTACACTTCCTCATTCTGGACATCCGTGATAATGTCTGGTGTTGCAATTAAAAAAAAAAAAAAAAAAAAATTCTGGGGACATTTTATTTTCTGAGGGGGATCCCCTTGGTCATTTCATTATTGAAATTATTAATCTAGATCTGGTGACTATAATTATTCTAGTTTTTTATGGGTACAATTCTAAAATTGAAAATTATGCTCTACTCAAAAAGTTAGAGAGTTGTATTACACACTGTTTATCTAAATTCCCAAATTCACTTGTTATTATAGGAGGAGATTTGAATATCACCTTAAACAACTCCCTTGACCGATGGCCGCCTCGCAGTGTAGATTATCATAACTACACACTAAAGGCTTTTGTGCAGAAATTTAGTGTAATAGATTTAGTGTAAACGCGTCCTGTGTACACTTCCTCATTCTGGACATCTGTGATAAGGTCTGAGCGTACAGCTGGTGTTGCCATTTTAAAAAACAAATTTTCTGGGGACATTTTATTTTCTGAGGGGGATCCCCTTGGTCATTTCATTATTTTAATTATTAAACTAGATCTGGTGACTATAATTATTATAGTTTTTTATGTGTACAATTCTAAAATTGAAAATTATGCTCTACTCAAAAAGTTAGAGAGTCGTATTACACACTGTTTATCTAAATTCCAAAATTCACTTGTTATTATAAGAGATTTTAATATCACCTTAGACAACTCCCTTGACCGATGGCCGCCTCACAGTGTAAATTATCATAACTCCACACTAAAGGCCTTTATGCAGAATGTAGTGTAATATATTTAGTGTAAACGCGTCCTGTGTACACTTCCTCATTCTGGACATCCGTGATAAGGTCTGAGTGTACAGCTGGTTTTGCAATTTAAAAAAAAAAAAAAATTTCTGGGGACATTTTATTTTCGGAGGGGGGGATCCCCTTGGTCATTTCATTATTTTAATTATTAAACTAGATCTGGTGACTATAACTATTATACATTTTTTTGGGTACATTTTTAAAAGTTAGAGAGTCGTATTACACACTGTTTATCTAAATTCCCAAATTCACTTATTATTATAGGAGGATATTTTAATATCACCTTAGACAACTCCCTTGACAGATGGCCACCTCGCTGTCATGGAATGGGAAAACAAGAGCGATCGTAGGCGGGAACAGGAAACACAAGGGAAACATGGACAACGAACCAGCACAGGACTGCAAACACAGGGAGACTAAATAGGGAAGCAACAAAAGAGGGTAACGAGGAAAACAGGTGGGGCAAATAAATCACTAATCAGGTAACAAGGTGGGAGGGGCTAGACAATTGACAGGAGAGCACATGGCACAAGGAAATACATGACAAGCCATCGGCTCAGGCACAGGAACAGACACCGGCTCAACGGCAGCCTCTGGATCGGCAGATGTGACCTGAACAGTCTCTTGATCGGCAGAACCCATGTGCTTCATCCATGCATGCAGAACGGCCAATGCATAGAAATTGAAGATAACCCTCTTGGCCATGGCAGGACTGATGGTGGAAAGCTCTGGGACAACTGGGTCAGGGACCACTGAAATCGGGTCCTCCTGGACCACCAGGCATGGGACCACCGAAGTCGGGTCCACCTGGTCCGGAAGACCACCCTCCCATCTGCGATGGTAAACATATCCCACAAACTGCCAGAATGATAGTATCCCCAGCATTCCCATCTCCCAGGCAGGCACAGGCTCATTAAGGCTGGTGTTGAATGTGTCCTTTAGCACTGTGTCGCTGATGTTGAGCTTCTCCGCTAAATACAGAAATTGGTAAGCAAGCTCCTTCACACAAGGGAAACATGGACAATGAACCAGCCCAGGGGCTCGTTCTTCGTACGTCGCTAACTCAGTTAGCTGGATTTGATTGTTGACGATTTGGCATGATCTTGGATTGTTTGGTTCTTCGAAGCTCATCCTGGACTTGCTGTCATAGCAACAGGTGTGCAAGCTTAAACCTGCTCGGGAGCAGGCTTATTTCATGTTAACAGGATTAGATCCAGGCTTCATAAGCGGAGCTGATATGGGAAGTCCAGCGCAGCGCGATAGTGCACTTTCTGAGATATATTTTTTTTCTCGTGACTTGTGAGATTGTCGTTTACATTATTAATTTGTCGGAAACGCACATTTATTTTCGACTTGTCGGAGTCGGCTTTAACTACAGCACAAACTGTTTGCATTGCCCTAAGATTATTTGCAAGTGGCTCTTTCCTTTACATTATTGGAGATGCGAAGAACTTGATGGAAAGTGCTGTCTCGTGTCATTCGGATTGTAGGCTACCTGGCGCTTTTAGGTTTAAAAAACAGTTTTAGTTTTTTTTTTTTTTTGTGGCATTTCCAAGCCACTTAATACCCAATGTTGTAAAACAGTTTTTTTTTAAAGCAGTTTTTTTTAGGCTATCATAATTTTTTATGAGGATCATGCAATCATGACCATGCCAATTACAGTAGCCTATGTAACTCAGGCTTAAAGGGATACTCGACTTTAAAATGAAAATTCTGTCATCACACCCTCATTTTGTTTCTAACCTGTATGAATTTCTTTCTTCTGATGAACAGGAAGGAAGATATTTAGAAGAATGTCAGTAACCAGACAGTTTCTATTCTCATTGACTTCCATAGTAGGAAAAAATATATACTATGGAAGTCAATGATACCAGAAACTGTCTGGTTACTGATATTCTTCTAAATATCTTCCTTCCTGTTCAGCAGAAGAAAGAAATTCATAAAGGATTGAAACAACATGAGGGGTTAGTATATATTGGTACCTTAGACTATAGGCCGCCATCAAGGCCTCAATGAAGGGGATTATGTGAACAGAAAGGGGGATCACAATGCAAATGTGCAGCCCATTTACTATTGTGATTCTTACTATTCCAGATTATATCAAATAAAAAAGGCATTTGACTAAAATCTTCCATATCACAAATGTCAAAGCAAAATGGCCAGGATCTGTGCATGACTTAAGAATTTTCCAACAGGGTTGGTGAAACAACACTTGATGCAGAAGTTATATGGTGAGAAACTCAAAAGCTCAAAGTCAGATAGAGGACAAATTTGTAACAAATACTAGATTTATTTAAAATAAATGATTCAAACTACTGATATTGTGGGTAATTTCTTATGCAAAATCATATGGAACCTTTTTCTGTTTTATTACAGGTAATTTATGTTATTGTTTTTAATTGTGAAACTAAATTTGTTTATTCACAAATTCTGTGGGATACTTCTGTGGGATCTTTTTGGATTGTGAGATTATGAGTTATGAATATGGTTTGAGTTTTGAATAGATTGTTTAATAGAAAATAAGATTTGAAATGTTACAGATATCACACTGCTTTAATAAAACACTTTAAACTGAAAAATAATTGCTTTATCATATTATTTTTTTTTTAGCATATTAAAAGTGTAACCCAGTATACAAGCCTCTAAAAATCATGGTAGTTCCTCTACCAAAGAAATGTTGCACTTAAAGAAATGTATAGATTCACATAAGTGTATTGACCGCTGTAAATATATAGCATGTTAACTAGTGAAATTTGTAACTGAGACGGTCACGACAGAATCACTTTTATAACACTTCCTTCGCTGAATATGGATGCTTATGTCTTCACTGTGTCTTGATGGACATCTGAAGAACTTCCTGTACTGCTGCCTGACCTGGACAAGAATGAGAAGAGAAATAGTTTTAAACTCTGGTTAAAAAAACAAAAACACAGAACATGTCCAGGTTATTTTTCAAGAATTTAATTTTAGAAGATGAAAAATTAAAAATTAACTTAACCCTTTAGAACCTGAAGCTAAAATAGGTGTTTTTCACATATTTAGATTTTTTTGACTGTACAATTCTAAACAATGTGCTATCTTCATGTGCAAGGTGTCATCTTTTTCAGAAAAGATTAGCTTTAAACATATGACCATTAATTGTGTGTGGTGAGTTTGTAAATAGAATTTAAATAGACAAAAAAAAAAAAAAAAAAAAAAGAAAAAACAGAATAAATTTACTGATTTTTATTTAAAAAATAAAAACAGAAAAAAATCATAAACATATGACCATTAATTGTGTGTGGTGAGTTTGTAAATAGAATTTAAATAGACAAAAAAAAAAAAAAAAAAAAACAGAATAAATTTACAGATTTTTATTTAAAAAATAAAAACAGAAAAAAATCATAAACGAAAGAATCCTAACACTTTAAAGTTTAAAAATTAACTATAATACATATATACTGTTTTTTGTCTTTTTTGTGACATTGGGTGGCACAGTTTTCATTTAGGACACTTTTTTTCATACAAGCACACATACAAATGCACGCATTCATAGGCACGCACACATACACATGCACTCACCACATGCTTAGATACGTGAAAGAGTAATGGCCATCCACTTCCCAAGTTTCATTAAAAATCATCCCAATCCCCTCTTCTGCTGTCTAACACTTCTTTCGCCATGTATTTGTTCGTTTCTTTTATTATTTTATGCAATTCAAAACATTCTAACCTGGCGCGCTTCGTATCTCTCTGTTCAAATCCTTCCTTCCCGCACTGCTGTCATTTGCAGACGGAAAGCATGAAATTACGTAATAAGCCGTATATTGCCGAAAAGCGTATGTTGTCTACTGTCAGGGGCAATTTGAATGGTTTTGATAGTGCAAACGGTTGAAGAGTTACGGTCAAATGAATACAGCTTGCTGGTATGTGTCGCGACAACACAGCCGGCTCTAAAGGGTTAAAGGGTTAGTTCACCCCAAAATGAAAATTAGCTCATGATTTACTCGCCCTTACGTCATCCTAGGTGTATATGACATTCTTCTTCCAGACGAATACAATCAGAGTTATATAAAAAAAAATTCCTGGTTCTTCCAAGCTTTATAATGGCAGTGAATGGCCGTTTCGGTGAAAGAGTGACCCTTGACCTGACGCACAACGTAATGATGAACACGGAGATAGAGCAAAACATCAGTCACAAATTAGTTTAAAAATAAATTTTTTTTGAGAGAAAATGTGAGAGGAGCTTGAGTTTGTTGCCCAGCCCTGTTTGTTTGAACCGTGAGAGGCGTCAAAGCTTACGCCACTCCTACATCTACGTCATACATGCGTCACTGGTTACTCTTTTGGTGCAAGTCGACTTGAGTACGGCCGTCTGCCGGAAGCTAGTTGTTTTAGTCGATATTTTTCTCACACAAACACATCGCTTCACTTCAGAAGGCCTTTATTACTGTATGTACACACCGTCGCCGACTTGAGCTTCCAAAGTTACTGGAAATCATTCATTTTCAATGGAAGCTGGCTTCTCTCAGCTGCAAGGAGCGTCAAATCAATTGGCGTCGTGTTTTGAGCGACCAGAGCGTCAATCAGAAAGTTGAAAGTAGCTCAACTTTATGGTAATGAGCTATGACACGGTTCAGTGGCAAGCAGCGGCAAAATGCCAGCAAGCAATCAATCTCAAAGTTTCCTATCATTTATGATATGACATTGTTTGCTTATAGGTACACAGCAAAATCCCCAGTGTTAAATTAACACTCCTCAGTGTACATATGTGTCCACACTACAGTATGGGATCAAATTCCCGCCAAATATATAGCGGTCGCGTATAAAAAAATAATAAGCGTAAATCAAAAATTTAAAAACACATGTAAAAATATATTGCACAAACTGAAAAAAAGAATGCAAAATGATCAGAATAGCAAACAACGTGGTCACGGATCAAAATATAATAAGCGTGAATAAAGAAATAACAAGCATGAATAAAAACTTTAAACACATTAAAAGTTATTTTGCACAAAACTTAAACTTATGGTCATGCTTTGTTAAAAAGTATGGTTTTATTACTGTGTACTTTGTGCTTTCTTGCATTTTCTGCTCATATTTTACTCTTTTGTACGCTTGTGATGTTTTTCTCTTCGCTCTTCTTTCTATGTTCTGCGCTTGCTCTTCCAAATGTTGCAGTTCGAGTTTCATGTAAATTAGGGCGGGCTTAAGCGTCACCATTGGTCCACTAGTTCTAGATTGACAGATACTCCTCTAGCCAACCAATCGAAGAGGGGAGTTGACGTCACACCAATGCGACTCGTGGCTACTGATGCTTACTTGTTATACAGGGGAAGACGACCATCAACAGGACACCTTTAAACTGCATGTGTGCCTGCAACTCAAACTGTTGCCGGTATACGTATACCTGGCAATATGGTATAGTTAAATTCGTCATCCTAACAACGACCTGTTACAGTTATGCTTGTCTGATGATCCATCATTCACCTCTAATGCACTGGACCTGGCACCGCGAACGTCGATCTTCTCCAAGCAGCCACCACCACCTACTGGTCGTTTTACTTTCATATTTAAAATCATATTTAATCAATAACAAGGATGTGTAATGTCGGTCCTGACTCCTGGGTGCAGAGTTTAGCTCCTTCAACCCTAATCAAACACACCTGAACCAGCTAATCATCGTCTTTAGGATATTTAAGACAGGTGAGGTTTTTAATCGGAGTTGACGCTAAACTCTGCAGGACAGCGGCACTCTAGAAACAGCGTTACCTATCGCTGATGGAGATGTTACTGTATTCAAATTTTAAGCTATATTTAAAACATTAATTCTAAAGTAATATGCAATTATGTAGCTATGTAAGTAAACACAGTAAGTTTGTAATAAACCACTGTATTAAATTCAACTGGTTTCTCTATATCTTCTCTGTAACACAATCATTTTCAATAATCTTGTCAAATTTGGCGAGGTTAATAAAAAAAAGGTAGGCAATGCGTAGCGGCGACAGGTCAAAGTCCTAAAGTCTTCAGACAATGGCCGTTTTTAACTTAGTTTTTGCGACGAATTGTAGTGTTTCATAATTGCAGGATGTTTCGCTAACAGCAGCCTTAACATATTGGCATCATGAGCCAAGTAATATTGTTTAACACCAATTACCTGTGTGCACATTAACATTCTCATGTATCTAAAAAAAAAAAGAATTTAATTATTTATGTCCAGAGTTCAGATAGCTTTACTGCTTGAAAGTCTTTGTAAAGTTAAATTGAACTGCCGTCTTCCCTTGTAAGTGTAGCACTCCTGAAAAAGAGTATAATGATTAAAGAAAAATGAAACAAAAGAGAGTGCAGCAGTGCTTCTTTGTTGTTATATTTACTCAGAATGAAGTGCATCACGGGCGCGCACCACCCACTGAAGTGTGCAGTGACGTAATCACGCTGGTATGCCAAGCGAAAATAATTAATTTAATAAATGCACATATCAAAGCACAAATAAGAAATTGAACAGTATATAAAAGTATTAGAAAATAACATTTTAGTATATTATAATGGGATTGAAGAAATTGTACAAACATAAACAGCTTGTACCACGAGTCGCATTAGTGTGACGTCAACTCCCCTCTTCGATTGATTGGCTAGAGGAGTATCTGTCAATCTAGAACTAGTGGACCAATGGTGACGCTTAAGCCCGCCCTAATTTACATGAAACTCGAACTGCAACATTTGGAAGAGCAAGCGCAGAACATAGAAAGAAGAGCGAAGAGAAAAACATCACAAGCGTACAAAAGAGTAAAATATGAGCAGAAAATGCAAGAAAGCACAAAGTACACAGTAATAAAACCATACTTTTTAACAAAGCATGACCATAAGTTTAAGTTTTGTGCAAAATAACTTTTAATGTGTTTAAAGTTTTTATTCATGCTTGTTATTTCTTTATTCACGCTTATTATATGTTGATCCGTGACCACGTTGTTTGCTATTCTGATCATTTTGCATTATTTTTTTCAGTTTGTGCAATATATTTTTACATGTGTTTTTTAATTTTTGATTCACGCTTATTATTTTTTTATACGTGACCGCTATATATTTGGCGGGAATTTGATCCCATACTACAGAGTGTTAAAATTAACACTGAAGCAGTGTTGAAGTTAATGAGATAATTAAGTGATTAATTAAGTGATGATTGGCCATTAGTGGTGACACCTGATGATAACAAGCAGACTCACTGAAGGAAAGAGAAACAAGAGAAACACAAGAACTACTGACTTCGAGCCATTATTGCACTTATTATTTTACCAGTTTGACTTTATTTCTGTCATACATCTACACACGGTTGTAAGATATTTGTAAGATTACAATTTAGCTCAAAGGAATTATTAAATAATTTATAGGGAATTCAAAAGAGTCACTTATTACAACCGAGCAAATGACTCGTTCGCGGTTCATTTGAACTGGCTGCAATTATCAACTCTGCAACGGATATAAATATCCGAACTATAGTGAAACACTATATAGTTAGCAAGGTAACTTAGATCAGAAGTTTAAGACATTAAATTTGTAAGCACAATAACACAAGTAATATTTCTCTTTAAAATACAAACAAGACTTTATTGATTATTCTAACACATACAACTAATATCTAACACAGACACACACATTCACACATTCATACGAGTTGCAGAAAGGAAGAGAGTGAGGAAAGAGTGGGTTTAAGAGTGAAATGATGAAATCTCATGATTCCATATGCACTTAGACATGACCTGAACGAACCATCAAACATTAATTTAACCCTTCTATCGTCTTAGGCAGGTTATTAAAGTTATATAAATACACCAGTTGAGTTTTAGTCTGGAGGTACTTGCGTCTTTGCTTTTGCGTTCCTTTTGGGAATTCCTTTGGTCAGCGTCAAAAGGGTTCGTTCGTTGGTTGTCTCCTCGTGCCTGGGTCTGCGGCGTTCCAGTCACGTGTTGTGCTGGCGGATGAATTGAAAGTCTTTGTCTGAAGCTGGCTTTGCAGAAGAAACGTGGTCGGAATCTTGTCGCAAAACTTAACTTAGAACCGAGACTCACAACGGAAAAGAAATGAAACTAAGAAAAGAAAGGAAATTGAGAGTAGATGATGATGGCTTGAATGAAGCTGTTTAACCCATGTTCTTCAGATCTTGATTTGGGTTATTTCGTTTGCGCGTTTACATGGTTACTGATCTGTCTTAGATCTTCATCTCCCGCTGCATTTTTGGTTCTGCACTGAAAACTCTAAACTTTGTTCTGGTGTTAAGATTTTAAACTCAAATGTCTGCCCAGCCTCCTGGATCAGTTCTAACCAATTAGACACTGTCTTTGTTTAGGAGGTGGCGTTCTCTTCACTTCTTATCATAAATCAAGCTTATCTGTGCTCTCCTTACTCTCTAAGCTCTAGCAAAGAGTACAGAGGCCACAGCTAAGACATTATTACTATTATAAGAATCCGAAACATTTTCCACAGATTTCAATCAAGCCATCCTTTGAATTAAGAACATATGATCACATCGATATGAAACACAACACATTTTCATTCAAAAATCTAACAATTATAACAATTACATGAATTGTATGGCATCTAAGCATATCAGATACACCCATCTATTGTAGGAACAATATAGAATCATGTCGTTGCATGATGCTTGATCTATAAGTCCATTGAAAATTGTTCTTGAATGATTTTATTTATGTTATAGGTAAAATCTCAGCTCTGTGGTTTGAAACGATTTTACACCCTGAGGTCTATCAGAGGTCCTTACGGAGGGGGGAGTCTGGAATGTTGTGGGCTCGAGCAGCTTCTGCTGTTATCTTGATCGGGCTGAATTGTGCTATCTCTGAGCCAATCATTCTTTTCCAAGCTATCTTACATTGACCAGTTCTTTTTTTTTTAGTTGGGCTCATCTTCTTTGAAGCTTGCATGGCCATAAAGTTCTTAGCTGGGGGTTTTCGTTGGTCAACGGAGACTGGCTGGCTGGAGCCTTCTTTTATGGCTCTGGGGTTGGTGATTTGGTGTCTGGAATGTTCAGTTCTGTGAGAAATTATGTTTGAACAATTCACCTGGAAGATTCATTTGTGTTTGTTTCGCACTCAATCCTACATATCCCCTCTTCGTACGGCGATGTGTTAAGATGAAGACATCGGTGAACGCTGGAGAAACACGGGTAGAAGAAACAGACACATACAAAGCAAACAACAAGACAACACCTCCATGACTGGTCACTGTACTGGTGCAGGGCATTAGATTACTTAAGTATTAAAATTTCAAGTTCATTCTCTCAATATGGTCTATTATATTGAATAGAGTTTAAATTTTGGGATTGTTATTCTAATTTGTTTCGGTACGGTGATTCTTTGATCAAATTCTGTGATTACGTTTGTTTGTTATCTTCTCTTCTAAGTTGTTTTACGTTAAGACGTTTTACCTTTTATTTTCTGGTGACATAATTTGTGGTAACAATTATGTGACCCATCATGCATGGAGCTCTCTGGCTCACATTCGTTTTAAGGCGGCTTACAAGTGTCAGGCGTGGTGCGTCAATCCTACTACCATGACCTTGACCCTTAAGGGGGTAGACATGCATTTTACCTAATACAAGAAGAAGGAAAGTTAAGGAAGAGGTAAAACAAAACAATCGAGTTGAGTGTTCCTCCTGATATGACTTGTAACTACTGTTGCACAGCTAAGGCGTCAGGGATCATGATGTAATGATAGGTGTTCTCAGGTGTACTTGTTGGATGAGTAGTTAGTTGCCATGTTTCCTATGGTAAGTGTAGCTAAGTTGTTAAGCTAGTTTCTGAAGTTAGTTTCTACCTGTGGGGGAAAACATGTTTGTTGAATGTTTTGCACAGTAGAGGCGGTTAACTTCTGTATGTTAGTGAGTATGTTAGGGATGTTGTGTAGTGTATGTATGTATGTATTAGGGATGTATGCATGTATGCATGTATGGTCAGATCTGTTTCAGTCTGTTTTGCTCCCCCCTTTGCTTGATGGCTTAGCTTTGATGAGCTTGTTGCCTCTTTGCCTTGGAAAAGGGATCTTCTGTGATCTGCTGGGAGTCAAACCAGTAAGGCAGGAAGTTCTCTGGTCGACATGGGGAGGCAGTTTGGCAGGACTGCGTGAAGCTGTAGTGAGAAACTTGGTCTCCGTTGTTGCATTTCTCCGATGATGCCTTCTGGTTGTGACAGACTTGCTGACGTTCTGGGCTTACTGTTGTTTCTGTAGCACACATATGGTTCTTGAGTTTGGAGCTCGTTTGGTGGTTTCTTTATGAGTGATGGGTAGCCAGGATGGTGTTTTCTGGTACCTCTGTGGTTGACTGTGAGAGACCACTTTGTTCTGTGTTGCTGTAGAACAAGTGGTTGTCATCTTCGTTATGAAGGTGTATCAGATGAATCGGTGGTCTTCCGTTCCATCGCCATCCTGTTCGTTATCCATGTTTACCTCATTTCTGATGAGAACTTTCAGTTGCCTCATTAGTTGCTCCATGTCTTCTGAGGGTAAACTGTCTGGTTCTTGGGCATACTCAGTGCTGTGCTTAACTGAGTGGTGCCGAGGTGGGTTACTTGAGAAGCGTGGCTGGTCCCATGACTTTTCCATGTGGTTGGTGTGGTATCTGTCATCGGCATGGGAATCACGTTCTCTGTGCTTCTTACGAAGAACTGTGGTGTTGTCATGCCACTGGTTGTCTTCCAGTGCAAGGTTTGTGTCTTGGCTGAAGGAGTTTGAAACTGTGGATGTTTTCAAACCTTTCTTTGAGGACATCTTCTGTTTGATGTGGGCCTTGTGGGTCAGGTCACGTAGCTGTTGAATTGTCATTGTGTCTGCGCAGGCCTCGAGGCCAAGATGATGACTCAATCCGGGGTGCAGGTTTCTCAGAAAGAGGTTTTTGAAGTTCACATCCTCTTCTTGTTCAGGTGAGTTATGTGCACCAAAGAAGGCTTGTCGAAAACGGTGGTAGTATGCTTGGGGAGCCTCGTGTCGACCTTGTTTGGTTTCCAAGGCGATTAACACACCGTGTTCTGACTCCGGGCCTGTGAATTCCTTAATCAGTGTCTCACATAGCAGCTGGTAGTTTGACTTGACATGAGCAGGTTGTCGGTCTAGGAAACCTCGTACCTCTGGACTGGATGTCGATCGGAGGAGGTAAAACCTGTCTCTGTCAGTCACATGTGGTCTCACCTCTAGGTGGAAGTTGATATCTCGGATGTAGGCTTCAATGTCTTGGCCCTCCGTGGAGTTCGGGTTGAACTGAGTGATATTCTTAACTAGCTGGTTGAGATCTTTAAAGGTCATCCCCTGTGCAGCTTTGGAGTCTGCCTGGATGAGCTCTCTTTGTTTGTTGGCAGTGAACAGTTCTGTGGTGAAGGCTGGTGATGTTTTGGGTTGCGGCCATTCACCTTTCCTGTTGTATGCCAGTTCTTGGATGGAGGACTCTGTTCTGCTCAGCAGTGGTGATGCTGAGGGAGGTCTCTCCCTTCTTGGCTCTGGTTTCTGTTGGAAAATGTGCTGGAGTTCATCTCTGACCGCATAGATCTTGTCGTTGACGTCATCTCGCTGTTGGGTCAAATGGTCAATTTCAGCACTGCACCTTTCCAGGTGGTCTTTCAGAGCATTAATTTCAGAGTTCTTATCTTTAATATCAGCTTTAGCTTTCTCTAGCTGATGTTCAGCAGACTGGAGTTGGTTTGCCAGGTGCTTCTGGACAGTCTTTAATTCTTGTTTGTCACGTTCAGTGACTGCAAGGGCTTCTTGGAGCTTGTCAACTTGTTTCTTTGTTTCTTGCTCCACTTCGTCAGGCACTTGAGCTTTTGCTTTGAGCTGGTCTGTGCAGCGTTGAGTGTGCATCAGCTCTCTCAGGAACTCAGTGGTCTGACGCTTGAAGTCGTCCTGGACTTTTACTTCCAGCTTGTCTATGCGGCTCTGGGCACGTGTCAGCTCCTCCTGAAGGTGAGTGATGTGCTTGTCGCTTAGTGTCAGCTGGGCTGTGAAGGCATTGCTTAGGGAACAGATGATCTTGGTTAGTTCCACGTGGTTGTGGTTCTGATTCTGGCTTGAATCATGTGTCAGGAGTCTTCTCAGAATTATGATTATTATTAAAAATAATAACAGTTTAATTGTCTTTGGTGTGAGGCAGTCTGTAATGCCTCTGAGCCAGGCGTCCACGTCAGTGGGGTTTGTTGTCCGCGACATGTTGGCACGCTGGGGTGAAGAGACTGACACAGATCTGTGTGGGGTGTAAGCCTATGTGGTTGAACAGCTAAATGTCGTTTCAGTTACTGTACAACAATAGTGAAGTGTTGTAATGTCTAAGTGTTGGTCTCAGTGTAGACAGGTAGGTTAGTGATGTGGCAACTTTGTCACTCAACTAAGTGAGGGAAAAAGAGAAAAAGGTTAAAACAAATCTCAATTGAAATGTTTTTTTTTTTTTTTTTTTTAATGGGAGAAATATATTTTTTTTTTAAATATTTCCTATCAATGAAAAGCTGGTTTAAACTCGTGCTGTGAAGACTATGTCACTCACTGAGTAAGGGAAAAAGAGAGAGAGGTTAAAACCAATTTCAATAAAACAAGAAAGAAAATTCTTAAGTGGGAGAAATATTATTTTTCTCGTAAATGCTTCCTATTGGTGAGAATCTGTTTCCAGAAAGGTAAACAATATTATTGTTTATGTTTACAAGGAAAAATAATACAATAATAATGCTGATACCTTTTTCTGAGTTTTACAGGATTGACACCACACACCGTCAGTTGGACCGCTTACAGCCGGGATGCTATGAAGGCGACAGTTGCTCAACACTTGTCTCTGTTAATTGATCTTGGATAAGATGTTAAATTGTAACTTGTGTTTACAAAGACAGAGAGAGTATGGAGAACAAGAGAGGGTTTGATTAAAAATCAAATACCTAATAATTGTTTTCTTTGGAAAAATGATCTTTCTTTTCCTTTAGACTCGATTGATGGTTCTTCCAGGTTTGTTTCCTACAAATGTGAAGGATGGGAAAGCAGGACAGAACAGGAAGGATGTAAGAAGGAAAGGAGGGAAGGAGATTGGATCCACAAATGGCTCTGGAGCCTTTGTCGAACTACGAGTGTAGAATTGATAGTTGCCAACAACTAAACATTCACAAATAAACTTTGTAAGAGAGGGTTATCTCTGATTTATTTGACACTTGTAGTGAGATGCCAATGTCTCCTATTGAGGCTCAGGTGTTTCAATCCCAAGCTAGGAATCAAAAGAAAGGAAAAGGTAATAAAGATGAAAGAAAGTAATAATGTGATGACCAAAATAAGAAAAAGGGAAATTACATAAGGAGGTAGATGAGTAAATCAAATAGAATGGTTAAGTTTGTAACCGTAATAAAAAGAAAGGAGAAGCGGAGGATACAACGCAATAACAATAAATGAGCAAGTATGAGACTAACAATATTTTGTAATAGGGAAAATGTTGGTGGAATAAGTTCTTAACTTTTACCGATTAAGACTCATTCACCTGAAGTGATTAAATCTAAAAGAGAATTTTAGAAATTAGGAAAATTATGAAATTAGAATTATTAAAAATAAATCTAGAAATCATTAGAATTTACCTGTTTAGAAAAATAGAACTTAAATTTTTAATTTAATATTTCCCTTTTTAAATCAAATTAGAATTTGACAATTAATAATCATAAACCAGTATTTCCTTTTTCAAGTAAAATGCAGGTAAACAAAATATGAGACAGGTAAAATAGGAAAGAAGAAAAGACCAACAGGTGTAACAATCAAGGTGTTAAATGGTTAAATCACTTTAACGTTGTTCAAACAGACACTGTATTTAACCACTGATGTTAATACTAATGACAAACGTAGATAATGCTTAAGGCTTTAGCATATAGGTTAGGCCCCAATTGTAAACAACTACTTAGCTTAGCTTTAGCTTTAGCTTAGCCACAAATGGGTTTTGTTTCAGTTTGTTTACACTGTGGCGTTGGTCAGAGTTCACCCGGAAGCGTTGGTTAAGACTTACGTGTCACGATTGTAACTATGGCGACAAAACAAACGCTAGTGGGCGAACTGTGAATTGCAGTTTGTAAACAAATAAGCAGTTACATGAAATGTCGGCACATTTCAGCAATGTTTGGAGAATATGCACGTACAGTCGTATTACGTGAAATGACGGCGCATTTCAAACTGTGCACTAAAGGACACCACTCATAGCTGTTTTACGACGTGGGGCTTCACTCAGTTGTTTAAGAGTGATTAACTTTAAAGGACAGCTTTGTGCTGTAATAGATGGAACAATTATAGCGATCTCTGTGGATCGTCTCTGTGCAATTTTATCTGAGCACACGAACACAACAGGGTTTTTAACTGTTGGTTGAGTTTCAACGTCAAGCTTTACTTGAACACACCTTTAAATAATTCCTATTCAACTACACTCGGACATACGCAGTGTTTACACGAGAATTAATTGAACAGACACAGATAAGCTTATAGTTTATCACAGGAATTGCCGTGGGACACGCACAGACAACCTGAGAAATAAAGACTAATCTGTGAGGAGAATATTCGTCCCAGTGGAACACGCACTGAGTCAGACAAATATAAGGTTATACTTCTATGATGTTTATCACACATCGCCGTGGAACACGCACGGTGAATCAGATAAATAACGTTAGAACCACGCGCTCTATGAGGAGAATATTCGTTCTAATATGGTTATTTTAATTACTGCAGTTTTAATTTCATTCAGCTCTCTGACTGATACAAACACACATAATGTTATAGCTGTTTGAAAGACTCTGGAACACGCAGATGTCTTAAGCTATAATTAAAGTATTTCAGAATCGAGGGACACGCTCAATTGTTACCTTATCGTTGTGTGGGATCTTATATCTTGGGTTATTTTACTGCAGTTTAAAATAAAACAAAAAATAGGCAGGCAGCCTAGACTAGAGTAACAGCTCAAGCAGCAGGTCATTCATTCAAACAGAGCGCGCGGTGCGCGCTGCATACCTCATACACACAGACTCGGAGGTTCGGATCTCTCCGCATAGGCTACTATGAAAATATAATTACTTCGTATATGCTTACAATTTTAGGTTAAACTGCCCGCATTCGTCTCCACCAATATGTAAGATATTTGTAATTTGTAGTGATTACAATTTAGCTCAAAGGAATTATTAATTAATTTATAGGGAATTCAAAAGAGTCACTTATTACAACCGAGCAAATGACTCGTTCGCGGTTCATTTGAACTGGCTGCAATTATCAACTCTGCAACGGATATAAATATCCGAACTATAGTGAAACACTATATAGTTAGCAAGGTAACTTAGATCAGAAGTTTAAGACATTAAATTTGTAAGCACAATAACACAAGTAATATTTCTCTTTAAAATACAAACAAGACTTTATTGATTATTCTAACACATACAACTAATATCTAACACAGACACACACATTCATACGAGTTGCAGAAAGGAAGAGAGTGAGGAAAGAGTGGGTTTAAGAGTGAAATGATGAAATCTCATGATTCCATATGCACTTAGACATGACCTGAACGAACCATCAAACATTAATTTAACCCTTCTATCGTTTTAGGCAGGTTATTAAAGTTATATAAATACACCAGTTGAGTTTTAGTCTGGAGGTACTTGCGTCTTTGCTTTTGCGTTCCTTTTGGGAATTCCTTTGGTCAGCGTCAAAGGGGTTCGTTCGTTGGTTGTCTCCTCGTGCCTGGGTCTGCGGCGTTCCAGTCACGTGTTGTGCTGGCGGATGAATTGAAAGTCTTTGTCTGAAGCTGGCTTTGCAGAAGAAACGTGGTCGGAATCTTGTCGCAAAACTTAACTTAGAACCGACACTCACAACGGAAAAGAAATGAAACTAAGAAAAGAAAGGAAATTGAGAGTAGATGATGATGGCTTGAATGAAGCTGTTTAACCCATGTTCTTCAGATCTTGATTTGGGTTATTTCGTTTGCGCGTTTACATGGTTACTGATCTGTCTTAGATCTTCATCTCCCGCTGCATTTTTGGTTCTGCACTGAAAACTCTAAACTTTGTTCTGGTGTTAAGATTTTAAACTCAAATGTCCGCCCAGCCTCCTGGATCAGTTCTAACCAATTAGACACTGTCTTTGTTTAGGAGGTGGCGTTCTCTTCACTTCTTATCATAAATCAAGCTTATCTGTGCTCTCCTTACTCTCTAAGCTCTAGCAAAGAGTACAGAGGCCACAGCTAAGACATTATTACTATTATAAGAATCCGAAACATTTTCCACAGATTTCAATCAAGCCATCCTTTGAATTAAGAACATATGATCACATCGATATGAAACACAACACATTTTCATTCAAAAATCTAACAATTATAACAATTACATGAATTGTATGGCATCTAAGCATATCAGATACACCCATCTATTGTAGGAACAATATAGAATCATGTCGTTGCATGATGCTTGATCTATAAGTCCATTGAAAATTGTTCTTGAATGATTTTATTTATGTTATAGGTAAAATCTCAGCTCTGTGGTTTGAAACGATTTTACACCCTGAGGTCTATCAGAGGTCCTTACGGAGGGGGGGGGTCTGGAATGTTGTGGGCTCGAGCAGCTTCTGCTGTTATCTTGATCGGGCTGAATTGTGCTATCTCTGAGCCAATCATTCTTTTCCAAGCTATCTTACATTGACCAGTTCTTTTTTTTTTAGTTGTGCTCATCTTCTTTGAAGCTTGCATGGCCATAAAGTTCTTAGCTGGGGGTTTTCGTTGGTCAACGGAGACTGGCTGGCTGGAGCCTTCTTTTATGGCTCTGGGGTTGGTGATTTGGTGTCTGGAATGTTCAGTTCTGTGAGAAATTATGTTTGAACAATTCACCTGGAAGATTCATTTGTGTTTGTTTCGCACTCAATCCTACACGGTCTTATTTAGATTTAACAGACGTTTAGATGGTAATGTTTTATGGAATGTTTCGTTTCATGTCACCATTATGGTGACCAGTGTTTGCTTTAGTTGGGCTCTTGATCCTTTACGTTTTAACAGTAGTATTTCTCTGGTTGCTCCAACTCTGTGTTTATAGAGCATATGTGTTGTGGCAAGAGAAACTATGATTTGGGCTGTGTTTCCTGAAAGCATTGCAAGCCTAATTTGATCGTATAGACCATTTCTTGCAGTTGGTCTGCAATCAAGTAAGGCTTAAGATGCTATTGGAAATGCAGCCCTGGTTATGTTTTGATGATGAAATTACTAGTGACCTGATTCAGTGATGTCACCCAGCATTATAAACTGATTATCTAATTGTTTTATTAATTTTTCACTACAGTAGTTACTTCCAACAATGTTTTAAAGATCTGAAAGTTTTTAAATCACACACAGACATCAAGAATCTACATATGAATCTCAACAATGGTGAAAATCAAACAAATGACTCATGTTGCAGTGCATGATTCCTTTGTTTCCTGTCTGCCATTATTGGACAAACTGATTAATCCAGGTGGTCAGGCACACCTGAATTAATCAGTTTGTCCAATAACGGCAGACAGGAAACAAAGGAGCTGGCTGAAGTTCAGGAAGTAGTGCAGCTGTGCATAAAGTCCATTGTCCTGTAATTTTCATTGTTTGCTTTTATTTTGCTATTGTTTTGTTCTGACTTTAGTAGCTTGTTTTGTGATGTTCAGAGTTGATCTGTTTGTCACTAGTTTGTTTATTGTCACCATTGTTGAGATTCATATGCTGATTCTTGATGTCTGTGTGTTTTAACATCATCATCATTAAAACATATTATGAGCAGGTCATGTTTTATCTTGCAGTAACAAATGTGTTTTACAAACACAATGTAGGAACAGTCAGAGAAAAACTAATATTAACAAAATGGAAAGGGTCAAGAGCACAACTAAAGAAAACACTGACCACCAAAATGGTAACTTGAAAAGAAAACTTCCATAAAACATTACCGTCTAAACTTCTGTTGACTCTCAAGAACTTTTGTCGATGTATGACAGAAATAAAGTCAAACTAGTAATAATAAGTGCAACAATGTGTAATGACTCGAAGTCAGTTGTAGTTATTGTGTTTCTCTTTTTTTCTGCTATTGTTTTTTCTCTTTCCTTCAATGATTCTGCTTATTAACATCAGGTGTCACTACTAATGGCCAATCACTTAATTAATCACTTAATTATCTCATTAACTTCAACACTGCTTCAGTGTTAATTTTAACACTCTGTAGTGTGGACACATATGAACACTGAGGAGTGTTAATTTAACACTGGGGATTTTGCTGTGTAGAGCTCCTTCATCATTCTCACCTGATGAGGGTGTATGAGGCTCAGGAACTGTTGTGTGAGCAGGAACAGAAGGTGAGCCAACAGCAGACTCACGCAGAGGTTGATTCGAGCCACATTATTCACTCCAGGAATCCACTGACAAAGGGCAAAGGTCAACAGGGTCAAACTGAAGAACACCAGCCCCACGATCACACACACCAAATTCAACACGTCCAGCTTTGAGTCGCTCTGAGGAAACATGTCAGAGTACATGAGTGCCAAATCTGTGCTGTTCTTCAGTACTCACTATAAATGTTCTCGTACCTCTGATGGGCGGCTGGTTTGCATGATGAGAGCGAATGTGGACAGATGAACACAGGAACACACAGTGTAGCTGCTGTTGGTCTTTAAAACAGAACAGCCATCTACAATCCACTCGCTGATGTTCCGGTACACACAGGACAGAGAACCGTCGGGGTCAAACTCCTGCAAAAAGAAGAAAGAACATGCAGAAAATAGTATAACACTGAATATTAGATGTTTTTAGATGTTCATCAGTTCTCAGGTTGGACAAAAACACATTTCAGTCTCTCACTCTGATGTGTTTGAGGGTGAAGTTGACTGGTTTGGTGAGATTAGTGTTGGTGGTTTTGGGAAGAGTAGCTGAGATCACAGTGGACATCATGGTGTTAATCGTGTCAGTTGATGTGTTGAAGAAGTCTGGCTTCAGTAAATTCTCCATTGTGTTATAACTCATGAAAGCCACAGCAGCTGATCCTGTGTGACAGAAACAGAAGAAACTTGTACTGAACACATTAAAACCTTTAGTTAAATGTGGTTTAGAAAAACATGTTTTATTAAAAATGTTGTATTAAAACACATCTCACATACTTGTTTCATTGTTGTTCTTGGCGATCCCAATGAGATCGATGTCCACGGAAGAATTTGTCGTGACAAGTCGAGGAATTTTATCTAAGGTGACACTGGGTCCAACCATGAAGATTTCAACCTCTGATTTAGAAAATAAGCAGTTATGTTTTGTTTTTTGTTTTTATTAAAGTTGATTCAATCTGCACAAATGTGCAAAAAACAAAACAATAAAAAGACTAAAATAAAATAACTATTTCATCTAATTACTAGTTTGAACTAATCAGTTAACTTTGTACACAGCAAAATCCACAGAGGTAAATTAAGTCAAGCTGGTAATGCTGTTTGTGGAGTTGTTTAATCCTCTTCTGCTGAGATCTTGAGAGATGTAATGTCTTCTTTTATCTTTAGTTGATTCATCTTAGGGTAGGGGAGACCGGGGAGTGTTGCAACAGGGGATGGTTGCAACATGTCATTTTTCTCCAATCAGAAACAAGCTAGAGTGATGACACTCATACTGCAGATGCACAGTTAGACCCTCCCCCCACCAAGAAGACAGTAGACATATTCAGCATCTGCTGCTGCATTTATTGAACAAAACTTATTTTGGAGGTATGAAAGTAAACTTTTTCACGAGATGCATTTTTGTCATACTGTCCTGACATTTTGTATGAATTAATCAAAACTTACTTAGTTTGAATTATTGTTTTGTGGACTTCTAAGTGACATAGTTAGCATGTGTCAAAGTCAGTGTGTCTAGCAGGCATATGATGTCTGTCATGGCTGATATGTTTGGGGACAGTTGCAACAAGTTATAAATTGCATGTTTAATAAAAGTTTGTTGCATTGCAAATTGTTCAATTCTTCCTGTCTGCACTGTTAGACCTTACCGGGTTTTTTTACAGTAAAATACTGGCAACACTGTTGCCAGTAAAATACTGTTAATTGTACAGTTCTTTACTGTAATCTAGTTTGTTTCTGTAAAAATGCACTAAATTCTAATTCAAGTTAACTAATTACACCTGCCGAAACCGACTGCCTTAAATTGACCAACTGTCATTAAAATGTATTAACTAAAATTTATAATGCATTAATAATGTGAGCAAAATATTACTGTGAACTTCTTTCATTTGAGACCACTAAAAAACTATTGAACATAAAAAGATTTCCACTGGACCAGCAACTACACAGTCACCGCCTGTTAAATAAAGCAACATGCAGCAAATCATCAATGTGTGTAGATCTTCTCCTGGACTGAAGCACAGGCTCTACTCTTCTGCACAATGGTGACCCAAAAAACTAGATTTTACAGTAAACTACTGGCAACAGTGTTGCCAGTATAAAACAGTTTTATAACTTACAGTTTATTACTGTTAAAATACATTTTGTGGGTGTGTCTTTTTATCTTACACTGTTAACCCTTTCAACCCCACAGGGAAATCCACACTACAAAGAGTAAAAGTAACATTGAGACAATGTTCCAGTGAGATAATTAAGTGAATATGTAAGTGATTGTTGAGCATTAGTGATGAACACCTGCTGTTAACAAGCAGAATCACTGAAGGAAAGAGAAACACAAGAACAGAAAATAGAGAAACACAATAACTACGACTGACTTCCAGCCATTACACATTATTACACTTATTATTAACCAGTATGACTTTATTTCTGTCACACATCTACAGAAGTTGTTATTAAGATGTTTAATTGAAAATGTTTGTTTGAAGTTACCATTATAGAGATCAGTGCTTGCTTTAGTAGGGATGCAGATGCTAAAACATTCATTTTTCTTTTGCTACTGTGCTTTTGCAAGTCACACTTGTGCGCACACAGTTTATGAATGATTGCGGTTGTAATGCTTATGGTGACAAATTCATCATATTGCCGATTCATTCACTAAGGAATTAATTCTTATTCATTCAGAGTTTTATCCTCAATCAAAAGTGTTACATTAGCACCACTGTGAAACTACAGCAATAAATTACTATGACTCATTTTTTTTAACACATCATGCATAAGCCAAAAAAAAGCTATGTTTTAGAAACACAGAGATATCACAATTTAGCACATGAATCTCAACAATGGTGGCAATATTTTTTATTTTATTTTTATTCATGCAGCAGTGCATGCTGGGAGTTTTATATTATCCTGGAACCCAGCATGCATTGCGACATGAAACTTTTCACCATTGTTGAGATTCATATGCTGATTGTTGATGTCTGTGTGTGTCTGAGTCAAGCAGGAGTAAAATAAAATTGAATGCACTATATGATTGTTATTTTTCAGAAGACATGATTACAGAAATTTTGATTTCATTTTGTAGATACACAGATTTATGCTAAATATGACATACCCATAATTTCAATGAATATATACGGAGAAAATCAGATAATCCAAGATGGTTGTGACATCATCACAAAAGAATAAAAACACCTGATCATCTTCCTCTTGACTTTTTCTTGCCATAGCAAATGTGTTTTATAAACTCACAGTTACAGCAGTCAGAGAGAGATGAAAGGTAAGAAGTCAAGGGACAAGAGACCAACTAAACAGCAAGAGTAAAACTGACTTTGTCATTTGTGTCTGTCGGCTTCACCAATGTAGAGATGAGTTTCTCATTGGTTTTTAACACATGGTTTCCGTCTGAGGCTAGTTCAGCTAGGCTGACTGATGATGAAGACTCTGAAATCTCTCCTGAAGCGTTGAGGACCATATTCAAAATATTGGTCACAGTCTAATTTATTGATCAGAAAAAATAAATAAATACTGTAAATGTAAATATTAAGAAAGCCAATAAATCAGACCTGCAATGTCAATAATGTAACTGACAATTACATTTGATTTGATTATTTTATATATATAAAAAGTCTTGAAGACTTACAGTCAAAGGAAGCTCTTGAGCTGTATTGTTCTCAATCTGCTATAGAAGATTTTGAAGCTTTTCAGTCTGACTCTGAAATCAAAATTGAGAAGACAGAATTTGACGATGTGTGAGTGATGACTCTAACCGGGTATGCTGAGTGCCTCTGAAATGAGACACAGACACTGTTTTTTTAACAAATTTCTTTAACAAATGATTCAATGACATATATTTTTTTAAACATTTGTCGCCACCTACTGGTGGAAATGAAAATACTTTTCTAAAGGTGCTTTTCTGTATTTTGCTCGCTACAGTGGACAGTGTTTGTATCCAAACCAGTGCCGGCCCGAGCCTTTTGGGAGCCCTAAGCAGAATTTGATTTGGGGGCCCCCTCCCACCACACGGAGTCACCTGTGCTTGACGATTAATGACACAGATATCACGCTATAATGTTACATTATAAATTAATACAATAAGGTTATGTATTAATACAAAATAAATACTTTAAAAAAATAATAGATACTTAAAAAAGTTTTAATTTTTCTTTACTCTTTTACTAACTCTTTGAAACTTCTGAAAACAGTTTTGGCTTGTTTATAGTTATTTTGTTATTCTTGCTCTGTTCTGAATATTATTAAATTTAAAGGATAAATCATTGATTTAAATGTCAATCATCAATCATTGATCAAATCAAATTTTTGTGACATGGCTTAACATTACCGTGACTTTGTGCACGAATTGTCTGCACGCGAGATTATGCGCAGTTGTAGGCAGGTATATTGATCATGAAATCAGAATTTTACTAGTCTTGAATTATTCATTCATTCATTCATGTCACTTGTTTATGTTAATTAATTTGTAAAAAATCAAGCAGCCACTTAGTTCGCTTATGCCTCGGGCCGGCCCTGATCCAAACTAACAAACTTTTGTCACAGAAGTACTGTAATAAAAGTATATGTTTGTACAGGTTACGGACAGTTATGTATTTCCAACATTTTATTATGTAAGCTTTATGTTACTCCTCAAATAACAATTTGTAGTAATTTATAGTGTTAATTAATTAGCGAGTCCACAAACTCATTCTTTCAATTGGCTTTTGTATGCAGAGTATTCACAGCTTATATGGACTGAATGCCCCCATAAACCATCAGCAATTATTAGAAAAGCACATTCATATTTCAGATTACACACATATCTAAAATGCACATGTTATTGCACTGCTTCAGTTTGGGCTATTATTGATAGGAGTCTCTACAACTTCAATTTCAGAAACTCAACTTACGTTGCATCCTTCCAGCAGTGTTATATTTATACCTGCAATGACAGAAATCAGCATGAAGACAATAATATAATAAACTGCAAAACTTTAAAAAATAACTATTTTATTAAGCAGCAATTTCAGCAAGATTGTGGATTCAGCAAGATTTCAGTGATTTCCTCCTGCGTACCCCCTCTCTTCCACTTAGACTTCAGTCATACCTTTTCCATTAAGGGACAATATTTGCCCCCTAAATTTATTTCCCAGTGCTTTTTTTACCTTTATGCATAACTTTATGAAATAAAAAATGTTTTCAATGAAAAATGTTCAATAGAGCAATATGCAATGACGGAAAAACGAAGTGATACTTTAACTTATATTACACTAAAACCAGTAAGTCACTGTCTTCTCAATGAGCGAGTCATTGAGTCATTCTTACGTTCAGTAACAAAAAATAATCATTGAATGATTGACTCACAATTCTTTTCAAAGCAGCAGAATTGTTTACGAAACACCGGTGTGTGCTGTAGTTCTGCTTTTCTCTTTCGTTGGAACTATTATTTCGTTGCAAAATAGAGTAAGTACTGACAGTACTGTGTTTAAAATACACGTTTTGTTTGTTGACCTGTTGTATGAGAACGGCAGTAATGTAGCGCAGCAATACTCTGCAGGCAATCTGTCATATGCTCGCTGCCTGTCACTTATCACTTATTAACAGATAAGTAGGAGTCAAAATGAAAGAAAAATTCAATTTGTGAAATATTGATACACAAAAAAAGTACAATATTGGAAAATCGACCATGTGAGGAGATGACCAGAAATTGACCTATCGGTAAGCTCCGCCCCTCTTAGTTACGGTTGCTAACTCGGACAAACAAACTGAGTGGCTAACTGTCTTACAATGAGCTAACCTTAGATATCATATAATAAAGGCTAAATGTCTTGTGCGCACTGCTGGCCAATGGAGGTCGACGTCCGCACGCGTCTTGCCACAGGGAGCTCGCTCACTCGTAACATGGTGCATGTACTTTTAAATAACCATAACTTGCTCAATTTTCTACCGATTTTCAAATGGTTTGGTTTGTTATAAACGTCAGAGATGTAGTTATGATACTGCATACATATGAATAATTATAACAATGAACTTCCATATGAAAGAATTATAGCCACTTTAATAACGTTTGTAAGAAACCAAACCGTTTATAAATCCGTCAAGATTTCAGCGAGATAAGAGGATTTGTGTGCGTGCTGATCACTCACCTTAATTCACAGCTTCCCTGTGGTAAGATGGCCGCCGGTGATGCCGGAAGTGACTCCGCCTTAAGACATCTAGCCTTCTTCTCTAACTGTCTTACAATGACAGCTGTCAGTGTGAAAACCTTGTCCCAAGATGTTCTTGATAAATTTTGGACGCAGAAGGACCACCTCTCGTTGAGGACCATTTAAGTGTGACTTAAATATGCCATGGAGGGATAAAAGATTATAAAATAGATATGGTGGGTAACATGATTAATTTGGAAGCGAGGGATCAGATCACAAACAAGCGGGAGAAGCCTCATGTTGAGGTCGCTTGTAACCTTTCACTTGTAACCCGTACACGTGATAAATTTGTGTCAACTTTATAAACGGACCAGTGGGCTCAAAAGATTAGGTTCGTCCGGGGAGAGAGATGATACAGCAGCAGTGAATACTCAACAAAAGGATGAGGTAAGGAAAAGTTTGAATTTACTGAATATGTTCTTTCTTTTCACCTTGTTGTTAGATTGTAATGATTAATCAATTTGTTGAACATGGACCCATATAACCTCACACAGGCGTAAGGAAAACAATAGAAAATGAAACAAATAAAAAAAACAAAATTTCATTCACTCTTGAATGTAAATACTCAGAAAGTCCAAAAGTTGGATGTTTCTCAATGAACAGATCAGTTCGTAAACTCAGTCCAAAAGTTCGTGAGGCACTTAATTCAGTCGTCCTATTCTGCTCTGGATAGAACAGAATAATTTGATGTGTGGTTCTAATCCTACCGTTCAAAGATGAGCAAGTTTTCTCTTTCACAGGGAAATCAAAGGATTCGCTAAATGGGCGGCTCGCCAGTCCAACCCCACCGTTACGCACACAGGAAGAGTTGAGACAATCCACAATTCAGGAATGATTCACACTTCGTTCGATTCACATGCAGAATGGATCACACTCATCAGCTGGACATCACAGCACTCACGTGGAAACAAAAGCAGAAGAACAAAAAAACCTGGCCTTGAAGACACAAGGCCAAAAAAAAACAATTAGCATTTGACACTATATACAAATCAATTCAGATTATACACAACTCTCATAAAACACAGCAATTAATGTTCATTTATAGGAATCTGTACAATAAATTGTCTGTATGCAATAAATTTCTGTGCAATAAATACATTTTGTTTGCATACTTGCTTGCATCTTATTTAACACACACACATTGCATTTCATGGCATTTCACATAAATGGCCTAATTACATCTTTCATTTTACACTTAAGGCACAACATGAGGTCGTCACGATCGCAGAAAAACAATATCTAGGATCAACACTGTTCATTTATACCGCAGGGTAAGTTTAAATTAATTTACATTTAACCAGTTTAATATGGAGAGGCACTCCCAGTCAACAATTTGATCTCACCATGAGCTCTCAGGATACTCGTGATGTGGTCACAATCTGAGTTCACAGTGAGCTAAAAGTGTAACCTCACAGCGCCCTCACTGTGTGCTCATGCTATAGTCACAATGTGAGGTCAAAGTGCACACAAAGACTAGACTGATTTGATTTCGCCCTGCAGCTCAGGCTGGAAACCTGTACATTCTTTTATCCTGCTTCTGTTACAAATTTGCGGGAACCAATCACCATCTGCCTTATCCACCTGGCGCGCTATTGGCGGGTTTAACACAATGACGATAGAGAAGCAAAGAACGTCACCCGGATCGTTGGTCTGATTGGTTGAAGGACTATCCAATTGCGTTCAGAGTCATTTGAAAAATGCCCGCTGATCACGCCTCTTGTGCAGGAGAAAACACAGAGCAGACTCACCAGACTAATGTTCAATCTTAAAAGACTGAGTTTGGTCTGGTGATAGCCAGACTACACAAAGACTAGATACCCAGCATGCATTGCAGCATGAAGGTTTCGATCGTCACCATTGTTGAGATTCATAAGCTGATTCTTGATGTCTCTTTGTGTCTAAATGACACAGTAGTTCAAATGTTTGTGTCTTATTATGCAATTCAGATCCATTATAAATGATTATGACACTGTTGGATATCAAACTGTGTAATCTGAGGTCTATTATAACTTAAAGGGATACTTAAGGATTTAGCATTAAGCTTTGTATCAGTAGAAAACCTGTAGTATTTTCGAATTACCATGCTTTCCCCCCTCATATCCCCCTGATATGAGATATTTATGTATTTTTTGTCTGGAAAAAATCCTCCATGACGCAAAAATCGTCATTTTGCGTCATCTGAGGATTTTTTGGCCAGAGGCGAGAGACTACAACCAGTTGTTCCGCATGTTTTCAACCTGCCCATAGAGGGATCTCACTCACAGAATGTACAAGCAGTGTCAGCCATCTTTATTTGGAAGCTAAGCTATCGAGTTCTTATTCTGTGGAGAAAGCTGAATAGTAGGGGTTACATCCTCTTTTTCCCGGACATGTCCGGCCGTCGAGATCGTCCAAAATGTCCGGGATTCAGTTTTTGCTTTCTACAGTCGCCATTCATTGTTTACATGCACACCTTTTGTTTTAATCTAACGTAACTGAATTCATTCCGATTGGTGAATCTGAATGTAGTGTTTACATGAACGCTAAACAAGTGATCGGTTGATGTGTGTTTTACCATTGCTAAGAAAATACCCGCTCCTCCGTGAGAGATAGCCCACGAGACCGGTGCGTCTCACAGGTGCTCATCAGTAATCATGCCACCGGCTTTTGCGTTCTTCGGTTGCCATTCATCACGTTTACTGTGGTGAGCAGGACGAGGCTTGGGCCACGGGAGAACGACGTGAGGCCGGTGGCGTGATCGGTTGATGTGCGTTTTACCATTGCTAAGAAAATACCCACTCCTCTGTGAGAGATACGAGACCAGTGCGTCTCACAGGTGTCGCTCATCAGTAATCACACCACCTGCCTCGCGTTGTTCTCCCGCGGCCCTAGCCTCGTCCTGCTCGCCACAGTAAACATAATGAATGGCGACTGTAGAACGCAAAAGCCGCGGAGACTCACTTATAGCTTAGCTTTATTGTTTACAACTGCTCTCTAACCGGTAGGCGTGGCTTGGGAGTGGCCTCATAGAGCAGCGAAGCAAGTGCATTCTGGGAGTTGTTGTCTTTCATCCACATGAGCCAAAAATACATTTTCTGGCTTTTCTCAGTCTAGAAGGCTCCAAATTCAAAAATAATTTCACATTTCTACTACATAAATGACCCAATTTAAATACACATTCATCTTTCCAGAGGTGAAGTATCCCTTTAAAATATCAATATCAAACAAAATAATAAACCATCAACATCTAAATCTCTATTAATTCTCAATAAGACCTTCTGTAGACGTCTGACAGAAATAAAGTCAGTCTGGTTAGTAATAAGTGAAGCTGGTAATGCTGTTTGTGGATTTGTTGAATCCTCCTCTGCTGAGATCTTCACAGATTTAATGTCTTCTTTTATTTGATCTAAGGCTGTGGCTGAAGTCAGTTGTATGTTTGGAGAATGTTCTTATGAGAAAGATCTGTTATCAGGGTGTGCATTCATACTGTGAGCTCACCATGTGACACCACGCACGTCCCATCATTGCCTCTCTCATCTACTACGCGATATCACAGTTTGACATGTCTGTCATTGGAAAGTTCCACTTGGTGTCATGAAAAATTAAGAGCAAGTGTCTTCTCATTGGATAAGAAAACTCAGTCACATGAATAATTATGAGACACCGATGAGTCATCAAAGTACTATAGTGCTCTGACACGATGAAGATTTTAAACCCGGAAGATGAAAATAGTGGAAAAAGCTATGGCAGGTGATGTTCAGATGTTCCCCAGTCACACGAGACACGACAGACACTAAATCAGGGCATAAATGAGAGATTTAATATCCCAAAGTATCTTTATGGCACAGCAGTACTGATGTCTATCCTTGAGTCTCTGTTATAGTGACAGTATGGGCTGTTTAGTCTAATGTAAATCATGTCAGCTATGTTTTGTATGTTGTTACACAGCTTTTATTAACACTTCACTGATGTCAAGGGTGTGGTGCAAATATAGCACTGTATGTGTGTCCAGCAACACTTGTTAAATACAGTCTTCTAGACTGCAAACAACGAACAAATGATTTTTAGTTAACTAATTTTAATTTTCTTAAAAATAATATCAAATGGCTGCATCTTACCAATGTTCAGATGTGTCACTGAAATCCACTTGTTCTTGTTCTTTTGTCCCGTCTCTCCAGCTCCACACCAGTATATCCCAGAATCCTCTAGTGTCAGATCAGTGATGGTCACAGTAAAAACTCCTGCAGATCCATCATCCCTCAGAGAGAATCTGCCGTTACTGTTTGTTTCTGATGAAACATTGATAGTTGATGTCTCACAGAGCGACGAGTCGCTTCCTTTGCAGATGAACTTGATCTTGTTCTTCAAATCACTGTTATAATGGCAGGTGATGTTCAGATGTTCTCCAGTCAGACGAGACACGACAGACACTAAATCAGGGCATTAATGAGAGGTTTAAGTGTCCCAAATTCTCATTAATTCTACACTGCATCCTTGAATCTCTGTTATAGGTGAAAGGATAGTTGTATACAATATATATTGTTGTTGTATACAATATATACAATATGTTTCATATTTAACTGAAATATATCTGCCGTCAAAGGCAACTCATATATTTCAGTTAAATATGGTTCGCAGTTAAAATAAAAAAAAAATATATATATAAGGTTAAAAATCATATGATTGAAATAGTGTTGCACGGTGCACCGATACTTCAAAAGTATCGCGATTCTCTGAAATTAAAAACGTCACGATACCTAAATTTATTAGTATCGTTACTTCTAAGAATGACTGCGTTCCAGATTTGTAAGGCCGGTGTTGTACCGAAATCCGACTCCCCGGACAAATCGCACTCCCCTTCGCGTGCACGCGCAAGCGAGTTTAAATGCACTTCCTTGCCATATATCCGTTTATCGATCGATTTTTCACACAACAAGCACCCAGATCCTGCATGGAAGCTTTGTCTACACTTAAATAAATTAACAGAAAGTGAACTAGTGTGGATAAAAGATGCAAAAAAACAAACACAAAACAAACAAACAAAAAAAAAAACATGGCAGATCGATTCAAACTATAAACTTCGACGGGTAAGGAATAAAGCTCCAGCTATCAAAACAAAACTGTTAATTTCACTTAATTTAACTGAACTTATCGTTTGTGTGTTAAACATGCTGTGGTTCATAGTAAAATATTGTATTACTCTCCCCATTGCACATGAATGTCATTAAAAATAATAATATTTAACCTTTTTTTCACAAAGATAGGCTTTAAGAGTTCATCAAATACATATTGTAGATATATGAGGCAAATACCTGTCTTTTTGTTTGTTTGTTTTTTGCTTAATAGCGTCTTAAAATAGAAATAAAACAAATTATTAGTGATAATTGACACTTAAAGCTAAGAATGTAAAGAAACCTTAAACATTTTTTAATAGTTATTTTCCAGCACATTAGGGCCCCAAAAAGCATTATTTATTTTATTCATTCTTTCAATTTTACATCTTACATATAGCTTATGGATATACAATTAAAATAGCTGGAGCAATTGCTTTGCGGTCAGGTGCCCTTTTTTAAAATAAAAAAAAAAACTGCTAAAAAACAAGATGGGTTTAGCAGGGGGAGTCGGATTTTTACAGCATTAAAATACGGACTGGTGAAATCACACTCCCCTCTCCAGTAACTGCTTTTTTGCGCAGTGTGTTTTTTTCCCGTCTTGCTCAACCCAAAAAATATCTATCATAATACTAATATAATAAATATAATATTTATCATAAAACCAATTTCCAAGTAAAACCGTATTTTTTAATTATTATTAAGTTATGTTTATTATATTAATATATTAATATAATAGATCATAAAACTAATTTCTAAGTAAAACTATATACATATATTGTCATTTTTATTAAATTATTATATTATATGAATTATTAAAATATTTTAAAATAAAAAATACATTGGATATTAAAAAATATAATCATAAAATTATTAAATACATTTTATTTGGATGTAGTAACATGTACAGTATACACTCACACAAAATTAGTTACAATCAACTGATTTCACCAGTCTGTATTTTAATGCTGAGAAAATCCGACTCCCCCTGGAAAACCTATCTTAATGCATCCATCCATCCATCCATCCATCCATCTTCTTTCGCTTATCTGGGGCTGGGTCGCGGGGGCAGCAGTCTAAGCAGAGATGCCCAGACTTCCCTCTCCCTAGACACTTCCTCCAGCTCTTCCGGGGGGACACCGAGGCGTTCCCAGGCTAGCCGGGAGACATCTCCAGTGTGTCCTAGGTCTTCCCTGGGGTCTCCTCCCAGTGGGACGCGCCCGGAACACCTTCCCGGGAAAGCGTCCAGGAGGCATCCGGAACAGATGCCCGAGCCACCTCAGCTGACCCCTCTCGATGTGGAGGAGCAGCGGCTCTACTCTGAGCTCCTCCCGAGTGACCGAGATTCTCACCCTATCTCTAAGGGATCGCCCAGCCACCCTGCGGAGAAAGCTCACTTCGGCCGCCTGTATCCGGGATCTTGTCCTTTCGGTCATGACCCACAGCTCATGACCATAGGTGAGAGTAGGAACGTAGATTGACCGGTAAATCTTCACCAAGACAGACCGGTACAGCGACCGCATTACTGCAGAAGCTGCACCGATCCGTCTGTCAATCTCCCATTCCATCCTTCCCTCACTCGTGAACAAAACCCCAAGATACTTAAACTCCTCCACTTGAGGCAGGAACTCTCCACCAACCTGAAGTGGGAAAGCCACCCTTTTCCGACTGAGGACCATGGCCTCGGATTTGGAGGTGCTGATTCTCATCCCAGCCGCTTCACACTCAGCTGCAAACCATCCCAGTGCATGCTGAAGGTCCTGGATTGATGAGGCCAACACAACAACATCATCCGCAAAGAGCAGAGACGAAATCGTGTTGGCACCAAACCTGACACCCTCTGGCCCCTGGCTGCGCCTAGAAATTCTGTCCATAAAAATTATGAACAGAACCGGCAACAAAGGGCAGCCCTGCGGGAGTCCAACATGGACTGGGAACAAGTCTGACTTACTGCCGGCAATGCGAACCAAGCTCTTGCTTCGGTCGTACAGGGACCAGACAGCCCTTAGCAAAGGACCCCGGACCCCATACTCCCGGAGCACCCTCCACAGGCCGCCGCAAGGGACACAGTCGAATGCCTTCTCCAAATCCACAAAGCACATGTGGACTGGTTGGGCAAACTCCCATGAACCCTCCAGCACCCTGGAGAGGGTATAGAGCTGGTCCAGTGTTCCATGGCCTGGACGAAAACCACACTGTTCCTCCTGGATCTGAGGTTCTACTATCGGCCGTATTCTCCTCTCCAGTACCCTGGCATAGACTTTCTCATGGAGGCTGAGAAGTGTGATCCCCCTGTAGTTGGAACACACCCTCCGGTCCCCCTTCTTAAAAAGAGGGACCACCACCCCGATCTGCCATCCCAGAGGCACTGTCCCCGACCGCCATGCGATGCTGCAGAGGCGTGTCAGCCAAGACAGTCCCACAACATCCAGAGACTTGAGGTACTCAGGGACGGATATCATCCACCCCCGATGCCTTGCCACCGAGGAGTTTCTTGACTACCTCGGTGACTTCAGCTTGGGTGATGGACGAGTCCACCTCTGAACAAACTGTAACTAGCACAGAAGTCCAATAGCTGAACACCGCTCGGGTTCAGATCAGGGGGGCCGTTCCTCCCAATCACGCCCCTCCAGGTGTCACTGTCCCTGCCCACGTGGGCATTGAAGTCCCCCAGTAGAACGATGGAGTCCCCAGTTGGAGCACTTTCCAGCACCCCTCCCAGAGACCCCAAGAAGGCTGGGTACTCTGCACTGCCGTTTGGCCCGTAGGCACACACGACAGTGAGAGACCTATCCCCGACCTGAAGGCGCAGGGAAACGACCCTCTCATTCACCGGGGTGAACTCCAACACATGGCGGCTGAGCTGGGGGGCTATAAGCAAACCCACACCAGCCCGCCGCCTCTCACCATGGGCAACTCCAGAGTGGTGAAGAGTCCATCCTCTCTCGAGGAGTGTGGTTCCAGAGCCCAAGCCGTGGGTAGAGGTGATCCCGACTATCTCTAGTCAGAACCTCTCAACCTCACGCACAATCTCAGGCTCCTTCCCCGCCAGCGAGGTGACGTTCCACGTCCCTAGAGCTAGTTTCCGTGTCCAGGGATCGGGTTGTTGGGGCCCCCGCCTTCGACTGCCGCCCGATCCTCTCAGCACCGGGCCCTTACGGTCCCTCCTGCAGGTGGCGGCCCCACGTTGCTCCTTCAGGCTGAGCCTGGCCGGACCCCGTGGGCCCCCCACCAGGCGCTCGCATATGAGCCCCAACCCCGGCCACCAGGCGCTCGCATACGAGCCCCAGCCCCGGCCACCAGGCGCTCGCATACGAGCCCTAACCCCGGCCACCAGGCGCTCGCATACGAGCCCCAGCCTGGCTCCAGGGTGGGGCCCCGGCTGCGCCATACATTAATGCTGTGAAAATCCGACTCCCCCTGGAAAACCCATCTTAAGGCGAGACACGGCAGGCAAAAACATTGATTTTCATGCAGTGGTCAATTTTGAGATTTTGGGCTAGTTTACTCCTTCAATATGTGTTCTTTCAAGCTGCTATAAAGAAAACGTTGAAAATATACATTAAGATGTTTATTTTATTACATGTTGTTTACTTGCGGCTGTAAGTTTCTCCCGAATTTACCCGGAAGTTAGCATTACAACGCGACACGCCGAGCTCCGTCTGTTTACTGAAGTCTGTCATGACCAGTATCACTGTGAAGCTCTGAGTCTCCTGCACAACGCTATGTAACCCAAATATGGGCATTTCCTTTCTATCAGTAACCAATCGTGAATGTCCAAAGGGGGATTTAAAGCTACTATGATTTCTCATTTAGAGCTATTTAAATCTTTAACTGCCATTTTCTCAAAATGAGTTTTTGTCATTCTCCAGTAGAAACATCTCAGCCTATGTAGCACCTGTGTACACCAAACTTTCCAGTTATACACTTAGCAGTATTCTGAAGATATTTTCAGAGGGATTTGTTAATAAATCATTACTGGCCTGATTTATGTGACATTTTAATAAAAAAAATATGGTGAAAATCTATTTTTTATGGCTATGGACAGTATATTTTAATTTTATAGGTAGTGAAAGTATATATCCTGAAATCCCTCTGAGTTTTTATTTTCATCTTTAGTGTAAACAAAATGAAAAAATAATTTTTCACCTTGCTTTATCATATGTTCAGATCTATCTACCGAAAATATATGCAAAATCGTGCATATTTAATGAGATAATGCCTAATTTGCATAATTAAACATACAAATTTCTAAAACTTGTAATACATTTTTTTTTATATACTTGTGAAAGTAATCAACTGAGGAAGTTTCATGGTGATATCTATTATTTAAAAATTTTACCCTATTCACCTGTAGTGTCTCGCCTTAATGAAGTTACAATCAAATGCTTTTGTCACCACACAATCACTAAACCAAGATGTGACAGGGGCAGTAGTGGGGTGAGTCTATGACCTTATACACCTGTGCTGGAGAGGGGAGTGTGATTTCACCAGTCCATATTTTAATGCTGTGAAAATCCGACTCCCCCTGGAAAACCCATCTTAATGCAGTTACAATCAAATGCTTTTGTCACCACACAATCACTAAACCAAGATGTGACAGGGGCAGTAGTGTGGTGAGTCTATGACCTTATAAACCTGTGCTGGAGAGGGGAGTGTGATTTCACCAGTCCGTATTTTAATGCTGTGAAAATCCGACTCCCCCTGGAAAACCCATCTTAATGCAGTTACAATCAAATGCTTTTGTCACCACACAATCACTAAACCAAGATGTGACAGGGGCAGTAGTGGGGTGAGTCTATGACCTTATACACCTGTGCTGGAGAGGGGAGTGTGATTTCACCAGTCCATATTTTAATGCTGTGAAAATCCGACTCCCCCTGGAAAACCCATCTTAATGAAGTTACAATCAAATGCTTTTGTCACCACACAATCACTAAACCAAGATGTGACAGGGGCAGTAGTGTGGTGAGTCTATGACCTTATACACCTGTGCTGGAGAGGGGAGTGTGATTTCACCAGTCCGTATTTTAATGCTGTGAAAATCCGACTCCCCCTGGAAAACCCATCTTAATGCAGTTACAATCAAATGCTTTTGTCACCACACAATCACTAAACCAAGATGTGACAGGGGCAGTAGTGGGGTGAGTCTATGACCTTATACACCTGTGCTGGAGAGGGGAGTGTGATTTCACCAGTCCATATTTTAATGCTGTGAAAATCCGACTCCCCCTGGAAAACCCATCTTAATGAAGTTACAATCAAATGCTTTTGTCACCACACAATCACTAAACCAAGATGTGACAGGGGCAGTAGTGTGGTGAGTCTATGACCTTATCCACCTGTGCTGGAGAGGGGAGTGTGATTTCACCAGTCCATATTTTAATGCTGTGAAAATCCGACTCCCCGTGGAAAACCCATCTTAATGAAGTTACAATCAAATGCTTTTGTCACCACACAATCACTAAACCAAGATGTGACAGGGGCAGTAGTGTGGTGAGTCTATGACCTTATACACCTGTGCTGGAGAGGGGAGTGTGATTTCACCAGTCCATATTTTAATGCTGTAAAAATCCGACTCCCCCTGCTAAACCCATCTTGTTTTTTAGCAGTTTTTTTTTTTTTTTTTTTTTTTTTTTTTTTTAAAGGGCACCTGACCGCAAAGCAATTGCTCCAGCTATTTTAATTGTATATCCATAAGCTATGTAAGATGTAAAATTGAAAGAATGAATACAATAAATAATGCTTTTTAGGGCCCTAATGTGCTGGAAAATAACTATTAAAAAAATGTCTAAGGTTTCTTTACATTCTTAGCTTTAACCCTTTCACGCATAGTGGTCACTACAGTGGACAGCTATTCAAAAAATAATTTTCTTGAATTTGCACGGGTTTTTATGGCAAAGTTGCACATCAGCCTCTTCATTGGACCCTGGTGCATCATCCTATACATTGCAATCAAGTGGCAAGCCATTGTGTTTCGATTTTTTCCCCCTCCAAATCAAGATGGCCAAGGGTCAGTCAGACATGCCAAGTTGCTCCGGAATATCCACCCATTCCTACTATCCTAGGAGACTCTTGTAGGTAAAAAAAAATATTGCAGCATCAAGCAATATCTAATGAGTCATATCACAGTAAAATTTTCCAGGTTTTGATTTTAGATTGAGAGAAAACTCTGCTTAATCACATGTCCACTGTAGTGGACGTCATGCATCAATTGCTATATTTCAGCTACAATTCACAATTATAATGTGAATATTGTTTTTGAAACTTAAAACTTAAAAAACTTAATCTGCAGTGACTTTTTTTACTGTAAATAAATGTATTTGTATTATTAGAATGTAATTTTCATTGACATCGAAAAAAGTCATGTGATTACGTAATGTATGGCACTTGTAATGCATTACTTTACTTGTTAGATCAAAAAGTAATCTGATTTCGTGATGCACGTTATTGTACTGTTTTTTTTACTCATAACATCAAAAAGTAATCTGATTATGTAATGCATGTTACTTGTAATGCGTTTCCTTACTCATAACATCAAAAATTAATCTGATTATGTAATGCGCTTATTGTAATGTTTCTTTACTCATAACATCAAAAAGTAATCTTATTATGTAATGCATGTTACTTGTAATGCGTTTCTTTACTCATAACATCAAAAAGTAATCTTATTACGTAATGCATGTTATTTGTAATGCGTTTCTTTACTCGTTACATCAAAAAGTAATCTGATTAGGTAATGCACATTAGATGTAGTTAATTACTTGTTAGATCAAAAAGTAATCTGATTAGGTAATGCATGTTACAATACATTACTCGTAACATAAAAAACAAATCTGATTACATAATGCATGTTACTTTTAACACATTACTTTACTTGTAACATCAAAAAAGTAATCTGAATAAGTTATGCATGTTACTTGTAATGCGTTTCCCCCAACACTGATCATTTCAGATGAGATTGAAAAAACGTATCGCTAGGTTTTCTCAGAGGAGGGCTATGATAGAAATGAGCATGTCCATCTTGAACATAATCAGAATTATCAGCTAATAAGGGTAAATCTCCATACTCTGGTGCACTGGAGGGAGCATCTGAGTGGTTTCCACAGTTGTACCTTGACAGGCTGTAGAAAATTCTGATGGAATCACGTCCTCATGTTCTGATATCAAAGATACGCGAAGTGCAACTTGTATGAAGTTGTATGAAGCCTTTGCAATATTTTGCATTTATATTTTTTGTATATATCTTATAGTTTTCACATGATTTAATATAATTGTATTGATTAGTTTGTTAAATTCACATACTTTATCTGTTTGATTATTGTCTTATATTTAATACAGTATATCTTCAGTTTAAACCATAACCGCATGCTGTCCACTAAAGTGGACATCTGAAGATCTCTTTGAAAAATCAATTCTTGTTTTCCATGCCCTAAGAGCAATAAAAACACAGGAAAAAAAAAAAAATCCTGACTGAGGTTATCATAATTCATGCATGAAAGGGTTAAGTGTCAATTATCACTAATAATTTGTTTTATTTCAATTTTAAGACGCAATTAAGCAAAAAACAAACAAACAAAAAGACAGGTATTTGCCTCATATATCTACAATATGTATTTGATGAACTCTTAAAGCCTATCTTCGTGAAAAAAGGTTAAATATTATTATTTTTAATGACATCGAAGGGGAGTGCGATTTGTCCGGGGAGTCGGATTTCGGTACAACACCGGCGACACACTGGCTGCGTGGCGTGTCCGTTTTTATTTCAGCTCCCATGTTAAGAGCTAGCACACTGCCTGCGTGACACGCGCGCCTGAGCCACGTGGAAAACGCGTGCATGCTAGAATAGAACCGACGCCTATTTTTCACGCGACACGCAAGCGTGTTGGAATCGTTTCCAGGCAAAATAGAATAGGAAAAGATGTTTCTATGTCATTTTGACACGAATGCATATTAATAAATGACATTTTGATGTTTGAAAGTCTAGGTTTTGACATAAATGCAGATGTAAATGTAATATAAAAAAATATTATCGATTTTCAAATACTGCACCTCTCAATACAGAACAAAATATTCTGTAGCCTATTTTGCCGTCAACACTGCCGACGTTGTCTTTGCTGCTATATATTTATGTTTAACATTAAGTATAGGCCTTCCACAACTCTCTCCCCATATGTCAAATATATCACCAATGAGGCTTATCATATGTTACCAATATTAAACATTGTTTAATATAATCGCTGTTCATATTTTTATGCAAAGTTCATAATCAAGATAAAGTTATTACCGGTAACTCTTATGTTTCTTATGATAACTGAGATAATGCTGCTAAATTTATTTATTTTTTTTACCTTGAATGTCATTGCTCTAATTTTTTTTTTTATGTTTTTATATTTCATATTTTGTTCAAATGTTTAATATATCTGCTTTTCATATGTTCATTTATTGGTGTGTTTTATGATTAGAATGTTGTCCCGGTTTTAAAATAAAGCACAGCAATGATATTTGAGAGTGTTTCTCCCTTTTCAGGAAAAGTATTGAAAAAGTATTGAAATCGCAATTCTTGACTTGGTATCGGTATCGAAACAATCATTTTGGTATCATGACAACACAAGATTGAAATAAATAATGTCTCATGCCCAATTAATAATAATTTCATGTTTATTTCTTTTTGTTAAAAACTTTGTGTAAAAAGGAGGGAACTTATTTTTTGTTCCATGTGGAAATTATAGTTTGTTGTTATGTGGACGCTGCATGAGATCAGAGAGAGATATGTGCTGCGGCTTGCGTAGCCTGCTGTCTTATCCATAAGTTTTGTCGTTGAAGTGTGAAGATGAATACCCCCCCCCCCCCATACATTTATGTTTTGTTTATTAGTTTTTGTATGTAATTTCGTTTAGTATTGTCTGCAAATAATTATGTCAAGAATTTAAGGTTAACGCTTTCTGTGCTTTATTTATACCAGTTCTGACGGCAATATGGAAATGTATAGCAATAAAGGAACATGTCAAGACATGTTTGAAGATTCTGTCACCAAATAAATGCCCGTTAAAACCCAGGAACGACTTGAGCCTTTATTAAAACTCGAGGGGAGTAACAATAGTATTTGTAGTAAAAAAATAAATAAAAAAAGCCTTGTGGCCAATCTGGCCTGAAACGCCATTGAAAAAACTGCAGGAGGAAGATGCAGAATGCCTGAACTGCATTAAATTGTTTTCCGTACACTGTAAAATCAAATTAGTTCGGCTTTTAGCTAGATCTAATTTTAGACCGAATGCCTTAAAAAAACAAGTGAAATATGAATAGTATGTTGTACTGACAAATGCTTATTTTTTTTTATAGTTCACTTACACAAGAGTTCTAGTAACTAAAAAAGAACTGAGTACTACATTTTTAGTACTATATTTTGCATGCTAAATGTTGAAGTCTGTGTTTGACTCAAGCATGCTCAATTTTAATTTATTTATTTATTTTAATTTTTTGTGGGAGGGGAGTGTTATTGGTATTATTATTATTAAAGGACTTAAAATTAATTTCTGAAAAAAAAAAATGTTTCAGGTCTATTACAGTTTCGATTTTAAACTCTTTGCAAATATTTTATTTTTCAAATTTGCACACATTCACTCATATTTGTATGTCATATATGTAGGGGAGACCGGGGACAGTTGCAACCCTTTTTTTTCTCTCAGTTACTCAGAGACTATTGGGACTAGATCAACCAAATTTGTATATACTAAACTTGCATCTGTCTGCTAATTACCCATACCATTTAAAGATGATTACAAATAACATATGACATGCCGTTCACAGTATTTATTTAAATGGAAGAAGCCAGATGTTGCAACTGACCCCAACCCAGGGGCCATCAAATATCCCGGCAGATGTGGTGTTTGTGGTGAAGGATAAGCCACATCCAGTGTACAGAAGAGACGTTAGGGACATTATTTATTCTGCAAAAATTACACTCAAAGAGGTAAGATGGGCTCCTATTTTAAGAGTTTGCTTACAAATCTAATCCTGTTCTTCTCTACTTTCTCAAGCACTTTGTGGTTGCACAGTTAACGTTCCAACACTGGATAATCACACGGTTAACTTAACAACTCAAGACATTGTCCGTCCCAGGATGAAACGGCGTGCCATCGGGGAGGGTCTTCCTTTTCCGAAATCCCCAGATCGTCGTGGGGACTTGATTGTCGAGTATGAGGTCAAGTTTCCCTTAAGTTTAAGTCAGATTGCCAAGGACACTATCGCAAATGTTTTGCCGGCTTCTTGAGCCGTGTATACTGCAATGCTGGAGACATTGCCATTGGGAATTTTTGGTTTCATAGTATTTAAAGGATGAACATGAGGGGCTGCTGAAATTGTCGAACTGTTATTCTGTAGTGTACTGCCAATGAGAGACTATCTGAACCAAAAACATTGCTGGACTAGACTGGTTTATGTTTTTGTCATGTACATTTTTAGCTTCCTAAATTTTTTGTTTCCCCCCATTTTAGTTTCCTTGGGTCAAGTCCAGCAGAAAGTCCCCAGCTGCGAACTCTTGGCCAGCTTTTTGTTGTCAACTACACACATCTAACACATCTAAGTTTACTTATTCCAAAGATGGACAGTAGATCATGTTGTGATGTTGCGGGGCTACAATAATATAGTTTCTTATCAGCAGCCTGATCCTTTGGACACCTCAGGGAAGTCTTTCTGTGAAAGTAGCTTGTACTTTTTCTGCTAATACGGTCTAATGTGACCATTTAGTGATGCCACTAAAAGTCATTTCCAATATAGTGGTGGCTCAAAGTGATGCTTGGATCCTCTTTCTTCTAAGTATGTGAAACAACACTTGATGGAGAAGTTATATGGTGAGAAACTCAAATACTAGATTTATTTAAAATAAATGATTCACTGTTAGACCTTACCGTTTTTTTTTACAGTGAAATACTGGCAACACTGTTGCCAGTAATTTACTGTTAATTGTGCAGTTCTTTACTGTAAAAATGCACTAAAACTCGAGTTAACTAATTTCACTTGCAGAAACCGACTGCCTTAAATTGACCAACTGTCATTTAAATGTATTAACTAAAATTTATAATGCATTAATAAAGCTGTGAGCAAAGTATTACTGTGAAATTATTTCATTTGAAACCACAACAAAACTTTTGCAAATAAAGAGTTTTCCACTGGACCAGCAACTACACAGTCACCGCCTGTTAAATAAAGCAACATGCAGCAAATCATCAATGTTTGTAGATCTTCTGCTGGACTGAAGCACAGGCTCTACTCTTCTGCACAATGGTGACCCCAAAAAATACATTTTACAGTAAACTACTATAATATATAATATAATAATATAAACCTGTTTTTTAACTTACAGTTTATTACTGTTAAAATACATTTTGTGGGTGTGTCTTTTTATCTTACACTGTTAACCCTTTCAACCCCACAGGGAAATCCACACTACAAAGAGTAAAAGTAACATTGAGACAGTGTTGCAGTGAGATAATTAAGTGAATATGTAAGTGATTGTTGAGCATTAGTGATGAACACCTGCTGTTAGAACAGAAAATAGAGAAACACAAGAACTACAACTGACTTCCAGCCATCACACATTATTACACTTATTATTAACCAGTATGACTTTATTACATACATCTACAGAAGTTGTTATTAAGATGTTTAATTGAAAATGTTTGGTTTGAAGTTACCATTATAGAGATCAGTGCTTGCTTTAGTTGGGATGCTGATGCTAAATCATTGGTGAATCTTTTGCTGCTTGAGCTGTTTTTGCAAGTCACACTTGTGCACACACACAGTTTATGAATGATTGCGGTTATAATGATTATGATGACAAAATCATCATATTGCCTGTTCATTCACTAAGGAATTCTTCCTCAATTAAAAGTGTTTCATTAGCACCACTGTGAAACCACAACAATAAATTACAATGATTCATTTTTTTTAACACATCATGCATAACCAGAGAAACAGAGTTACACTGTCTTTTAGAAACACAGAGATATCACAATTTAGCACATGAATCTCAACAACGGTGGCAATATATATTTTTTTATTCATGCAGCAGTGCATGCTGGGAGTTTTATATTATCCTGGAACCCAGCATGCATTGCGACATGACACTTTTGATTGTCACCATTGTTGAGATTCATGTGCTGATTGTTGATGTCTGTTTGTGTCTGAGTCAAGCAGGAGTTTTTTTAATGCATTATATGAATACAATATTTTTCAGAAAACCAGATTACAGAAGTATTGATTTTATGTTGTAGATTTACAGATATATGCTAAATATGAAATACCCATAAATTCAATGAATAAATACAGAAAAGATCAGAGAATCAGACATGTCCAAGATGTTTGTGATATCATCACAAAAGCCAAAAACACCTGATCATCTTCCTCTTGGCTTTTTCTTGCCATAACAAATGTGTTTTATAAACTCACTGTTACAGCAGCCAGAGAGAAATGAATGGTAATAAGTCGAGGGACAAGTGACCAACTAAAACAAATACTGATCTCCATCATGGTGACAACAAACTTTATTATTAACTATATCTCTGTTAATTCTCAACAAGAACTTTTGTACATGTATGAAAGAAATAATCGTAAACTGGTTTCACACTCAGTGGCTGGAAGTCGATTGTAGTTTTTGTGTTTCTCTTTTTTTCAGTTCTTGTTTCTCTGTCCTTCAGTGATTCTGCTTATCAGGTGTTCATCAGTTTCTCAATTCATTCACTTCTTTTCATTCACTTTGTCAAGGGGACTATATTAGTGAACTAATGCAGGGAATAGTGAATGAGGGTATAGGGTGTGATTGGGAAAACAGCCTCTGAGTGTCGATTTTGAGCAATGTTAATTCACAGTATATTCCTGTAGGCTAGTTTTGTTTTCTACGGTATATTACTGTTTTAATGGAAAATGGTATGATATTGTCAGAATTTGGCCTTTTTTTACAGCAAGGGTTAACAGTGTTCAAACTACTGATATTGTGGTTCATTTCTTATGCAAAATCATATGAAACCTTTTTCTGTTTTATTACAGGTAATTTATGTTATTGTTTTTAATTGTGAAACTAAATTTGTTTATTCACAAATTCTGTGGAATCTTTTTGGATAGTGAGATTATGAGTTATGAATATGTTTTGAGTTTTGAATAGATTGTTTAAAAGAAAATAAGATTTGAAATGTTACAGATATCACACTGCTTTAATAAAACACTTTAAGTTGAAAAATAATTGCTTTATCTTATTTATTTTTTAGCGTAATAAAAGTGTAACCCAGTATACAAGCCTCTAAAAATCATGGTAGTTCCTCTACCAAAGAAATGTTGCACTTAAAGAAATGTATAGATTCACATAAGTGCATTGACCGCTGTAAATATATAGCAGGTTAACTAGTGAAATTTGTAACTGAGTCGGTCATGACAGAATCACTTTCATAAGAATGGCACTTCCTTTGCTGAATATGGATGCTTGTGTCTTCACTGTTTCTTGATGGACATCTGAAGAACTTCCTGTACTGCTGCCTGACCTGGACAAGAATGAGAAGAGAAATAGTTTTAAACTCTGGTTAAAAAAAAAAAAAAAACACAGAACATGTCCAGGTTATTTTTCAAGAATTTAATTTTAGAAGATGAGAAATGAAAAATGAACTTAACCCTTTAGAACCTGAGGTTAAAATAGGTGTTTTTCACATATTTAGATTTTTTTACTGTACAATTCTAAAACAATGTGCTATCTTAATGTGCAAGGTGTCATCTTTTTCAGAAAAAGATGAGCTTTTAACAAATTACAGTTATTGACCATTATTGTTTGTGGTGAGTTTGTAAATAGAATTTAAATAGGCACAAAAAAAAAACAGAGAATAAATTTACTGATTTTTATTTAGAAAAAAGAAACTAACACTTTAAAGTTGAACAATGAACTATAATACATATATACAAGTCTTTTTTGTGACATTGGGTGGCACAGTTTTCATTTAGGACACATTTTTCATACACGCACACATACAAATGCACATATTCATAGGCACGCACACATACACATGCACGCACTACATACTTAGATACGTGAAAGAGTAACGGCCATCTGCTTCCAAAGTTTTATTAAAAATCATCCCAATCCCCTCTTCTGCTGTCTAACACTTCTTTCGCCATGTATTTGTTCATTTCTTTTATTATTTTATGCAATCCAAAACACTCTAACCTGCCACGCTTCGTATCTCTCTGTTCAAATCCTCCTTCCTGTGCTGCTGTCATTTGCAGATGGAAAGCATGAAATTACGTAATAAGCTGTATATTGCCGAAGAGCGAATGTTGTCAACTGTCAGGGGCAATTTGAATGGTTTTGATCGTGCAAACGGTTGAAGAGTTACGGTCAAATGAATACAGCTTGCTGGTATGTGTCGGCGACGACACAGCTGGTTCTAAAGGGTTAAAGGGTTAGTTCACCCCAAAATGAAAATTAGCCCATGATTTACTCGCCCTTAAGTCATCCTAGGTGTATATGACATTCTTCTTTCAGACGAATACAATCAGAGTTATATTAAAAAATGTCCTGGCTCTTCCAAGCTTTATAATGGCAGTGAATGGCCGTTTCGGTGAAAGAGTGACCTTTGACCTGACGCACAACGTAATGATGAACACGGAGATAGAGCAAAACAAAACACCAGTCACAAATTAGTTTAAAAAGACAATTTTTTGAGAGAAAATATGAGAGGAGCTTGAGTTTGTTGCCCAGCCCTGTTTGTTTGAACCGTGAGAGGCGTCAAAGCTTACGCCACTCCTACATCTACATCATACATGCGTCACTGGTTACTCTTTTGGTGCAAGTCGACTTGCGTACGGCCGTCTGCCGGAAGCTAGTTGTTTTAGTCGATATATTTTTCTCACACACACTTTATGGTAATGAGCTATGGCGCGGTTCAGCGGCAAGCAGTGGCAAAACGCCAGCAACCAATCAGAATATAGAGATCCTTCGCAAGAAACATACCGAGAAACATCCATTCCGGAGAAACATACGATGTAAACTTTCGTTCCTACAAAAACATTAGTTCCAAGAAAATGGAGAAGCTGATCATCGCCGTTGCTGGGTTTCCTATCATTTATGATATGACATTGTTTGCGATGTCAAGAATAGGTAGGCTATGGTAGTTGATCCGTGATTCATTAACCGTACGGGCCAGCTGCTCCCCGGCCCTTGACCAATGTGATTCGCGGATTAATTGCACAGTTTAACCATCATAGAGTGAAAGTTTGCCTGTGTTTTTAAGTCCTGTCAGTTTAACAGGGCACGCTTGACAGGTCATATATAAGAACGAGCAGAGAGAGAGAGAGAGAGAGCCCCGGCCGCGCGCACTCACCTTCACCGTCTTCAAACAACACGAGCGCGTCAATGTATTGCTTGTTTTTTCTGTTTACATTTCATGGTGTGACACTTCTCTTCTCCCATGATCGAACATAGATTTCTGCTACGTCAGAGCAGCCAAAGCATCAACAAGCTTCCCCGTACTTTTTGACAAGCATCCCTGACAGGGCGGCCAGAGCTTCTTTGCTGCTCAAGTCGGCGGCGGTGTGTACGTACAGTTAACCCCCCAGAGCCGTGTGGAGCACTTTTATCATGAATGGATTATCAACAGAAATGGCCATTCACTGCCATTATAAAGCTGGGAAGAGCCAGGACATTTTTAAATATATCCCTGATTGTATTCGTCTGAAAGAAGAGGGTTGAGTAAATCATGGGCTAATTTTCATTTTTGGGAACTAACCCTTTAAAATAAAGTAGGTGAGAGATGATTTTCTGGTAGACTGTCTGTACTGATGTCTGACCTGACTATTGAGGACACAATAGACCAGGAACATGAAGGTTCCCTGCTGGGAGTTCAAGATCAGGAAGGGGATCTCCAGCTCCTTCCAGAAACCCAGAATCCAGGAGCAACCAAGAACCACAAACTGAGCCAGTGTTTTAAATGTCATATTCCTGCAGAGAAAGATGGAGAGTTAATAGATATTTATTGATTATATTGTTGTGGAAAATCTGCAATTGTCCTGTTATAAGTATGCCTTTTGTCTGTAGAACACTTCTGTATTGTAATCAACCACACTTGAAACTTGTTTATTGAGAAAGTGGTTTATGAAGAAAAACTCTGCAATTGTTATTGTAAAATATTTTTTTTTAAGAAAGTGGTTTATAAAGAAAAACATACCACACTTAATGTTTTAAGCATTAATTAAAAAGCATAGAGAGGAACAAAACATGTATTAAAAAGAGCTTTGCTAAAGAAAGAAGATAAATGCAAGCATTACCGTCGGATGTGTTGTGGACGAAGCGCAGAATGCAACAAAGAAGAAAAGACTGAAGAAGGAAGACTAAGAGGAGAAAGGCTTTACAAAGACAGGTCAGAAATGAATTCCCAGAACTCATGACACCCTGAAGACTTAGGATTGGATAAATTGTCTGTAAGAGACTGATAATTTATGAGGGGATTTCCAAAGATGATGACCTCAAGAAATCAGATGGTCTATAAAAGGCTGAAAGGAGAAGATGAAGGCAGACGCTGATTCTTAATGGCCTCTCCGGTGTTACAACGCTTGTAAACGGTTTACTCTTGATGTTGTTTTGTCTTGTTTTTTTATATTAGTACTTTATATGTAATAATAATAATAATAATACTAATAATAAATTTTATTTGTAAAGCACTTTACATTTGACACCAAATCTCAAAGTGCTACAGTAGAACATAATTAAATTTAATATAATATATAATAATAATATATATACAGTGCTATGCATAAGTTTAGACACCCATACTAAAGTTGACTAAAAAGAGGAATAAAAAATCATCTTTTGGAAACTGAACTTAATGTCTTAATTTAAAAAATTAGGAAAAATCCAACCTTTAAGGACACCAATTTTCTTTGTGAATGAATAATGCATCGTAAATAAATAAATCTTCTTCCTTAAAATACAGGGTGCATAAGTTTGGACACCCCTATGTTAAATTCCCATAGAGGCAGGCAGATTTTTATTTTTAAAGGCCAGTTACTTCATGGATCCAGGATACTATGCATCCTGATAAAGTTCCCTTGGCCTTCACCATACCTAGAGATTGGCATGGTTTTATTTCAGTTAGCCTAATACTGTAGCTAGTTTGATTTGCATTTGAGAGATGATCTTATGGAAAGTACCCCATGCCAATCTCTAGGTATGGTGAAGGCTATGTGATGATGTGGGGCTATTTTAATTCCAAAGGCCAAGGGAACTTTATCAGGATGCATAGTAACCTAAAAAAAAAAAAAAAAAATACTTAAAAATAAAAATCTGCCTGCCTCTATGGGAATTTAACATAGGGGTGTCCAGACTTATGCACCCTGTATTTTAAGGAAGAACATTTATTTATTTACGATACATTATTCATTCACAAAGAAAATTGGTGTCCTTAAAGGTTGGATTTTTCCTAATTTTTTAAATTAAGGCATTAAGTTCAATTTCCAAAAGATGATTTTTTATTCCTCTTTTTAGTCAACTTTAGCATGGGTGTCTAAACTTATGCATAGCACTGTATTTAGTATTACAATAAAAAAAAAAAAAAAAAAAAAAAAAACACAAACAATATTATGTAAACTAATTAACCTGTAGATAATAAAACTATATATTTAATTGAAACTAAGATAAGAAACTCTTTTGCTACTCTCGCCTGCCAAAACTCTTTGATTTCTAAAAAAGTGAGCTGAACAGACCACGAAGAAGTCTTCTGACCTATGGATTGTGAGTATGAAAATTCAGATGCTTATGATTTAGGACACATTTGACTTTACCTAACCTGAGAATAATCAAAATAAGGTTAAATGTGTCTAGAAATATGCAGCATATAACAATATATATACACATTTCATGGAGTGTTCAAATCATATTGTTTGTTACTTGGTTCGTTTCATATGTGAAACTTCAGCGTTCAGATTTTTCAAGGTGGAGGTCAGACTGATGATGATGTAGATGAAGAGAATCATGTTTAACTGCACAGTAAGAGAAACAACAGTAATTAATCTTTAATCACTTTTCCTTTTAATACAAATCATGATGAGAAATGTGCTTACTGCTAGTATGACGCAAACAGGTCCCTGAAAACTCCAGTTAAAGCCTTTATCCATTTTAATCCAGCACCTGTTTAGAGGAAGAAAAATAATTAAATGAACATGAACATGAAGGATGAAGGTGTTGATCTCTGAGTCTCTCAAACTAAACTCACTTTTCACTTCCGTAGCCTTTAGGATTCACCCCAGCAGACACAGCCACCACAACCAGAGCAACCGTATATCCAATCACACACAGGAATCTACTGCTAAGCACCCCCCTCCTTTTGGAGCTGATCTGTGATAGGTTCTTCACACAGATGAAGAGAAGCACAGCTTCAATGAACATCCACACAAAGCCGGAGAGAAAGAGGAAGTGCAGCACACCTGATATCACGGCACACAACACCTGGAGATCATGAGAGACGGTTATGATGATTCTCAGTGAGACTGTGCTGAGCTGTAGAGCTCCTTCATCATTCTCACCTGATGAGGGTGTATGAGGCTCAGGAACTGTTGTGTGAGCAGGAACAGAAGGTGAGCCAACAGCAGACTCACGCAGAGGTTGATTCGAGCCACATTATTCACTCCAGGACTCCACTGACAAAGGGCAAAGGTCAACAGGGTCAAACTGAAGAACACCAGCCCCACGATCACACACACCAAATTCAACACGCTCTGAGGAAACATGTCAGAGTACATGAGTGCCAAATCTGTGCTGTTCTTCAATTCTTCACTATAAATGTTCTCGTTCTCTGATGGGCGGCTGGTTTGCATGATGAGAGCGAATGTGGACAGATGAACACAGGAACACACAGTGTAGCTGCTGTTGGTCTTTAAAACAGAACAGCCATCTACAATCCACTCGCTGATGTTCCAGTACACACAGGACAGAGGACTGCCGGGCACAAACTCCTGCAAAAAGAAGAAAGAACATGCAGAAAATAGTATAACACTGAATATTAGATGTTTTTAGATGTTTATCAGTTCTCAGGTTGGACAAAAACACATTTCAGTCTCTCACTTTGATGTGTTTGAGGGTGAAGTTGACTGGTTTGGTGAGATTAGTGTTGGTGGTTTTGGGAAGAGTAGCTGAGATCACAGTGGACATCATGGTGTTAATCGTGCCATTTGATGCGTTGAAGAAGTCTGGCTTCAGTAGATTCTCCATTGTGTTATAACTCATGAAAGCCACAGCAGCTGATCCTGTGTGACAGAAACAGAAGAAACTTGTATTCAACACATTAAAACCTTTAGTTAAATGTGGTTTAGTGATACATCTTCTAAAAATGTTTTATTAAAAATGTTGTATTAAAACACATCTCACATACTTGTTTCATTGTTGTTCTTGGCGATCCCAATGAGATCGATGTCCACAGAAGAATTTGTTGTGTCAAGTCGAGGGATTTTATCTAAGGTGACATTGGGTCCAACCATGAAGACTTCAACCTCTGATTTAGAAAATAAGCAGTTATGTTTTGTTTTTTGTTTTTATTAAAGTTGATTCAATCTGCACAAATGTGCAAAAAACAAAACAATAACTAAAATAATAATAACAAAAGACTAAAATAAAATAACTATTTCATCTAATTACTAGTTTGAACTAATCAGTTCCCTTTCGAGGGAACCCGCACTGCATCGTTGAAAACGACTCTTTGGGGACGCTCCCTTCGCGTGCGCCTCTGAAGTATGAATGAAACTAATCCAATCCTGATGTGACGCTGGCACACACACACATTAGCTTTCGCTCTTCAGCAAGCGCTCTCTGTAACGTTGTTCGTCCTATTTGGTGTTGTCTGTCTGTGAGAAAGATATATATTTATGATGGCGAGTGAACAGTTCAAGCTGTGTGTGCACCCCTGCCCTAGATACATCACGGGTGGGGACACGCATCAGCTGTGTGTGATCTGTTTGGGAGCGCAGCACGCCTGAGCAGCTCTCGAGGGGGCTGCTTGCGGCGACTGTGAAGCACTATCAATGAGAGTGCTGCGCTCCCGTCTGGCTTGTTTTGACGAACACAGTCAAGCTCGCGCTCCCCACGGGTCTGGTCCCGCGTCTGTTGAGGCGGCGCGGCGATTGAGCTCGTGGGGTTCGCAGAAGGATCTTGCAGATGAGAATGAGACTGCCGCGGCACTTTCTCATTCTTCATCTGATGATCCTGAGGTCCCTGTTTGTGGTGCAGAAGCCCGCGTTGCGGCTTCTTCTGCCCATGATCAGGGCCCGATGCTGGAGCTCTCTGCTTCTGAGGAAGTGGATGTGCTCAGCATCGAGGCGGATGACCGTGAACTAAGCTCGCCGGTTCATGGTCATGCGTATGAGGAGCTGATTGAGGTTGTGACTCGTGCTGTGGCCAGACTCAATATTAGCTGGCCACAAGATGAGCAGGGAACGCAAATAAAAAGTAAATTAGATGAGCGTTTCCTGCAGCACAGATCACAGCCTCAGCGCCGGGGTTTACCATTTTTTCCCGATCTCCACAAAGAAATTTCGAGATCGTGGGAAAAACCCCATTCGTCCCGTGTCTATAATCCAGCAGTGGTTGATTATAGTAATGTCTTAGGGGCAAGAGATATGGGTTATGGGAAGATGCCAAAAGTGAAGGAGGCACTCACTGGATATCTCTCTCCTGAAGCGGCATCTTCCCTTAAAACCCCGGCGCTGCCCAGTAAACCATGCAGAGATACTTCTGCATTGGTTGGAAGGGCTTATATGGCGGCAGGTCGCGCTGGTTCATGCCTGCATTCGATGGCTATTTTGCAGGCATACCAGGCCGACCTCCTGAAAGACTTGGATGAGGGGGAGGGACCAACACCCGAAGATATCGCTGAACTTCGTAAAGCCACAGATTTGTCTCTCCGTGCTACTAAAGAGACGGCCCGCGCTATCGGCCGTTCTATGGCAGCTATGGTAGCCACGGAGAGACATCTGTGGCTGAATTTATCAGGTATCAAGGAGAAAGATAAATCGTTTCTCCTTGATGCGCCGCTCTCGTCTTCTGGCCTGTTTGACAACGCAGTTGTGGCTGTTGTCGACAGGTTTCAGGAGACAAAGAAACAATCTGCGGCGTTTCAGCAGTTCCTCCCCCGTCGATCTAAGCCTAAGTCGAGTAGGGTGGGGCAAAGAGAGCAGCCCCAGCCATCATCCAGCTCCTCATATCGCCAGGAACAAAAAGAGAGCGTTGCCTCTAGAGCCCCTCCTTCGGGAGCTTGGCAACAGAGGAAGCGTTCTCAGCAGAAGTCCTCCGGCCAGAAGGGCGATTTGAGAGACGTCCTTCAGGCTAGGAGGGCTTCGGGAAAGAGGTCCTAGCTGGGATAGTAGGACCTCTGAGGGCTTCCCCCCCCCCCGCTGCAGAGCAACCGAGGTTGTTCTCGCAGCGGAGCCCTCGGGAAATCGATGTGAGTTTCCCGCCGTCTCTGACGCTTCGGGCCGCATCAATTTCCAGCGAACGCACACCGTGTCGTTCGTGTCAAAAAATAGAAAACGAGCATCAATTGAGGTCACAAGGACCGTATCGACTAAATCCTGCCGATCTTTCGCTTCAGGAGGTCGAGAACAGTGCTCGGATAACACCCGAGGCCAGCCTCGAGAGGCTGGTTCCCTTAGTAGATTTCGTAGAGGCATGGTTTCATCTTCCCAACATATCTGCATGGGTCCTGCGTATAATAAAATTAGGATACAGACTGCAGTTCGGGCACCGCCCCCCCAAATTCTCTGGGGTGGTGCAGACTACAGTGGTTCCGGAGCAGGCTCAGGTGATGGAACAAGAAGTGCAATCTCTGCTGTTAAAGGAGGCCATAGAACGTGTTCCTCCTTCAGACAGGGAGTCCGGGTTTTACAGCCAGTACTTTATAGTTCCAAAAAAGGATGGAGGACTAAGGCCAATTTTAGATCTAAGACATTTGAACCGTTCTCTGAAGAGGTTCAGGTTCAAAATGCTTACTATTCCCATCATCGTGAATCAAATCAGATCCGAGGACTGGTTTGTCACGATAGATCTAAAAGACGCGTATTTTCATGTCTCCATCCTTCCATGTCACAGGAGGTTCCTGAGGTTCGCTTTCGGGGGCGAAGCTTACCAATATCGGGTTCTTCCGTTCGGCCTAGCACTCTCTCCCCGCACGTTCACCAAATGCATGGATGCAGCACTAGCTCCATTGAGACTTCAGGGCATCCGCATACTCAATTATATCGACGACTGGCTCATTTTGGCCCAGTCTCAAGAAATGGCGGTTCGGCATCGAGATGTCGTCCTTGGCCACATTCAGAGCTTGGGGTTGAGGCTCAACACGAAGAAAAGTGTGTTGGAACCATCCCAGAGCACAACGTTTCTGGGCGTGGTGTGGAATTCGGTTACGATGCGGGCACAGATGTCTCCTGCGTGTATCGAGTCCATTCTGGCAATGGTGTCCAGGATAAGGCTAGGCCAGGCCATTACTGTAAAGCAATTTCAAAGATTGCTGGGCCTCATGGCAGCGGCATCCAACATTATACCTTTGGGCCTTCTACACATGAGGCCCCTTCAGTGGTGGCTGAAAGCCAAGGGATTTTCCCCCAAGGGGAATCCATTCCGCATGATCAGAGTAACGCGCAGATGCCTTCGTTCTCTGGTAATTTGGAAGAAACCTTGGTTCCTGTCCCAAGGGTCAGTGTTAGGAGCGTCTTGTCGCCGGAAAACCGTTTCGACAGATGCCTCCCTCACTGGCTGGGGCGCGGTCATGGACGGCCGCTTTGCCAGGGGTCTGTGGCAGGACCATCATCATTCTTGGCATATAAATTGCCTGGAGATGTTGGCTGTGTTCAGAGCTCTGAGGAGCTTCCTCCCAGACATCAAGGGTTACCATGTCCTGATACGATCGGACAATACATCAGTGGTAGCTTATCTGAACCGACAAGGGGGACTCAGGTCGCGCCCTCTATCCAGATTGGCGCAACAGATTATCCTTTGGTCCCAAGAGAAACTATTGTCTATCAGTGCAATGTACTCCATCTACTAGGAGATTATATGGCCTCAAGTGGAATGTTTTTTCCACTTGGTGTAGAGAGCATGAGTTAGATCCAGTTAACTGCCCGGTGGCTTCAGTTCTGGAGTTTCTTCAAGATCGTTTTTCTGCAGGTCTCTCCCCTTCCACACTTAAGGTGTACGTGGCTGCCATTGCAGCATTCCATGCACCATTGAGTGATGGGCCTCTGGGGAGGCACCAGCTGGTCATTCGTTTTCTCCGTGGTGCATGGAGGATGAGACCGACAACCAGGTCCAGGGTTCCTGCCTGGGACCTGGCGGTGGTTCTCGAAGGGTTATCCCTGGCCCCCTTCGAACCCCTTCAGTCGGCTTCGCCCAAGGACCTGACGTTCAAGATGGCTTTTCTCTTAGCTATTACCTCTCTAAAGAGGGTGGGAGATCTTCAAGCTCTGGCAGTAACACCAGCTTGTTTGGAGTTTGCCCCTGGGGGAGTTAAGGCCATTCTGCACCCGAGACCTGGCTATGTGCCTAAGGTGCCTTCTAACACGGCACGGTCTACGGTCCTGCAGGCATTTTATCCTCCACCTCATGTGTCGGTGGAAGAAGAGAGGCTCCATCTGCTCTGCCCTGTCAGAGCTCTGAGCATTTACCTCGAGAGGTCCTCTTCTTGGAGGAGGTCGGACCAACTGTTAGTGTGTTTTGGGTCACCTAAAAAGGGGCTCCCGGCATCCAAACAAACTATTAGTAATTGGATTGTTCAGGCTATTGCCTCGGCCTACAAGGTGCGCAATTTGCCCTCACCTTTGGCCGTAAGGGCCCATTCTACTAGAAGCATGGCGTCTTCTAGGGCCCTCCTCTCGGGAGTGCCCCTCCAGGAGATCTGTGAGGCGGCCGGTTGGGCTACCCCGCACACTTTTGTCAGATTTTATAGTCTGCACCTCCCTAGTACGCCTGGTGCACGTGTGCTCTCGTCCTAGCTGGGTGCCTGAGTTCAGTTTCACTCCAGGGCAGGCATTTTTCGGTGCGTGGCCTAGTGGGCATTCGTTCCCCAAAGAGTCGTTTTCAACGACGCAGTGCGAGTTCCCTCGAAAGGGAACGTCTCGGGTTATGACTATAACCCTTGTTCCCTGAGAAGGGAACGAGACACTGCGTCGTCCTGCCACGCCCCTCAATGCCTGAGAGCGGCTTGCTTCATCGCGAGGCTAATGTGTGTGTGTGCCAGCGTCACTTTTATGCATCCGGTTATGCCGTCACATGTTACGTCATGACGCAACACCAATCAGGATTGGATTAGTTTCATTCATACTTCAGAGGCGCACGCTAAGGGAGCGTCCCCAAAGAGTCGTTTTCAACGACGCAGTGTCTCGTTCCCTTCTCAGGGAACAAGGGTTATAGTCATAACCCGAGACGTTAACTTTGTTCACAGCAAAATCCCCAGAGTTAAATTAAGTAAATGAACTTTTAACAATCTTTAGATTGGGACAATATGTACTCTGAGCAGTGTTGATTTAACACTGGGGATTTTGCTGTGTGCCTGTAACATTGTAGTAATCATGAAGACATTGATTAGCTTGTTCAGGTGTGTTTGATTAGGGTTGGAGCTAAACTCCAGGAAACTGGGGCCTAGTCCACACGGACACGGGTATTTTTTTAACTGGAGATTTTCCTCCTGCGTTTTAAAAAAAATCCCGTCCACACATGCTCGGTTTAAAAGAAATTGTGACCTGATACTGCCTTTCCGCGTGGACGAACGGCCAAACCGAGTAAAAAAAGTCACGGTTATAAAAATACCCGTGTCCGTGTGGACAAGGCCTGGATCTTGTGGTCCAGAGTTGAGAACTCCTGCACTAGACTATATAAACTCCCTGATATCATATATAAGCTCAGTTTCATCATCAATAATAACAGTTTCTCCACTCACCAACAGCATCAAGAGTAAAACTGACACTGCCATTTGTGTCTGTCGGCTTCACCAATGTAGAGATGAGTTTCCCGTTGGTTTTTAACACATGGTTTCCGTTGGAGGCTAGTACAGCTTGGCTGACTGATGATAAAGACTCTGAAATCTCTCCTGAAGTGTTGAAGACCATATTCAAAACATCGGTCACAGTCTAATTTATTGATCAGAAGAAAAAAAAAATACTGTAAATGTAAATATTAAGAAAGCCAATTAATCAGACCTGTGATGTCAATCATGTAACTGACGATTACATTTGATTTGATTATTTAAAAATAATTCTCTTGAAGACTTACAGTCAAAGAAAGCTCTTGATCTTTAATGTCCTCGACCTGCTCTAGAAGATTTTGAAGCTTTTCAGTCTGACTCTGAAATCAAAATTGAGAAGACAGAGTCCACAAACTCATTCTTTCAATTGGCTTTTGTATGCAGTGTATTCACAGCTTATATGGACTGAATGCCCCCATAAACCATCAGCAATTATTAGAAAAGCACATTCATATTTCAGATTACACACATATCTAAAATGCACATGTTATTGCACTGCTTCAGTTTGGACTATTATTGATAGGAGCTGTGAGTCTCTACTAACTTACGTTGCATCCTTCCAGCAGCGCTACACCTGCAATGACAGCATGAAGACAATAATATAATAAACTGCAAAACTTTGAAAAATAACTATTTTATTAAGCAGCAATTTCAGCAAGATTGTGGATTCAGCAAGATTTCAGTGGTGTACCTCCTCCTGCGTACCCCCTCTCTTCCACTTAGACTTCAGTCATACCTGTTCCATTTAGGGACAATATCTGCCCCCTAATTTTTTTCCCAGTGCTTTTTTTTTTACTTTATGAATAACTTTATGAAATAAAATAAATGTTTTCAATGAAAAATGTTCAATAGAGCAATATGCAATGCCGGAAAAACGTGATACTTTAAAATATATTACACTAAAACCAGTAAGTCACTGTCTTCTCAATGAGCGAGTCATTGAGTCATTCTTACATTCAGTAACAAAGCAACTAGCTGTATTTATAAATGAATCATTGAATGATTGACTCACAATTCTTTTCAAAGCAGCAGAATTGTTTACGAAACACCGGTGTGTGCTGTAGTTCTGCTTTTCTCTTTCGTTGGAACTATTATTTTGTTGCAAAATAGAGTAAGTACTGACAGTACTGTGTTTAAAATACACATTTTGTTTGTTGACCTGTTGTATGATAATCAATGTCACATTTTGTTCTGCGGAGTCACAAGGCTCCACCTGAGAGCGGCATTTCATTCGCTTCACCCACACCTCAAACTCGACGTCAACGAAGAAAGGGTCACAATAGGAAGCCTGTAACTAAGGATGTCACTGACGAGCTTTCTGGTTTACTAAAACATATGACTGTCTAAAAATAATGTTTTGAATAAAGAGTTTTCTGTCCATCGCTGTTTCTCTCAAGTCACATGAGAGAGCAGTGAAAAGGGTCTTTGTCCACAAATACAAAGGAACTATTGTATCTTCGGAGAGCAAGCCACTGACTGGACAGTAAGGCTTGTACAGGAATAGTATGTTAGACACTTGCTGGGATCAGCAGTTGTAGATTGTGATATTGAAATAAGCAGTCATGTGCCTTAACAGTAAATATGATTCTTTCTCAAATCGGACTATAAAGAAGAGACCTGGACAGGACTCACTTGCTCTTCCTTGCAATCTCCAGTCCGGAACGCCAGCAGTTTTCGGATGCAAGAAGCTTTAAGCCTAGCTAATATTACTCTGTTAGTTTAGTACTCCTATTATAATCTGTAACAAGTATTCTTTTCATTTTGATTCTTTTAATAAATATTGTTAAACATTTATTACAATCATCTGACTGGAACTTGGATTTTTGAGTACGTGTCACCTTCTTCCACCTGGATCAGGAAGGTCCTAGCTGGAGGAAAAACTACAAGAGGGTGAGCATTATTTCTGATATAAGAATAATGACTGTGAGATTTGATTGATTAAAAAGCCTAGCCAAAGAGGCAGCTTACGACAGGGTATTGTTGTATAGCGAACAAGGTTGAAGAGTACCTAAAAAGGTAGACTTATACTAGAAAAGGGGAAATCTATTATCTTTATAATTTATTATCTTTATAATAGGATACGAATTTGTAGAGACTGATCGCATAACTCTTAAAAGTACGACTAAAGGATAGGCTCTTTAGTTACTGCGGGATTATCCATATGTGCTGGATAGGATGTAGGATAATTTGGAACGGTATTAATCGTGAAAACTTCTACAGTTTGCCATTGTGTGGATATTTGGGAACAATTGCATTTTTGCTCGTTATCAACATTAATATAAATTTTATTGATTAGATAGCGTATTCATTTTTACAGTGCAGAGAGAGAGATTTAAGACTCAAACTTTCTTTGATGCAAAAACACCTTGTGCGAGTTGTTGTATTTAAATGCTGCTATAATTAATAAAGTAAACCTAACTCAGAAATTGGGCTCTATGAGTTCAGTGAATCAGGTCAAATGATTGTGAAATAATGATTATGTTAAAACACAACCAACACCATCAGATCACCTTTTCTCTTTGTTCATCTGGCTGTTATAACTCTGGTACAGCAGCGAAAAAAAATCTAAAGTTAGTGATTTAAGGGTCAAAAGCCCAACTAAAGCAAACACTGAACACCATAATGGTGACTTAAAATTACAGTTTTCTCCTTCAGTGATTCTGCTTGTTAACATCAGGTGTCTTCAATGTTGGCAATAAAAAATAAAGAGTTCTTAATTCATCTTTGACATCTGTCTGTTATAGGGTTGTGCCGATGGACGATATCATCGTCCATCGTGATGGCTGACCGACATCACGATGGTGAGCCACCATCGTGATGCCACGCCCCCACCCTGTGAGACCAGCCCAGTCTCACGGCAGTTCGTGTTCGTGTGTACACCAGTGGTTGGAAACCTGGCTCGCGAGCCACATCTGGCTCTTAGGCAAAAATCATGTGGCTCGCAAGGTCTCTCACCCTTTACCAACGAACGATAAAAAAATTAAGACGTGCGTGTTCAGTGCTGTTCGCGAGTGTCACGAGTCACCACAGCAATCAACTAACCGCTTACGTTTCTGTGGTAACCTAACAGTTACAGCTCCTGCACTGGGATTCAAGCAGCTGCTGCTTGTTTAAGGTGATGGCGAAAATCATTTTAGAACAGCAGCAAAAATGTAAAAGTAGGCTATATAAACTTTAATATATCCTTTTATTGAAACGGGTGCTTTACTGTTCAAAGAGACATTTCGAAACATTTCACCCGCTGGCCGCTGGTCCTTTCACTTTTGCCGCAGAGACCCTTTATGTCCTATAAATGTGTCGTATTGTTGATAATCCGCGCAGATTTCAGCTGACGATTCTGTTTAAAGTTATTAATAATAAAACATGAATTAATGAGAAAGAGCAGGATGTGCTTTATATTGAAAAGAAATATTAAAAGCGCGATAAGTCGCGAAAGAGACCTGAATTGTACTGACAGGATGCTGTGTGCGCGCTCCGAGCGCAACACGGACAAGCATATAGTCTTTGTCTTCGGTTGCGAGCCTAAACGGCCAAATAAACATATAAATATTTAAAAATGCCAAGCCGAGTATTCCCGTGGCGTAAACACAGTAGAAGTAGCTACTCTCTCTCTCTCTCTTCGTGATGGTCAGCACGATTCCGTAGCATCTCCCCCCCACCCCCCCCCCCCGACGATATCATCGCGATGTTTTTCTGTAAACATTGTCAACTGCCAATTTAGGGGACATCGCCCAACCCTAGTCTGTTATTCACATATTTTTGTTTAATTTTTTTTTGTAAATTTTACTCATTTTAAATGGTTGACTTTTAAGGAATTAATTTGATTAATTATTACTAAATTCTAATTTGTTCAATTTAATTAATAATATTGCTTGTAATCTGTTGTCACAATTTTATTGATTAGATATAGCATATTCATTTTTACAGTGTGTGTCTATATTTGTTCTTCATGTGAGTACGTACTAAATCCCCACTTTTGGTGCGTTGTCAAGAACAGCAGTAATGTAGCGCAGCAATACTCTGCAGGCAATCTGTCATATGCTCGCTGCCTGTCACTTATCACTTATTAACAGATAAGTACAGATGTGGCCTTTAAAAACGCGCGTTTTCTCCCGCGGCATTCGGCAATTCGTCTCGTAGAGTCTCGCAGAATTCTGCAAGTGCTTTCGGGGGGGGCCTACTTAAAAAAATCCCTCAATGTGTTTCGCTTCACAGAATATCCACCAGGTGGCGCATAAAAAACAACTTTACATTAGATTTTTTCTTTTACTTCACATTACGTCATGATTGTGAGAAAACATCCACAATAGAATATAAATTATAAATAGTAATAGACCTAAATATTTACAGTAGGCTACTGTATTATACAGACATTTGAAAATATTTGTAAATGCAAAAGGTTCATTAAGACAAGAAGGGGTATTGGACAACGTTTACAAATTTTTATATGCTTTGTCATTGCTGTGGTTTCCAGGAGATGAGTGCATGCAGAAAATTTAACATTGCTTTTATTAAAACAGCAAAGTGACTTTCTTGTCAGCGCATAACTTTTTTGTACAACTATTAAGATGATTGTGCATGCAATGCGCATTTATATAAGCGCAACAGAGAATTTAGTGTGAGCACAATACACGTGACTCTGCCTGTAAAAACCCAGCAGTATTTTTTATATATATACACAAAATCATCCTAACATAATGCAATTAAATAATGCGACTTACCCAGATTCTTAATTCGTGCAGATATTTCTTGTGTGATTGTTCTTGTGCAGATATTTCTTGTGAGGTAATGTTGCAGCACAACGCGTAGCATTTATATTTTGGGCGCATCTGATTTGCCATTACATTATGAATAAATATTTTAATTGAACTGTCTTAATGCATTAAGCATAAAGATTTTTCCACGTTAGTCTCAGAATGTCCGGGGTTGGTTTGAGGTCTTGCCGACAGTTTGTAAATATTCTAAATATTCATATTTCCAAATTCCATACAAAGGGTGATCAACAGTTATGACTTCTAAAATAAAATAAAAATGACCAGATAAGAGGTATCTGATTGACAGTTTGACAGATGTTGTTTTAAAAAAATAATTACAACATTATGGGGAAGTGGTATTAAATATTCGGTAACACATAGCCTAATACAATTATTTTAAGTATGCATTTTGTTCAGTTTTGCTTTTACAAAATGTTCCCTGTTTTTTATATAGTTAATTTAACCTGAGATGTGCGTTATATCGCTTTTTGATCATTATTTGTGTTGTCGAATTTTGACACAGTTTCATTACTTGTTCATAATAATTTGATTCATAATTATGTCGTTTTTATTCTAAAGAGATACAAAGACAGTGTACGTGTAACCATTTCGTCATGAGTCATTTTGTACCCACCACTTTTAACTTCCGTTGACCGTTTTCAGTGGTTATGAGGAGCAATATGAGAGAAAATTTTTGTAATCATTGTCTGACACAATAAAAAATTTTTTATAATATTCATTTTATTTTAATTTTCGTGTTGGCATTTATGAGGGAAAAAACAACGTGTCAGTTTACGGTTATGGACGTGAGCGCTCTAAAAGCGGCACTAAAAGACTGCTTTAAAACTTTCACAGAGACCTCAAACAGAACAGCTGCCTTTCTTTAAATCGAATTTCGTTTTGTATTAATTATGTCTTAATTTTAATCAATGTTTCGTGAACCAATTGCCTGGATTTAAGAAGTAAATATAGCAGACAATCACGACATTGGAGGCGCCGGCGATATCTCATAAATGAACCGAAACTCAGCGTGTAATGCACATTCACATTTACAGTGTATTTAGACACATTTAGACGCATTCATAATCATTACTTTTACCGGTTCTTTGTGGCAAGCTTTATGCGTGCGGTCGTGCGCTTGAGTGCGGCTATATTATAGTAAATGCTCATTACTTAAAACAAAGCATAAGCCTCTTCCTGGCATGCAATGGAATCTACAATGTCAGTTGGTTATATCAACATATGTCAAAATAAGTTACGCGATATCAACAAATTAAGCTATAAACATTAATTTGAAATAACTTAAAGCGTATGTATAGTATATTTGCTTAAATAGCATTTAAACAAAGGAACTGCAAGGGATTAAAACCCTGCCCACACGCTGGTGAAAACTGGAAAAACCGGTTTTCTTTTGATTCCCTGAGAGGAGATCGATTAGCATTGGGGGTTGAATCGGCAGACCTGGGGGGTGGGTGGTTGTAATTTCTTGACTCTGTGCAATTGGTAGCAGCTAAAACAAAGACTGTGCAATTAATTACATTTTGGAAATAACTTTCTTCATGTCGTTTTATTTATACACTGTAAAACATTTTTTTTTTTTTTTTTTGTAAATCTTAAATATGTTTTACAAACAATTGGTTTACAAACTCTTGGAGGTTTGTGGTTACCATCATTCAGAAGAGTGGTGCTTGTGTTTAGACTTGTGTTTTACGTGATTAAAGGGTCATTTCACCCATTTGAACATTGTTTTTTATTTAAAGTGGGTCATATATGTAGTCGAAATGTAAAATAATTTTTGAATTCGGTGCCTTCGTGAACGAGAAAAGACAAAAAATAACTTCAGAACGCATTTGTATGAAAGACAACAACTCCCACAATGCACCACATTGCACAGCTCCGCAAGCCACTCCCACTAATCCAGAAAGCGCATATCTGCCTATAAGAGAAATCACTCTTCCGTCTACAAGGCTAGCTACTACCAGAGCTTGAAATTCATTTCACATTCACACAAAATGTCTAGTTAGTTGGCGAACTCATATAGTGCATTACTCCTCGTTTGTATTTCTTTCGAAAAGGTGAATTATTGCATGGTACCTGGATGTTCAGTCAGAACATATGCGGTGCGAGACTAGGATAGTTCTCAACACAAACGTCCGTGTCCTCGTCTGATTCAGAGATTTCGTCCAGGAGAAATTGTCATCGTTGAAATTCTTTGCCGCAGACGGACTCTATCTCTGTGTTCGTAGCGGTTCGTAGCTGCATTGTGAGATCACCGGCGCCACCGGTCCGCCCTAACCCGAGCCAGTCCGGGCTCCTCGTCCGCGGCAGGCAGGTCTTCTGCCTCGGCTGCTCTTCGCTATAATGCGGCTTGTAAAGGTAGCCACAAACACCTGATTCAAGCATCAGACTTCCGAAATCCTCTTCTTCTATATCATATTGAGCACTCTCCTCCGCTATTGTCATAACTTTACATCTGTCTCCACAGCGCCTGTTAGCTTAGCTACAAACAAGATGGAGGATATTGCTTTCAGTTTCAGAGAGTAAAGTCCCACCCACTGATCTGTAATAGGTCTGTAGCGTGAGCGCGCCCCACCCTGGGAAAGATGAGAAACTAGTGTCTGTAGTCTTAACAGAAATCCCCCCCTCTAACACTTCCTCCTACAATGACGCAAAATGACGATTTTTGCGTCATTGTAGGAGGAAGTGTAAGAGGTAAATAACAGATTTCTCCCATCTCAGGGGAAAATGAGATAGTGTTGCACAACCATTCAATAGTATGACTGGGTTTCTAACAATGCAAAGCTTAATGCAAATGGGTGAAGTGTCCCTTTAAATCAGGAAGATTACATTGGTTTCTGTCCACACGGAGACGCATTTAAGACGATTTAATCAGGAAATGGAGGCACCAGCGCGATATAACTTGCATTGCTCGTGATCTGAGCCCGTCTCATAAATGAACCGAAACTCAGAAATGTATCTAGAAAGCTTGAAATGTCCACTTTTAAACAAAACAATTCAAAACGAAAAGAAACAGACAACTCTCTTATGTAAGTGCGCATTTCTCTCTACAGGCACGTTCACAATATCTGCGAAGATGACGAGTCAGCATTGTCAACATCTTTGACACATAAAACACTAGTTGATTAGTAAACAATTAAAATGTCTCCTTGCTATATTTGACACATGATTACTTTTGCCAGTTCTTTGTGGCAAGCTTTATGCATCCGTTAACTATCGAATATCGTGACTCATATTTTGTACCAGACCATTTATGGTTGTTCATATTGTTCAACAAAGTTCTTGATAAAAAAAGAAAAGAAAAAAAGAAGCTACTGTGCCTAATATTATTGTTGTATAGCGCGCAAGGTTTATGCGCATGCTTTAAGTCTTCTCCGTTTTTAGTGTATGTCTGTGGCAGAATTACAGTGCCTGGTCTGGTATGTATACTAGGCTACATCGTTTTGAGTCGGTTTCAGTGGTTTAGTGTGTACGCAGATATTTCTTGAGACGACGCCATGTTTTTATGTTTTTATGTTTTACTCTTTTAGTTTTGTTGCAATTTCACCAAAAGCTTATAATTAGGAAATACACACAACACGCTAAACTTATATTCTCTATATGTTAAAAATGTTGTAAAAAATACGTATTATTCTTATATAATAAGAATAACAATATGATACATTTATATTGCACTCGAAATGATTTAGATATGGAAAAAGGAATTCTTCTCAACTACCACCAATAAAGTTTTAAAATTCTTCTTTAGAAAATATTAAAATTTTGATGATTCTGCAAGTTCAGCAGACAGTGAGGTTCGGGTTTGTTCCGATCAGAGCTTGTGAGTGGAGAGCGCATTTCTGAATATTCTGCTCCGCTCGTTCATTCCGCAGGGTCCTCGGCCTCGCTCAACACAGATGTCCTGTTGCCTGGTTCGAAAATATGTGGAATACGGGCTGCTTTCGACTAAAAGTTTTTTTTTCTAGTCGACTAGTATACTAGGCTAGTTGTTCATTTAAGTAATTCGTGGACAAATCGCCCCTTTATATTAATTTAATTAGCCTACTTATATCATATCATGAGCGTTTACGTAATATAGCCGCACTCAAGCGCACGACCGCACGCATAAAGCTTGCCACAAAGAACCGGTAAAAGTAATGATTATGAATGCGTTCAAATGTGTCTAAATACACTGTAAATGTGAATGTGCATTACACGCTGAGTTTCGGTTCATTTATGAGATATCGCCGGCGCCTCCAATGTCGTGATTGTCTGCTATATTTACTTCTTAAATCCAGGCAATTGGTTCACGAAACATTGATTAAAATTAAGATATAATTAATACAAAACGAAATTCAATTTAAAGAAAGGCAGCTGTTCTGTTTGAGGTCTCTGTGAAAGTTTTAAAGCAGTCTTTTAGTGCCGCTTTTAGAGCGCTCACGTCCATAACCGTAAACTGACACGTTGTTTTTTCCCTCATAAATGCGAACACGAAAATTTAAATAAAATGAATATTATATATTTTTTTGTTGTGTCAGACAATGATTACAATTTTTTTCTCTCATATTGCTCCTCATCACCACTGAAAACGGTCATTGGAAGTTAAAAGTGGTGGGTACAAAATGACTCATGACGAAATCTGCTGGGTAGGCCTACACGTACAATGTCTTTGTATCTCTTTAGAATATTGCTTTTAGAAAAAACTTTTTTTTTTTACTTTTAGAAAAAAATGACATAATTATGAATCAAATTATTATGAACAAATAATGAAACTGTGTCAAAATTCGACAACACAAAGAATGATCAAAAAGCGATATAACGCACATCTCAGGTTAAATTAATTAAGCTCCTCATAACCACTGAAAACGGTAAAAAAAATCGAACCAAAAGTCAAATTAATATGGACTGAAGTTAAAAGTGGTGGGTACAAAATGACTCATGACGAAATCTGGTGGGTGCGTACCCACCGTCCCCACCGAAATCTACGCCTATAAGGGAAACATGATAGTATAAAAAGTACTGTGTGTAATGCAGAAAAGCATTACAACCATGTTAAAACTATTTAAAACGTTAAGATGCAAAAATGAACTAAATGTAAAATTAGATAATGATATTGCGCAAATGATCTCGGTCTCTTTAAAGGTCTTCGCAAATTATTGTGTTATAAGCCTAAGTTATCATAGCCTACATCACGTCTCTTCTACTGTAAGTACACAGAAAAAAAAATAAGACAAATGATGCGCGTTTGAGTCGGATTTTTATGAAGAATATGTGACTGTTTATGTAACTGGCAAAAGAAAACATTGTATTCGTCATACTCAGTATGGCCACATGAAACACGACTGCCATCTACAGGTTTTAGTATTTCCTGCGTCCAACACCTAATCCCCCTTCTGCACGATCCCGCAGAATTTCGGAAGTGCTCGTGGCATTCTTTTCTCTGAGACGCGCATTTTTAAAGGCCACATCTGTAGGAGTCAAAATGAAAGAAAGATTAAATTCGTGAAATATTGATCCAACACATAAAAATGTACAATATTGGAAAATCAACCATGTGACCATGTGAGGAGATGACCGGTAAGCTCCTCCCCCCTTGGTTACGGTTGCTAACTCGGACAAACAAACGGAGTTGCTAACTGTCTTACAATGAGCTAACTGTCTTACAATGACAGCTGTCAGTGTGAAAACCTTATCCCAAGATGTTTTTGATAAATTTTGGACGCAGAAGGACCACCTCTCGTCGAGGAGCATTCAAGTTGGACTTAAATATGCCATGGAGGGATAAAAGATTATAAAATAGATATGGTGGGTAACAAGATTAATTTGGAAGCGAGGGATCAGATCACAAACAAGCGGGAGAAGCCTCATGTTGTGGTCGTCACGATCGCAGAAAAACTATATCTAGGATCAACACTGTTCATTTATACCGCAGGCTAAGTTTAAATTAATTTACATTTAACCAGTTTAATATGGAGAGGCACTCCCAGTCAACAATTTGATCTCTCAGTGATCTCACCATGAGCTCTCAGGATACCTGTGATGTGTTCACAATCTGAGTTCACAGTGAGCTAAAAGTGTATCCTCACAGCGCCCTCACTGTGTGCTCATGCTATAGTCATATATTATAGCAACTACAGTATATTGTATACATCTCCGCTGTAATGTAGCCTAGATGCGCCTTTCATACGGACAGGATTACATAATCAGATGGTAGCTACCGTATTTGCTTTCGAATTGATTTTTTTTCGTTGGTGGACATTTTTTTTAATAACTTTATAGTTATATTTCTCATGTCTGTGAGGCTTGTCTATACACTGTTTGTCAGTTCATTTTTGAGGCGCGCTCCAATTCACAGAGATCATGAAAGCGCGCCCTGTTCATTTTCTTTTATTTTACAAAGGCACACCGTTTTCTTGTTGTTGTGAGTTTACACAAATAAAAGTAGTTGCGACTGATGTATTATTATTTTCTGTATGACCAGAAATGGAGTAGCCTATTTTAAGTTGTTTCCACTGTTGATAGGAAAATGCGAGTGATGGCACCGGCGCCTCCATCCATGTCATAGTGCGCACTCCACACTCCGCACAAACACTCGGATATGCGCTTCATAATAGCAAACATTTATTTAGGTTAACGTTAGAGCGAGCGGCCATGCCAGACGGATAATCCTCTTCATGTTTAACTAATCAAATTATGTTGCATTTTATTGCGCCAGTTTGAAAAGGGCGGCTGAAACACTTAGCCTATACAGATAAACGACAAACGCTGGTGTTTTTCTTTAAGCAAATTCGTTTAGGCTTTAAAATAAATATTGTTTATGGGCTAATTAATGCCACAATAATTTGTTTATTTTATTGGCTAATTGTATTTTTCATTTTTGTTTTGCATTGAATACCATTGAATATGTTCATTGAATATTTGCTGTGCACCGCTATGCCATCCTCCCATAGAAAGACACGTTAAGAGCCACCTATTTTCTTTATAATAAAGGGTTTCTATGGAAGGAAAACGCTTAATGTATAATTAAATGCATTGCATTCATATTCTTTACCACTAAAGCTTTTTCTTTATTATAAGGGTGTATTATTCCATTAAAAAAGGACTGTTTATAAGGTGACAATCCGTTATACATCTTGAAGATTTTTGTATTGTATTGTATCCTCTGTTATAAAGACAAAGATTGACATTTCGTTAATTAAACAAAATAAGAACACAATGTTGTAAAAAATAAACAACTTAGGCTATGTTCTGTTAGATGTGTTTTGACTACTTTTTGTTTAATTATATCTCTAGGTAATGAAGATATAGCCTGTTAACAAAAATAAATCTTATTAGGCCTATATAATATATCATATAAAAAAAAAACTTGTATATAAAATATAAAATGTAAAAAAGCCTATATAAAATATATTTTCAAAAAGGGCCTCATTGATTAATTTTTCATGATTGGGGGCAGCTACTATTTGCTTAAGCTTTTTGAACGTGTGATAAAGGCGCGATAGGCTGTCAATTTCATGTGGATAAAGGCATATTTTATACATGTCCTTATAAGGGCAAAACATATGTCGTTTTAACGACATAACATCTCGTTATTAGGCTACGAGAAAAAGATGTCGTTTTAACGACATAATATCTCGTTATTACGAGAAAGATGTCGTTAAAACGACATAAGATCTCGTTATTATGACATAATTGGGGAAAAAAAAAAATATGTGGCAGCAATGCGTCACCGTAGAATCACGACATGGAGGCGTCGGCGAGTGAACTGGAGTTCGTCTCATAAATGAACCGAAACTCAGCATATAATGCACATTCACATTCACAGTGTATATAGACACATTTAGACGCATTCATAATCATTACTTTTACGAACGAGCGGAATATTCAGAAATGCGCTATATATCCACTCACGAGCTCTGATCGGAACAAACCCGAACCTCACTGTCTGCTAAACTTGCGCAGAAACATCAAAATATAACCAGCTTTTTAAAATGTTTTTTAAACACTATTTTAGCACAAATTATGAGCTTATTGGCGATTTTTTTTTTTTATAATTATTGACAAAATTAGAATATAGTAAAAAAAAATTTTTGGGTGGGCCTGTTGAAAAGTGGGGCCGTGCCTGAGCTACAGGACATCGCCTTTCAAAACAACCTGCACGAAAGAGAGAAAAAAATGAATGCGTCATTGTAGGCTACCCAGCACTTCTGATATATATATATATATACACTCACCTAAAGGATTATTAGGAACACCATACTAATACTGCGTTTGACCCCATTTCGCCTTCAGAACTGCCTTAATTCTACGTGGCATTGATTCAACAAGGTGCTGAAAGCATTCTTTAGAAATGTTGGCCCATATTGATAGGATAGCATCTTGCAGTTGATGGAGATTTGTGGGATTGCACATCCAGGGCACGAAGCTCCCGTTCCACCACATCCTAAAGATGCTCTATTGGGTTGAGATCTGGTGACTGTGGGGGCCATTTTAGTACAGTGAACTTATTGTCATGTTCAAGAAACCAATTTGAAATGATTTGAGCTTTGTGACATGGTGCATTATCCTGCTGGAAGTAGCCATCAGAGGATGGGTACATGGTGGTCATAAAGGGATGGACATGGTGAGAAACAATGCTCAGGTAGGCCGTGGCATTTAAACAATGCCCAATTGGCACTAAGGGGCCTAAAGTGTGCCAAGAAAACATCCCCCACACCATTACACCACCACCAGCAGCCTGCACAGTGGTAACAAGGCATGATGGATCCATGTTCTCATTCTGTTTACACCAAATTCTGACTCTACCATCAAAATGTCTCAACAGAAATCGAGACTCATCAGACCAGGCAACATTTTTCCAGTCTTCAACTGTCCAATTTGGGTGAGCTCGTGCAAATTGTAGCCTCTTTTTCCTATTTGTAGTGGAGATGAGTGGTACCCGGTGGGGTCTTCTGCTGTTGTAGCCCATCCACCTCAAGGTTGTGCGTGTTGTGGCTTCACAAATGCTTTGCTGCATACCTCGGTTGTAACGAGTGGTTATTTCAGTCAAAGTTGCTCTTCTATCAGCTTGAATCAGTCGGCCCATTCTCCTCTAACCTCTAGCATCAACAAGGCATTTTCGCCCACAGGACTGCCGCATACTGGATGGTTATCCCTTTTCACACCATTCTTTGTAAACCCTAGAAATGGTTGTGCGTGAAAATCCCAGTAACTGAGCAGATTGTGAAATACTCAGACCGGCCCGTCTGGCACCAACAACCATGCCACACTCAAAATTGCTTAAATCACCTTTCTTTCCCATTCTGACATTCAGTTTGGAGTTCAGGAGATTGTCTTGACCAGGACCACACCCCTAAATGCATTGAAGCAACTGCCATGTGATTGGTTGATTAGATAATTGCATTAATGAGAAATTGAACAGGTGTTCCTAATAATCCTTTAGGTGAGTGTATATATATATATATATATATATATATATATATATATATATATATATATATATATATATATATATATATATATATATATATATATATATATATATGCTATGTATATATTATATGCTTTAATTAAATGTTAAAACAGTGTTAAAATCACTGCTTAAAATCCCTGCTTTATTGAAATGTTACACTAATTAAGTTGTTTACAGAAGAGAACATGCATTTCGCAAGTTTTATTTGCACATTTAAAAACTTAGATGCCATATTTCAACTAGCTAGTTTGTATGTTGGCAAACTATCATGGAGTTAAAGCATTCTTTCGAGCTATGAATCGCGTACATGTGATGTCACATGGGGCGGGGCAATGCGAATCTCCAAACTCCCTCTGAGTCCGTTTCGTCCGATGCCTTTATGTCTGATACCTTTTAGTCTGAGTCTGTTTTGTCTGATGCCTTTTAGTCTGAGTCCGTTTTGTCTGATGCCTTTTAGTCTGATGCCTTTTAGTCTGAGTCCTTTTCGTCCGATGCCTTTTAGTCTGATGCCTTTTTGTCTGATGCCTTTTTGTCTGAGGCTGTTTCGTCTGATGCCTAATTGTACGAGACCTGACACCTGACATTGTTTTTCCTGAGACCTGAAGCTTTTCAGTCTGAGGCGCGATGCCGTTTTGTCCAATGACTGAAGCCTTTTAGTCTGAGGCATGATGCCTTGTCTTCATATGTCTGAGGTCTGAGGATGTCCTAAAATGTACACCGTACACCAGACCAAGCTCAATCTTTTAAGATTGAACATTAGTCTGGGGAGTCTGCTCTGTGTTTTCTTCTGCACAAGAGGCATGATCAACGGGTATAGTTCAAATGACTCTGAACGCAATTGGATAGTCCTTCAACCAATCAGACTATTGTATATACAGTATTGTATATACAGTATATACAATTAATAAACAATTAAAATGCATCGTTATTTTAAAACAACAGAAGATCTCGTTATTAGACATAATTGAGGTGAAAAAATAATATGTATGTGGCAGCAATGCGTCACCGTATGATTCTGCTATATTTACTTTTTATATATTAAATCCAGGCAATTGGTTCATGAAACATTGATTAAAATTAAGATATAATTAATACAAAACGAAATTCACTTTAAAGAAAGGCAGCTGTTCTGTTTGAGGTCTCTTTGAAAGTTTTAAAGCAGTCTTTTAGTGCCGCTTTCAGAGCGCTCACGTCCGTAACCGAGAACTGTCACGTTGTTTTTTCCCTCATAAATGCGAACACGGAAAATAAAATAAAATGAATATTATAATGTTTTTTTGTTGGGTCAGACAATGATTACCAAATTTCTCTTTCATATTGCTCCTCACAACCACTGAAAACGGTCAAAAAAATCGAACCAAAAGTCAAATTAATATGGACGGAAGTTAAAAGTGGTGGTGGGTACAAAATGACTCATGACGAAATCTGGTGGGTACGCGTCCCCCCGTCCCCCCCAAAATCGACGCCTATGATATATATATATATATATATATATATATATATATATATATATATATATATATATATATATATATATATATATATATATATATATATATATATATATATATATATATACATATATACAGGCCAACATTTTTTAAACATATACATTTTTTTTTTGGGGGGGGGGATATATGGGATACATGCTTGGACAGAGAGAATGTTTTTGAAAGAAGTTTCTTCTGCTCATCAAGCCTGCATTTATTTGATCAAAAAGTAAGTAAACTTTATTTATATAGCACCCATCACAGAAAGAATCACAGAGTGCTTTACAAGTAGCAGTATACAATTTAAAAAGCATCATATAAACAAAAAACATAAAACATAAAAAACACAATCAACTAAAAGCTTGTCTAAATAGTAATGTCTTCAGCTGTTTTTTAAAAGAAACAATAGAATCGGCCACACGCAATGACAAGGGCAAGGCATTCCACATTTTTGGAGCAGTCGCCTGGAAAGAGCGATCTCCCCGAGTTTTAAGGCGGGTTTTAGGTACCATCAGGAGATTTTGACCTGAGGAGCGAAGAATACGAGACGAAGAGTAAGGGGTCAACATGTCAGTGATATATTGAGGCGTCTGACCATGTAGTGCTTTAAAAGTTAAAATTAAAATTTTATAATCAATTCTGTATTTTACCGGAAGCCAGTGGAGAGAAAATAAAATCGGAGTAATGTGTGCCCTTCTGTTTGTTCCTGTTAAAAGCCTGGCTGCGGCATTTTGAACCAGTTGGAGACGGTTCAAAGAACAATTGTTAAAACAAGTAAAAAGAGAATTACAATAATCTAACCGTGAAGAAATAAAAGCATGAACGATCATCTCCATGTTAGTTTTGGGCAGTATTTTTCTTAATTTAGAGATATTTCTCAAATGATAAAAACAGCTTCTGACCAGCTGTCTAGAATGACCATCCAGGGACATCGATTGGTCAAACAAAACACCAAGGTTTCTCAGGCTCGTCTGGAAAGACGAGTCTAAAGAACAGAGGTGTTGTTTAATTTGAGATATTTTTTGTTCTGGAGCGATGATCATAGTTTCAGTCTTTTTTGTATTCAGTTGTAGAAAATTGTTATATAACCAAGACTTAATGCACGACAGACATTCCAGTAAATCCGTTAATTTTCCAAACTCAGAATCATTAAAAGAAACGTACAACTGAATGTCATCAGCATAAAAGTGATAAGACACATTATTAAAGTTTCTGATTATTTCACCAAGCGGGCTCATATATAATAAAAACAAAAGAGGACCTAAAACTGAACCCTGAGGAACTCCGTATGACAGAGGGGTCATATCTGACAAAATGTTATTAACAGACACACAGAAAGATCTGTCGCTCAGGTAAGAGGTAAACCATCTAAAAACAACACCAGAAAAACCCATTTCATTGTGTAATCGATTTAACAGGACCGTATGGTCTAATGTATCAAACGCAGAAGATAAGTCAAGTAAAATCAGCACTGTGTACTGTCTTGAGTCAGCAGCCATCATAATGTCATTTGAAACTTTAAGAAGTGCCGTCTCAGTTGAATGGCATTTCCGGAAACCTGACTGAAATTTATCAAGTATATTTTTCCCATTAAGAAATGTAGTCAGCTGGCCAGCGACCACTCTCTCAAGAATTTTTGATAAAAAAGGCAATTTAGATATCGGCCTGTAGTTAGTTGGCACAGAAAAATCCAAATTAGGTTTCTTTAGTAAAGGGCTGACAACTGCTTGTTTAAAATGACTAGGAACAGATCCACTTAAAAGGGAAAGGTTAATCATTTTAACAACAAATGGTCCAAGTAAATCAAACACATTTAATAACAACGAAGTCGGCACTACATCGAGCGGGCTAGAAGATGGTTTCATTTTACTTAATATGCTCTTAATATCATCTAGATTGATTGGAGAAAAAGTATCCCAAGTGTATGAGGCAGCTGACCCACATGAAATAACATCAAGAGATGGAATTATAGTATTTCTAATATCTTGCACCTTGTTTACAAAAGCATTTAAAAACCTATTGCAATCACTCTTTGAGTGTACAGGCACTTGGGGAGCAAGGGGAGAGACGATCTTAGATATTGTATCAAACAGGACTTTAGAATTATTCTTATTCTGAGTTACAAGATTAGTAAAGTATTCTGACCTGGCCTGTTTTATCTTAACATTTAGCTGTGAGATAAGCTCCCTCAAATGCAATCTATGTACTTCTAAACTTGTGGATTTCCATAGACGTTCAACTTTACGGCACTTTCTCCTGAAAGACATTATATCATCATTTATCCAAGGGCACACATTATTAGGGAATATGCTTTTACTTTTCAAGGGAGAAACTAAATTTAAAACCGACAGACACTGATTATTAAAAGACTGAAGAAATAATTCAGCATTATTACAATCAATAAAAGAACTCGGGTCAAATGACTCCGAAAATTTCTCTGCTGTAGCTTGATTAATAATACGTCTTTGCAACATCGGTCTACATGGAAGACAGTCAACATTAGAAGACAGATTAAAAAATATGCAACAATGATCTGTCACATTGATGTCCATAACACTCAAATGGTCGATACTCAGACCTAATGAAAAAACAAGGTCCAAAACAAAATGTAATATTGTGATATATTATTACAATTTAAAATAATTGGTTTTCAATTTATTATACTTTAAATTATCATTTATTTCTGTGATGCAAAGCTGAATTTTCAGGATCATTACTCCAGTCTATCACGTGATCCTTTAGAAATCATTCATTTATTTTTATGTAATTTTTTTTTTTTTTATAAAGATTTATATTATTATATTTTTTTTTTAATAAATGCAGTTCTTTTTAACCTTTTATTCATCAAATATATTAGGCAGCAGAACTGTTTCCAACACTCATAATAAATCAGAATATTAGAATGATTTCTAAAGGATCATGTGATGGACTGGATGTCACATGTGACACTGAAGACTGGAGTAATGATGCTGAAAATTCAGCTTTGCATCACAGAAATAAATGATCATTTAAAGTATAATAAATTTAAAACCAATTATTTTAAATTGTAATAATATATCACAATATTACATTTTGATCAAATAAATGCAGGCTTGATGAGCAGAAGAAACTTCTTTCAAAAACATTAAAAATAGTAATGTTTCCAAACTTTTGGCCTGTACTGTATATATATATATATATATATATATATATATATATATATATATATATATATATATATATATATATATATATATATATATATATATATATATATATATATATATATTATGGTGAAGAGAACATGCATTTCGCGAGTGCATGTTTTAACATTTAATTAAAGCATATAATATATATATATATATATATATATATGTGTTATGCTGTTATGCTGTATGCAGAAGAGAACATGCATTTCACAAGTTTTATTTGCACGTTTAAAAAGTTAGATGACATATTTCAACTATAGCTTGTATGTTGGCAAACTATCGTAAAGCGTTTTTTTTTTTTTTTTTACTTTTATTGAATATGTATAAGATAACAAGCGGATATAAAGGACATATAACTTCTACAGGAATTAAATTATATCAAGTATATGTAAAGCTTCACATTATATAAAATAAATAAATAAATAAATAAAAGACATACACAGAGGAAACATTATGCATCAGTGGTATTGTCAAAAATATCATCATAATATTTCAAGAATCTGTCACTTTTCTTGTTTTTAATCAACCTTAGAGACTTCAGAAATGTATCAAGTAAAGCGTTCTTTCGAGCTATGAACCGCGTACATGTGATGTCACATGGGGCGGGGCGATGCGAATCTCCAAACTCCATCTGAGTCCGTTTCGTCCGATGCCTTTATGTCTGATGCCTTTTAGTCTGAGTCCGTTTCGTCTGATGCCTTTTAGTCTGAGTCCGTTTCGTCTGATGCCTTTTAGTCTGAGTCCGTTTCGTCTGATGCCTAATTGTACGAGACCTGACACCTGACATTGTTTTTCCTGAGACCTGAAGCTTTTCAGTCTGAGGCGCGATGCCGTTTTGTCCAATGACTGAAGCCTTTTAGTCTGAGGCATGATGCCTTGTCTTCATGTCTGAGGTCTGAGGATGTCCTAAAATGTACACCGTACTGGTGATAGCCAGACTACACAAAGACTAGATACCCAGCATGCATTGCAGCATGAAGGTTTCGATCGTCACCATTGTTGAGATTCATAAGCTGATTCTTGATGTCTCTTTGTGTCTAAATGACACAGTTGTTCAAATGTTTGTGTCTTATTATGCAATTCAGATCCGTTATAAATTATTATGACATTGTTGGATATCAAACTGTGTAATCTGAGGTCTATTATAATTTAAAATATCAATATCAAACAAAATAATAAAACATCAACATCTAAATCTCTATTAACCCTCTGGGGACCAAAAACGCGCCCGCGCATTTTGCTCCTTTTTTTTTTTTTAGCAATGCAAATAAACACTAAATGCTCTGTTAATTTTGATCTTTCATTTTCGTGTAATACATCAATCGATCCTGTTCAGTTTCTATTTTTTTTCCTGTATACTCACAATAAAAATAAAGTGTTTTGCTTTTTGACAAATAAAGAAAAATGAACATGATGCGATTTCTGCCTTCTCTGTCAGTAAACTCTTATTTGAAACGTGTTCGAAAATGATCTATAACTCCGCGAAAATTCAGTCAAACAGGCAAACAGACCCACGGGCATAAAGCTTGAGATCGCATCTTTTAAATGAAGTAATTTATATAAAAAACAAATATTATCAACTTCTGTAATCTGTATAAAAAGAGAGCGACTCCAGTCGAGCTCATTAGGAGATCATTCAAAAGTAATGTGACCACTCCCCGGAGAGCGCGTGCTATTCAAACGCAAATTCTGAGAACGCCCACATCAGCTGTAAACAAAGCGCGTCGCGAGTGAGGCATAATATAGCCTACCTTATGGAGAAAAGATTCCTCACAACAGTGCTGATATGAGGAGCAATATCTCCTGATATGAGGAGCAGATCCCGCTGAGGAGTGAGGTAGGCTGTTTTCTTTTCTCAAGTGTTGATGTGTAATAACGTTATGGAATAACGTTAGTGTAGGCCTATGTAAACCGCAAAAAGATGAATCGCATTTCTATAATATGACTCGCGTTTCTGTGAGATGAATGAAGGGTACATATTTGTAAAGACTGTTTTGCCTAAATATGAATCGCGCGTCTGTGTGTGAAAGAATAAACTGCTTTGCTATAGCCTACTGAGATGAGTAAAAATCGACTGGAATATGTTGAAATAAAATGTATTTGTATAAGCAACGTATTAAACAGTTTTTAGGCTACTGTAGAATATACTGCCACATCAAATAAGCTTTTGTTTAGCAATTTTTGCTTATATCAAACGTTTTATATATATATATATATATATATATATATATATATATATATATATATATATATATATATATATATATATATATATATATATAATACTATTTTTGTCAAAAATAAAGTCATAGACTAAGATGTTAGATGTTCCAATGTTGGCTATATTCAATCTAATGAATACATGATAAAATGTAGGCCTATAATCTTTTTTTTTTTTACAAAGAAAGAGTACACTTGAAATATTGTTGAAATTGTAATTATTGTTGTAATTGTAACATTTTTAATAAAATAGCAAAACATATTTACAAGATAGATGTAAGCGAAATCTTAAATGGTCAATATAAGTCTAAATACATATTTTGTCCTTGCATTGTGGCTCAGTCAGTGTCACACCTGAATGAATGGCTCATTAGGCAGAGTCATTATGCAGAGTCATTATGCAGAGTGGGTGGGACATTGTAATCTAAGGTGTAATTCTACTCCTCCTCGCATATTGGCTTTCCAAGCAAAACCTGTTTTACACCATTTAAATCAATGTATTTTTTTTTTGTGAACGATAAAGCAAGACTATTTTCACATCATTTTGAAGCTAGAACTCAAAGGGACAACATCCATTAGTCAAAAGTCTTGTGGACATATATTTAATATGTGTTTTGTGGTCTTAATTCAGCAACTTTCATTTTAATTTTTTCCAATAACCACGCATAAACATTATTCTCTTAAAAATACAAACATCTACATACACGTTGCTCGCATATTATGGTAGCCCTGTTTGTGCTATATAGAGTGAATTTACACCTTAGCCATTAACATGTTTATAAATAACTGAAAAAAGCACAAATGTCAAGGCATGTCAGAACATCTCAAGGACCCCAAAAACAGCTTGGTCCCCAGAGTTAATTGCTGAGATCTTCACATATTTAATGTGAGTATATTTAAGTAATAAGACTGGTGATCCATCTAGATCAATCTTATTGTGTACCAAACAGGTCAGTCTTTGACAATATTTCTTTAATTAGAGATATTATATAGGCTTCCAAATTATTTAATATCAATTGTGGTGTGTTGTCTTCAGACCAAGAGAAAGCGTTTGATCAGGTTGAGCATGATTATCTATGGAATGTTTTAGAAGCTTTTGGTTTTAATGAGAAGTTTTCAAACATGTGACATTGATAGTGTTATTAAGTTTAATAGTGCTTTATGTGCTTCATTCAAGGTCAGTAGAGGTATTAGACAAGGATGTTCATTATCAGGAATGTTATATTCTCTTGTTATTCAACCACTTCTACAAACAATTAGGAAGAATTTAGATGGTTTTAGGATACCACTTTGTGATGTTAATTTTTTGTATATCAGCTTATGCCGACGACCTTATAATAATTAATAAACAAAGTGACATATATGTTTTATCTAAATTGATAGAAGACTTTGGAAAATGGTCTTCAGCTAAAGTAAATTGTAAAAAAAGTGGGGCATTTTTATTAGGGGATTGGAATGAACGGAAACCAATTCTTCCTGAAGGTCTGAGTTGAAATAGGTAGGGTTGCAGAGATTATATATATTTTTTTTTTTTTTAGGAGATGATAATATCGTACAAAAAAAAATTGTGATGATTTATTACAAACAGTGAAAGGTCGTCTAGACAAATGGAAGTGGATTCTACCCAACCTGTCTTATAGGGGAAGAACACTTATTGTAAATAATTTGGTCGCTTTACTCTTTACTCTTATCCCGCTGAGGAGTGAGGTAGGCTGTTTTCTTTTCTCAAGTGTTGATGTGTAATAACGTTATGGAATAACGTTAGTGTAGGCCTATGTAAACCGCAAAAAGATGAATCGCATTTCTATAATATGACTCGCGTTTCTGTGAGATGAATGAAGGGTACATATTTGTAAAGACTGTTTTGCCTAAATATGAATCGCGCGTCTGTGTGTGAAAGAATAAACTGCTTTGCTATAGCCTACTGAGATGAGTAAAAATCGACTGGAATATGTTGAAATAAAATGTATTTGTATAAGCAACGTATTAAACAGTTTTTAGGCTACTGTAGAATATACTGCCACATCAAATAAGCTTTTGTTTAGCAATTTTTGCTTATATCAAACGTTTTATATATATATATATATATATATATATATATATATATATATATATATATATATATATATATATATATATATATATATATAAAATACTATTTTTGTCAAAAATAAAGTCATAGACTAAGATGTTAGATGTTCCAATGTTGGCTATATTCAAACTAATGAATACATGATAAAATGTAGGCCTATAATCTTTTTTTTTTTTACAAAGAAAGAGTACACTTGAAATATTGTTGAAATTGTAATTATTGTTGTAATTGTAACATTTTTAATAAAATAGCAAAACATATTTACAAGATAGATGTAAGCGAAATCTTAAATGGTCAATATAAGTCTAAATACATATTTTGTCCTTGCATTGTGGCTCAGTCAGTGTCACACCTGAATGAATGGCTCATTAGGCAGAGTCATTATGCAGAGTCATTATGCAGAGTGGGTGGGACATTGTAATCTAAGGTGTAATTCTACTCCTCCTCGCATATTGGCTTTCCAAGCAAAACCTGTTTTACACCATTTAAATCAATGTATTTTTTTTTTGTGAACGATAAAGCAAGACTATTTTCACATCATTTTGAAGCTAGAACTCAAAGGGACAACATCCATTAGTCAAAAGTCTTGTGGACATATATTTAATATGTGTTTTGTGGTCTTAATTCAGCAACTTTCATTTTAATTTTTTCCAATAACCACGCATAAACATTATTCTCTTAAAAATACAAACATCTACATACACGTTGCTCGCATATTATGGTAGCCCTGTTTGTGCTATATAGAGTGAATTTACACCTTAGCCATTAACCCTCAGAGGTCGGAGATCACGCCGGCGTGATCTGCTCGCTTTTTTCCTTATGAGTTGAATTGAGACCCAAAATACTCTTTTGACTTTGATTTTACAAAACAAGTTTCATACATCAATCGATTCTGTTAAATGTGTATTATTTTTGTGTATACTCACAATAAAAACAAAGTGTTGTGCTTTTTGCCAAATAAAGAAAAATAAACGTGATGCGAGTTCTGCCTTCTATCTGCCAGTGTCGTCCATTCTGAAACGCGTCCAAAAATGAACAATAACTCAGCGAATACTCAGTCAAACAGGCAAACAGACATACAGGCATGAAGCTTGAATTCTCTTCTCTTAAATGAAGTAATTTATATAAAAAACAAATATTCTCATGTTGTGAAATCTGTATTAAAAGAGAGCGTTTCCAGTCGACCTCATTAGAGCTAATTCAAATGTAATGTGACTCCGCCTACGGAGAGCGCGCACTATTCAAACGCAAATGAATGAGGCAATCCAAGCAAACCTGTGAACGCCCACATATCAGTTTATTCAGATCATTACTTTAACACCGTCTCAGCAGCGCTGTGAGCAATAACAATAATGAAAAAAGTACCTCAGAAGTGCGGGTATATCGAGGAGCGAGCTGAGGAATACTGTAAGTTTTTTTTCTTCTCACGTGAATCGGGTTTCTGTTTTTGATGAATGAACGGCAGAGATGCGCGCTGTTTACCACAGCTCGCAAAAAGACAGTTTAAATTTAAATCGCGTGTGTGAATGAATGAGGATGTTTTAGCAAACTGTATTACTATGAGTAAAAATCGACTGAAATATGTTGAAATAAAATGTAGGCTATTTGTACGTATTTGTACGTAGCAATACGTATTAAACTGCAATTTTATATGCCCTAATATTTCATAAAAAACAACGTTACAGTCAGGCGAAATATGAAAGACAACATTTTGTTGACTAGATTTGAGTACAGTTTTTACTGTAGAATATACTGCCACATAAGCTTTTGATGAAAAAAGTAGCCTACCTCAGAAGTGCGGGTATATCGAGGAGCGAGCTGAGGAATACTGTAAGTACCACAGCTCGCAAAAAGACAGTTTAAATTTAAATCGCGTGTGTGAATGAATTATGATGTTTTAGCAAACTGTATTACTATACTGAGATGAGTAAAAATCGACTGAAATATGTTGAAATAAAATGTAGGCTATTTGTATAAGCAATACGTATTAAACTGCAAATTAACATTTATATGCCCTAATATTTCATAAAAACAACGTTACAGTCAGGCGAAATATGAAAGACAACATTTTGTTGACTAGATTTGAGTACAGTTTTTACTGTAGAATATACTGAATATATATATCAAATAAGCTTTTGTTTAGCAATTTTTATATATATATATATATAATAAAGTCATCAACTAAGATGTTAGCTGTTCCAATTTTGGCTATATTCAAACTAATGAATACATAGATAGGCCTAAAATGTAGGCCTATAATCTTTTTTTTTTTTACAAAGAAAGAGTACACTTGAAATATTGTTGAAATTTTAATTATTGTTGTAATTGTAACCTTTTTAATAAAATAGCAAAACATATTAACAAGATAGATGTAAGCAAAATCTTAAATGGTCAATATAAGTCTTCTTCTAATTTTTTGTCCTTGCATTGTGGCTCAGTCAGTCAGAGTCACACCTGAATGAATGGCTAATTATGCAGAGTCATTATGCATAATGGGTGGGACATTTTGTATTCCAAGGTGTAAACCACTCCTCGTTCACGCCCACTCGCATAATGGCTTTCCAAGCAAAACCTGTTTTACATCAATTTAAATCAATGTATTGTTTTATCTGAACGATAAAGCAAGACTATTTTCACATAATTTTGAAGCCAGAACTCGAAGGAAGAACATCCATTTCTCAAAAGTCTTATTCATGCATATTTATTATGAGTTTTGAGGTCTTCTTTCAGTAACTTTAATTTTTAATTTTTTCAATAACCACGCATAAGCATTATTCTCTTAAAAATAAAAAAATATACATGCATGGTGATCACATATTTTGGTAGCCCTGTTTGTGCTATATAGAGTGAATTTACACCTTTGCCATTAACATGTTTATAAATAACTGAAAAAAGCACAAATGTCAGAGCATGTCAGAACACCTCCAGTGCCCAGAAAACACCTCAGACTCCAGAGGGTTAACATGTTTATAAATAACTGAAAAAAGCACAAATGTCAAGGCATGTCAGAACATCTCAAGGACCCCAAAAACAGCTTGGTCCCCAGAGTTAATTGCTGAGATCTTCACATATTTAATGTGAGTATATTTAAGTAATAAGACTGGTGATCCATCTAGAACAATCTTATTGTGTACCAAACAGGTCAGTCTTTGACAATATTTCTTTAATTAGAGATATTATATAGGCTTCCAAATTATTTAATATCAATTGTGGTGTGTTGTCTTCAGACCAAGAGTAAGCGTTGGATCAGGTTGAGCATGCTTATCTATGGAATGTTTTAGAAGCTTTTGGTTTTAATGAGAAGTTTTCAAACATGTGACATTGAGAGTGTTATTAAGTTTAATAGTGCTTTATGTGCTTCATTCGAGGTCAGTAGAGGTATTAGACAAGGATGTTCATTATCAGGAATGTTATATTCTCTTGTTATTCAACCACTTCTACAAACAATTAGGAAGAATTTAGATGGTTTTAGGATACCACTTTGTGATGTTAATTTTTTGTATATCAGCTTATGCCAACGACCTTATAATAATTAATAAACAAAGTGACATATATGTTTTATCTAAATTGATAGAAGACTTTGGAAAATGGTCTTCAGCTAAAGTAAATTGTAAAAAAAAGTGGGGCATTTTTATTAGGGGATTGGAATGAACGGAAACCAATTCTTCCTGAAGGTCTGAGTTGAAATAGGTAGGGTTGCAGAGATTTTTTTTTTATTTTTATTTTTTTTTAGGAGATGATAATATCGTACAAAAAAAAATTGTGATGATTTATTACAAACAGTGAAAGGTCGTCTAGACAAATGGAAGTGGATTCTACCCAACCTGTCTTATAGGGGAAGAACACTTATTGTAAATAATTTGGTCGCTTTACTCTTACGGCACAGACTGGTTTGTATTGATCCTCCAGTGAAATTGATGGCCGAGATTCAAGCGGATTTTGTTGACTTTTTTTGGGAGTATTCCATTTTTGCCCAAAGAAGAAGGGGGTCAACGAGTGGTTCATCTCCAGAGAAGGAGTGCAGCTTTCCAGTTGTGTTTTTACTCAGGACTGTTGGAAACCTTGGAATAGATAAATCAATTTTTTTAATGGACCCTAAGTGATTGAATATTTTAAAATTGTCGTCTTTTTATCAGCATCTTTTCAAGATTTGGATTTTTTTTTTTCATATTCAAAGGACTGAAAATTTTCATTCCATTTTTTGGTTGCTGAATGAACCCTTGATTTTAAGGCAAGACTGGATCTGTCTGCGACCAATTTTTTACCAGGATTCAATAAGATTTTACAAAACTCAGGTTCCCTTTCAGTCGCACGCGTTCGACGTAACATCGACCTGACGACATAATTTTCCCCCTAGTTTATACCTTGAAACACAAACACACTCACACATCTGTTCAATTCTACAGATCCACAAACATTCAGACAAAACACAATCCAACAGAGGAAACATCAGAGTACACTACATTACCAGCTGAGGTCGTCTCTGGTGTGACTGTTGTATCGGGGCTGATGATGTTAGTAACAGCTGAAAAATAATGACTAATGGTTAATACCAATGAGTCAACAAACACAAATAATACCAAGAGCTCATGAACACATAATTACCTGCACAGTATGCTGAATAGCGCACAGTTGTTCTAACCAGCTCATAGACATAATAATTGCCTGGACAGGCTTTGACTTTAATGGGAAAAAACAAACGGAGTTGCTAACTGTCTTACAATGAGCTAACTGTCTTACAATGACAGCTGTCAGTGTGAAAACCTTATCCAAGATGTTTTTGATAAATTTTGGACGCAGAAGGACCACCTCTCATTGAGGAGCATTCAAGTAGGACTTAAATATGCCATGGAGGGATAAAAGATTATAAAATAAATATGGTGGATAACAAGATTAATTTGGAAGCGAGGGTTTACAGATCACAAACAAGCGGGATAAGCCTCATGTTGCGGTCGTCACGATCGCAGAAAAACATTATCTAGGATCAACACTGTTCATTTATACCGCAGGGTAAGTTTAAATTAATTTACATTTAACTACACTGTTAACCCTTGCTGTAAAAAAAGGCCAAATTCTGACAATATCATACCATTTTCCATTAAAACAGTAATATACCTGTAGCGACTGCAAGGATGAACCAAACACAAACTAATCTTTAATTCAAACTTTCCACTTCCTGCCGAACAAAGGGTCAGATTTGGTCAGGACTTATCCTCATCAATCTTGTCATGGGGTCCAGGCGCCAACCAGTCTGGTTATTTAAAAGAGCCCCCAGCACTAACTGGTCAATGCTAGCTTTGTGGCCGAATACTGACTGGTTAAGAGAAAGACAGAGACCAAGGTCCCACACAGAGATCTCACATCCCAGGGTCAAATCACCAAATCCAGAGCCATAAGTCACCCATCCCGGCGCCAGTAAGGCTACAAAGAGAACTTTTTATGGCCCAAACGAACGGAAGAATTTGTCAATATGAGTTTTTTTTTAAAAGAATGAATGGTTCAGAGATGGCACAACTCAGTGCTCTGTCAAGATACCAGCAGATGTTGCTGGACCCCCACAACATTCCTGACCCCTCCCCCGTTAAGACCTCTGAATGACCAAACCAGAGTTCTCTTCTCTTCAAACCACAAGAACTGAGATTTTACCCATAACAATAAATAAAATCATTCCAGAACAGTTTTCGATGGACTTATGATCAAACATGGTGCAACTACATAATTCTTTGTTGTCTACAATATATGTGTGTGTCTAATATGCTTAGATCCCATATAATTCATGTAATTGTTATAACTATTAGATGCTTGAATGAAAGTGTGTCGTGTTTCATATCAGTATGATCGTATGCTCGTAATCCAAAAGATGGCTTGATTGAAATCTGTGTAAAATGTTTCGTATTCTTATAATAGTAACAATGTCTAAACTGTGGCCTCTGTACTCTCTGCTAGAGCTTGGAGAGTAAGGAGATCCCAGATACGATGAGACACATAAAGCCAGTGTCTAATTGGTCCGATCTCTTCAGGAGGTGGGACAAACTTTTGAGTTTAAAATCTTAGACCCGAAACAAAGCTCTCTCTCTATCTCTGTGCTCTCGCTCTCTGTGTTCACTCTCAAGAAACGCTCTGCTATCACTCTCAAGAGAGTTGGGCATAAAAAGATGAAGATCTAAATCAGACTAATAACCATGTAGCCGCGAAGAGACAACGAACCCAAATTAAGATCAGAAGAACGGGTTCAACAGCTTTATTCAAGCCGTCTTACTACTCTCATCTCAATTTTCTTTCTTTTCTGAGTTTTCCTTTCTTTTCCGATTGAAAGTCTCGGTTTTAAGTTAAGTTTTGCTGCAAAGTTTCGGTCCACGATTCACGGCTGCAACGCACGCTTTCAACTTCAAAGACTTTCATTCACCCGCCAGCACACCACGTGACTGGCCGCCCCATCTATTCAAGCATGAGGAGACCAGCCACGAACAAACTAGGGGAAACCCCCTTTGACGCTGACCAAAGGAATTCCCAAAAGGAACGCAAAAGACAAGCAAGTAACCTCCAGACTAAAAGCTGAACTGGTGTATTGATATCAATTTAATAACCTGTCTAAGAAACGATAGAAGGGTTAATTAATGATTGATGGTTCGTTCCAGGTCATGTCTTATGTGCATATAGAATCTTGAGATTTCATCATCTCACTCATCATCTCACTCTTTCCTCACTCTCTTCCTTTCTGCAACTCGTATGAATGTGTGTGTGCGTGTGTTTGTGTTAGATATTAGTTTTATGTGTTAGTATATAATCAATAAAATATTGTTTGTATTTGAAAAGAGAAGTATTACTTGTGTTTTGTGCTTACGAATTTATTGTCTTGAACTTCGATCTAAGTTACCTATGCTTTTACCCTTGATTTATTTCTTAATTTACTGCTAGCAGGGATTATTCTTTCTTGGCCAGGAAGATATTGTATTTCCTAAAGTTAATGATTGTTTATGCTTTCTGTTCATTGGATGAACTGATAAAATGATCATACTATTGATTCTGCTACAGTAAATTCTGAAAATAATTAAAATATAAATTATTGATCATAATCCGTTATGAATAATACTTAATTATATTTATATGGGCGTATAAACGCTACATACCGTAGAAAACAAAAGTAGCCTACAGGAATATACTGTAAACTAGCAGTGCTCAAAATCACACCCTATACCCTCATTCACTATTCCCTACATTAGTTCACTAATATAGTCCACTTTAATGAAAAGAAGTGAGTGAATTGAGACACTGATGAACACCTGATAAGCAGAAGCACTGAAGGACAGAGAAACAAGAACAGAAAAAAGAGAAAGACAAGAACTACAACTGACTTCCAGCCACCGAGTGTGAAAACAGTTTACAAACCAGTTTATGATTTATTTTATACATGTACAAAAGTTCTTGTTGAGAATTCACAGATATTTAGTTAATAATAAAGTTTGTTGTCACCATAATGGAGATCAGTATTTGCTTTAGTTGGTCTCTTGTCCCTTGACTTCTTAGTTACAATTCATCTCTCTCTGGCTGTAGTAACAGTGAGTTTATAAAACACATTTGTCATGGCAAGAAAGAGCCAAGAAGAAGATGATTGGCTTTTGTGATGATGCCATAATCATTCTGGACATGTCTGATTCTCTGATCTTTCCTGTATATATTATTTGAATTTATGGGTATTTCATATTTAGCATATATCTGTGAATCTACAACATGAAATCAATATTTCTGTAATCAGATCTTCTGAAGAATATCGCAATCATATAGTGCATTAAAACATTTTGAACTCCTGCTTGACTCAGACACACACAGACATCAACAATCAGCACATGAATCTCAACAATGGTGACAATCAAAAGTTTCATGTCGCAATGCATGCTGGGTTCCAGGATAATATAAAACTCCCAGCACGCACTGCGGCATGAATTAATATATATATATTGCCACCATTCTTGAGATTCATGTGCTAAATTGTGATATCTCTGTGTTTCTACAAGACTAAACACTAATGTTTTAGCATCAGCATCCCAACTAAAGCAAACACTGATCTCTATAATGGTGACAAACCAAACATTTTCAATTAAACATCTCAATAACAACTTCTGTAGATGTATGACAGAAATAAAGTCATACTGGTTAATAATAAGTATAATAATGTGTAATGGCTGGAAGTCAGTTGTAGTTCTTGTGTTTCTCTATTTTCTGTTCTAGTGTTCCTCTTTCCTTCAGTGATTCTGCTTGTTAACAGCAGGTGTTCATCACTAATGCTCAACAATCACTTACATATTCCCTTAATTATCTCACTGCAACACTGTCTCAATGTTACTTTTTACTCTTTGTAGTGTGGATTGTCCTGTGGGGTTAAAGGGTAAGGCACACCCACAAAATGTATTTTAACAGTAATAAACTGTAAGTTATAAAAACACTGTTGCCAGTAGTTTACTGTAAAAAAAAAAAATGTCTGGGTCACCAATGTGCAGAAGAGTAGAGCTTGTGCTCCAGGAGAAGATCTACAAACATTGATGATTTGCTGCATGTTGCTTTATTTAAAAGGCAGTGATTGTGTAGTTGCTGGTCCAGTGGAAATCTCTTTATTTACAAAAGTTTTGTTGTGGTTTCAAATGAAACTAGATGCGAAAGTTCATCGAGACAAACTTTAAGTTGCACAGCAAAATCCCCAGTGTTAAATTAACACTCCTCGGTGTACATATAGGTCCAACTACAGAGTGTTAAAAATTAACACTGAAGCAGTGTTGAAGTTAATGAGATAATTAAGTGATTAATTAAGTGATGATTGGCCATTAGTGGTGACACCTAATGTTAATAAGCAGAATCATTGAAGGAAAGAGAAACACAAGAGCTACAACTGACTTGGAGCCTTTACACATTATTGCACTTATTATTACCAGTTTGAGCCTTTATTTCTGTCATACATCTACAAAAGTTATTGAGATTCAGCCGAAGTTTACACGGTAATGTTTTATGAAATGTTTCATTTCGTTTTCTTTTTAGTCACCATTATGGTGGTCAGTGTTTGCTTTAGTTGGGGTCTTGACCCTTTTAACTATTTATTGTTTGTTTTTCTCTGACAGTTCCAATATTGTGTTTATAAAGCACTTTTGGTACGCCAAGAGAAAACCTGCTTGACATTATCATCATGTTATGACCTTATTCACTGATGACATTCAGAGTCAAAATCTATGACTTGATACATTTTATTAACGGTAATTTGTAGCCCTGAGATTTTACAGTTTGAGATTCAACAGCAATGTGAACAATTTTGAAAAAACTTTTGAGCGAAAACACAATTGTGTTTAAACACAGAGACATAAAGAATCAGCATATGAATCTCAACAATGGTGACAATATACAAACTAGTGACAAACAGATCATCTATGAACATCACAAAACTAAAGTCATAATAAAACAATAGCAAAAAAAAACAAACAGGAAAAAACAATGAAAATCAAAGGACAATTCAGCTGCATAATTTATTCATGCTGCAATGTATGATGTCAGCCAGGGATGCATTTTGATTGGTGGCTCCCATCATGCACTGCAACATGAAACATTTGTGTGATTGTCACCATTGTTGAGATTAATATGTAGATTCTTGATATCTGTGTGTGATTTAAAAATGTCGGATTATTTTAAACACTGCTGAAATTAACTATTGTATTTTATATGAAGAAATCATTTGAATATTAAATCATAATGCTGATTCAGTGAATCAAGACCGTACAGGATTGTAACTTCATCAGGTAAACATTATCATCATGACCTAGGCTTTGTTTCCCAAAAGTATTTTAAGCCAAACTTAAGCCAAACAATTGCAATAAATGATCTGTACAATCAAATTAGGCTTGCGATTGCTTTCGGGAAACAGCCAAAGTCATAGTTTCTCTTGCCACAACAAATGTGCTTTATACACACAGAGTTGGAGCAGCCAGAGAAAAACTAATGTTAAAAAGGAAAAGGTCAAGAGCCCAACTAAAGCAAACACTGACCACCATAATGGTGACATGAAACGAAACATTCCATAAAACATTACCATCTAAACTTCTGTTAAATCTAAATAAGACCGTGTGTAGATGTATGACAGAAATAAAGTCAAACTGGTAATATTAAGTGCAATAGTGTGTAATGACTCAAAGTCAGTAGTTCTTGTGTTTCTCTTTTTTCTGTTCTTCTTGTTTCTCTTTCCGTCAATGATTCTTATTAACATCAGGTGTCACCACTAATGGCTAATCATCACTTAATTAATCACTTAATTATCTCATTAACTTCAACACTGCTTCAGTGTTAATTTTTAACACTCTGTAGTTGGACCTATATGTACACCGAGGAGTGTTAATTTAACACTGGGGATTTTGCTGTGTGGCTTGAGAAAGTTTGGACCAGAACGTTTTTTGCTAGGCGGTTGCTAGGGTGTTCTGGGTAATTGCTCTGCTGTTGCTAGGCGGTTGCTAAGGTATTTTGGGTGGTTGCTAGGTGGTTGCTAGGGTGTTCTGAGTGGTTGCTAGGTGGTTGCTAGGGTGTTTTGGGTGGGTGCTACAGTATTCTGGGTGGTTGCTAGGCGGTTGCTAGGGTGTTCTGGGTGGTTGCTATGGTGTTGCTAGGTGGTTGCTAAGGTATTCTGGGTGGTTGCTAGGGTGTTCTGGGTGGTTGCTATGGTGTTGCTAGGCGGTTGCTAGGGTATTCTGGGTGGTTGCTAGCTGGTTGCTAGGGTGTTCTGGGTAGTTGCTATGGTGTTGCTAGGCGGTTGCTAAGGTATTCAGGGCGGTTGATATGGTGTTACTAGGTGGTTGGTAGTTGACACAGATGGTTATTATGGAGTTTTTATAGAGTTCTTAGCATGATCTTGGCATGATTTAGCACTTAACTAATCGCCATTAGCATGTAGCTATTTACTGCTAGCATGTGTAGCATGTTGGAAGTGCTGTTTGTTAGCATGAGTCAAAAGAGCCAAACCTCATCTCTATACGATGTTCTGATTCAGAGATATAGGTCTTGCAAAACAGTTGTTAGGGTACTCAAGTTTGGTTGCTATGGAGTTGCTTGGGAGCTGGAAGCTTTAAACTTAAGAAGTTTAAAGTGGTTTGAAGTTTACTCAGAGTTTATGAATTTAGAGTTTATAAGTGTATAAATTGATGAGTTTGTAAGTGTACAGGTTTTTGAGTTTAGAGTTTATAAGTTTAAATGAGTTTAGAGTTTATAAGTTTAAATGAGTTTAAGAGTTCAGAGTTTATTAATTTATGAGTTCATAAGTCTATGAATTCATGAGTTTAGAAGTTAAATAGTTTATATGAGTTTACAGTTTATACGTTTAAATGAAGTAAATTTAGTAGTTTGAAGTTTAAATTAGTTTAAAGTTCAAATTTGTTTGAAGTTTAATTTAGTTTGAAGCTTAAAGTAGTTTAAAGTTTAAAGTAGTTTAAAGTAGATAGATGAGTTTATTTGTTTAAATGAGTCTCAATGGCTCATATAGTATATAGAACGGCAGTTTGGTTTAGTCTTCAAGGTGTTTAGATTAAAATTTTTGGCGGTTGGTGAGTTTGAATCTGGATTTGAATTTTTTAGAACTCCCCAATGTAAGTCAATGGGAGTTTTTCCGAGTTTTGATCGGCATTTTTAGGAAAACCGTAAGTGCGATCAGTCTGAAAAGATATAGCAACTCGAGTCAGAACAGTTTAAAGGTCTGAGCCGAGTTTGGAGTATGTAGAGTTAAAGCTCTAGGAGGAGATCCATTTAGTTTTTTCAGTCTCAGAAGAATAATAACTAGATACGAAAATTTTTTGCTAGGCGGTTGCTAGGATGTTATGGGTGGTCGCTATGGTGTTGGTAGGCGGTTGCTATGGTATTCTTGGTGGTTTCTAGGCAGTTGCTAGGGTGTTCTGGGTGGTTGCTAGGATGTTTTGGGTGGTTGCTAGGGTCTTTTGGGTGGTTGCTAGGCGGTTGCTAGGGTGTTCTGGGTGGTTGCTAGGATGTTTTGGGTGGTTGCTGGGCGGTTGCTAAGATATTTTTGGTGGTTGCTAGGGTGTTTTGGGTGGTTGCTAGGCGGTTACTAGGGTCTCTGGGTGGTTGCTAGGGTCTTTTGGGTGGTTGCTAGGTGGTTGCTAGGATATTTTCGGTGGTTGCTAGGGGCTTTTGGGTGGTTGCTAGGCGGTTGCTAGGGTATTTTGAGTGGTTACTAGGGTGTTCTGGGTGGTTGCTAGGCGGTTGCTAGAGTCTTTTGGGTGGTTGCTAGGCAGTTGCTAGGGTATTTTAGGTGGTTGCTAGGGTGTTCTGGGTGGTTGTTAGGCTGTTTTGGGTGGTTGCTAGGGTATTCTGGGTGGTTGCTAGGCGGTTGCTAGGATATTTTGGGTGGTTGCTAGGGTGTTCTGGGTGGTTGCTAGGCGGTTGCTAGGGTGTTCTGGGTGGTTGTTAGGCAGTTGCTAGGGTGTTCTGAGTGGTTGCTATGGTGTTGCTAGGGTGTCCTAAGGTATTTTGGGTGGTTGCTAGGGTGTTCTGAGTGGTGGCTATGGTGTTACTAGGGTTTTTCAAGGTATTTTGGGTGGTTGCTAGGGTTTTCTGAGTGGTTGCTATGGTGTTGCTAGGGTGTCCTAAGGTATTTTGGGTGGTTGCTAGGGTGTTCCGAGTGGTTGCTATGGTGTTGCTATGGTGTTCTAAGGTATTTTGGGTGGTTGCTAGGGTGTTCTGGGTGGTTGCTATGGTGTTCTAAGGTATTTTGGGTGGTTGCTAGGATGTTCTGAGTGGTTGCTATGGTGTTGCTAGGGTGTTCTAATGTATTTTGGGTGGTTGCTAGGGTGTTCTGGGTGGTTGTTAGGCAGTTGCTAGGGTGTTCCGAGTGGTTGCTATGGTGTTCTAAGGTATTTTGGGTGGTTGCTAGGGTGTTCTGGGTGGTCGCTATGGTGTTCTAAGGTATTTTGGGTGGTTGCTAGGATGTTCTGAGTGGTTGCTATGGTGTTGCTAGGGTGTTCTAATGTATTTTGGGTGGTTGCTAGGGTGTTCTGGGTGGTTGTTAGGCAGTTGCTAGGGTGTTCTGAGTGGTTGCTATGGTGTTGCTAGTGTGTTCTAAGGTATTTTGGGTGGTTGCTAGGATGTTCTGGGTGGTTGCTAGGCGGTTGCTAGGGTGTTCTGGGTGGTTGTTAGGCAGTTGCTAGGGTGTTCTGAGTGGTTGCTATGGTGTTGCTAGGGTGTCCTAAGGTATTTTGGGTCGTTGCTAGGGTGTTCTGAGTGGTTGCTATGGTGTTGCTAGGGTGTCCTAAGTTATTTTGGGTGGTTGCTAGGGTGTTCTGAGTGGTTGCTATGGTGTTGCTATGGTGTTCTAAGGTATTTTGGGTGGTTGCTAGGGTGTTCTGGGTGGTTGCTAGGGTGTTCTAGGGTATTTTGGGTGGTTGCTAGGGTGTTCTGAGTGGTTTGCTATGGTGTTGCTATGGTGTTCTAAGGTATTTTGGGTGGTTGTTAAGGTTTTCTGGGTGGTTGTTAGGCAGTTGCTAGGGTGTTTTGAGTGGTTGCTATGGTATTCTGTGTGGTTGCTAGGGTGTTCTGGGTGGTTGCTATGGTGTCCTGGGTGGTTGCTAGGTGGTTGCAAAGGTATTTTGGGTGGTTGCTAGGGTGTTCTGGGTGGTTGCTATGCGGTTTCTAGGGTGTTCTCAGTGGTTGCTATGGTGTTCTAGGCGGTTACACACACACACACACACACACACGTTCACTAACTCACTCAGACACACACACACACACACACTCAGAGTTTGAGTTTAGAGTTTATAAGTGTATAAATTGATGAGTTTATAAGTGTACAAGTTTTTGAGTTTAGAGTTTATAAGTTTAAATGAGTTTAAGAGTTCAGAGTTTATTAATTTATGAGTTTAAGAGTTCATAAGTCTATGAATTCATGAGTTTATTAGTTAATTAGTTATTAAGTTTAAGTTAATTAGTTTATAAGTGTATGAGGTTAGAGTGTATTAGTTTAAATGAGTTTCATTGGCTAATATATAAATAGAACGGCAGTTTGGTTTAGTCTTCAAGGTGTTTAGATTTGAATTTTCGTCGGTTGGTGAGTTTGAATCTGGATTTGAATTTTTTAGAATGCCCAATGTTAAGTCAATGGGAGTTTTTCCAAGTTTTGATCGTCATTTTTAGGAAAACCGTAAGTCTGATCAGTTAGAAAAGATATAGCACACCGAGTCAGAACAGTCTGAGTGTCTGAGCCGAGTTTGGAGTATGTAGAGTTAAAGCTCTAGGCTGCATTCAATTTATATTTCTCAAGCCAACTTAATAAGTTTAAATAGGATTTCAGTAAGTTGGCTCTCTCAAGCCAACTTAATAAGTTCACAGTAATACTTTGCTCACGTTATTAATGCATTTTACATTTGAGTTAATACATTTAAATGACAGTTGGTCAATTTATGGCAGTCTGTTTCTGCAAGTGAAATTAGTTAACTCGAGTTTTAGTGCATTTTTACAGTAACATCCTGTAGATTACAGTAAATAACTGTACAATTAACAGTTAATTACTGGCAACAGTGTTGCCAGTATTTTACTGTAAAAAAAACTGGTAAGGTCGAACAGTGCAGTTTAATATGGAGAGGCACTCCCAGTCAATAATTTGATCTTTCAGTGATCTCACCATGAGCTCTCATGATACCTGTGATGTGTTCGCAATCTGAGTTTACAGTGAGCTAAAAGTGTATCCTCACAGCCCTCACTGTGTGCTCATGCTATAGTCATATAGCAACTATATTGGTCTGATTGGTTGAAGGACTATCCAATTGCGTTCAGAGTGAATTATTTGAATTATGCCCGTTGATCACACCTCTTGTATGGGATGATTATAGTCTCAAAAAGATTAACACGTGTAAGCACACTTATTAATGAACTTGATACATGTTGCAGAAATGTTTTATCCATGCCTTTCAACTTGCGTGTGCAAAATTCAAAATTGAATGAATGTGAAGCAATTTGTACAAATAGAGACATTTTTGTGAATACAAATGTTTTCCTTTGTATTAGTGTATCATAGTTTGCGCATGCAACACAGAAGATGTGCATGTGTGGATCAGGTGACACGCGTGCATTCATTGACGTCTCCTCTGAGTCAATCTCATTTGATTCATTTGGATTTTGAGACTTTCTTTTCGCGGTTTTTAAGCATTTCACAACCCACACACAAACAACTACAAATGAATAGGCCTGGTGCTAATTATTAATGTGTGCACAACTACCCATCTATTTGACAAATTCACAAATGTGCGTCACTACATTTAAACTAATACAATACAACTTGTGTGTGCAAAATCCAAAATCACATGAATGTGCAGCATTTTGTACAAATAGAGACATAGCTGTTAATACAAAACCTCGATCTTGTATTAATGTAGGCCAGAATTTGTGCATGCAACAAGTAAGATGTGCATTTGTGGATCAGGTGACACGCGTGCATTCATTGACTCGTTTCTGAGTCGATCCTATTTGATTCATTTGGATTTTGAGACTTTCATTTCGCAGGTTTCGCTTGCACGATCCACACACAGCTGTCTGAGAAAACCTGCTACCACTAGATGGCAGTATTCCGCTGAAACAGACAACGGCAGCATAATTAAGCGTTCTTCCCCATTTAAGACGCTTAATGAGAGTGATATTGAAGCACCAAATTTAGTACACAATATAGTCCTACCTTATTAATAAAGCATACTTTATAGAGGCAAACAGATTACATCAGATTATGAACAACACCCATAGAAAACCAACACTATAAAACGCTTAACGTGCAATCGCGCGATGCATGTTCAATAAGGTGTATTGGCTACTGAGTTTAAATATCACCGTCTTACTGCATTGACGTTAAGCTTTTTCTTTATAATATGCTCTATGGGAGGAAAACTATAGAGCCTACAGACAAGCGCCTATGAACGCGACGCGCGGCGTTTCATGTTAATGGCATTTCCCTTCCTGAGCCTGTAAAAAGAAGCTTAACATGAAATTCTGCAGTTGCGTTTAACTTTGCATGTGTATGGGAGAGAAACCGTCCGAGAGCGCAGTGAAGTAGCCTACATTTTAGGTTTGATATTCGCCGCATTTTCTAAAGGGACCATCTGCAAATTCCACTCACAGTCAAAAAATATAAACGTCCAGTCATTCATTCAAATTAATACTTCCAAGGTTGTGGTAAATGCCTAGTGGGCAGACTGACTTAGCCTACTGTATGTCCAGCCAATATCCCGATTGAACAGAACGATTTTTTAAATTAGCCTATGCTGTAAATTGTTTTTCTATTCATGTTACAAAGGTTGTAGTACGTTAGTGATAGTCAGGTGAAATGTTGCATTATTCACCTTTAGTAAGTCACCAAAAACCTGTTTGGTTAATTACAGTAATTTTTGTTTAAAAAAATATTGTTTACTGTAAATAGGCAAGGGCGGTATTTGGACAATTTCACCTGTAAGCCAGTCTAGTCACTAGGAACATACTACAGCCATTTTGAACATGAAAAAACCCTGCAGAATAAAGGCTACATAGCCTACAGTACATGAAGTAAAGTAAGAAAGTAATTAAGTACATTTTATTTATAAAGCACATTTAAACATAGCAGGGCTATCCAAAGTGCTGAACAAAGTAAAAACAAATAGAATAAAGCATAGAAACAACCAAACAGAACAGGCAGAAACAGCATCAGGAGATCATTAAAATGCTAGGGAATAAAAATAAGTTTTCAATTTAGATTTAAAAATAGCAATTTAAAAATGAAGGGAAGACTTGTCCAAATTTTACTTGTAAATCCGTCTTACAGGAACCTTCTACAAGCTTTGGAATTTGAAAATGTCTGTTTTTAAATATTTAAAGTAATTTGAATGAAAACAAATTATAGCCTACGTTTTAACGCAGTGGAATTGGCCGACGTTCCCTTGTGCATCACGAGCCGTGGTTAGCGCGTCAAAGCATTCTCATGTAGGCCTACAAATATGCAGCTACACACATAGGGCCAGTTGATTTTCAATTAATATTTCATGTCGATATACAATGGTTGCATATAGTTAAAATTAATCGTGCTATAGTAAGACTAGCCTATAACAATGGCTTAAGGGTCAAGGGAAAACACATGTAGGCCTACTGTGAAAATCGTCTTTAACATTTAAAAACAGACATTTTCAAATTCCAAAGCTTGTATACTATGTATATTATGTGTAGTCAGATAAAAAATAAGCATAATATGAACGCAACTGCGAAACATTTTTTTTTAACAGGAAGGAAAATGCCATTAACATGAAACGCCGCGCGTCGCGTTCATAGGCGCTTGTCTGTAGGCTCTATAGTTTTCCTCCCATAGAGCATATTATAAAGAAAAAGCTTAACGTCAGTGCAGTAAGACGGTGATATTTAAACTCAGTAGCCTATACACCTTATTGAACATGCAACGCGCGATTGCACGTTAAGCGTTTTATTGTGGTTTTCTATGGGTGTTGTTCATAATCTGATGTAATCTGTTTGCCTCTATAAAGTATGCTTTATTAATAAGGTAGGACTATATTGTGTACTAAATTTGGTGCTTCAATATCACTCTCATTAAGCGTCTTAAATGGGGAAGAACGCTTTATTATGCTGCCGTTGTCTGTTTTAGCAGAATACTGCCATCTAGTGGTAGCAGGTTTTCTCAGACAGCTGTGTGTGGATCGTGGATCGTGAAAGGCGAAACCTGCGAAACGAAAGTCTCAAAATCCAAATGAATCAAATAGGATCGACTCAGAAACGAGTCAATGAATGCACGCGTGTCACCTGATCCACAAATGCACATCTTACTTGTTGCATGCACAAATTCTGGCCTACATTAATACAAGATCGAGGTTTTGTATTAACAGCTATGTCTCTATTTGTACAAAATGCTGCACATTCATGTGATTTTGGATTTTGCACACACAAGTTGTATTGTATTAGTTTAAATGTAGTGACGCACATTTGTGAATTTGTCAAATAGATGGGTAGTTGTGCACACATTAATAATTAGCACCAGGCCTATTCATTTGTAGTTGTTTGTGTGTGGGTTGTGAAATGCTTAAAAACCGCGAAAAGAAAGTCTCAAAATCCAAATGAATCAAATGAGATTGACTCAGAGGAGACGTCAATGAATGCACGCGTGTCACCTGATCCACACATGCACATCTTCTGTGTTGCATGCGCAAACTATGATACACTAATACAAAGGAAAACATTTGTATTCACAAAAATGTCTCTATTTGTACAAATTGCTTCACATTCATTCAATTTTGAATTTTGCACACGCAAGTTGAAAGGCATGGATAAAACATTTCTGCAACATGTATCAAGTTCATTAATAAGTGTGCTTACACGTGTTAATCTTTTTGAGACTATAATCATCCCATACTCTTGTGCAGGAGAAAACACAGAGCAGACTCACCAGACTAATGTTCAATCTTAAAAGATTGAGCTTGGTCTGGTGATAGGCAGACTACACAAAGACTAGATACCCAGCATGCATTGCAGCATGAAGGTTTCGATCGTCACCATTGTTGAGATTCATAAGCTGATTCTTGATGTCTCTTTGTGTCTAAATGACACAGTAGTTCAAATGTTTGTGTCTTATTATGCAATTCAGATCCATTATAAATGATTATTACACTGTTGAATATCAAACTGTGTAATCTGAGGTCTATTATAATTTAAAATATCAATATCAAACAAAATAATAAAACATCAACATCTAAATCTCTATTAATTGCTGATATCTTCACATATTTAATGTGAATATATTTAAGTAATAGGACAGGTGATCCATCTAGAACAATCTTATTGTGTACCAAACAGGTCAATCTTTGACAATATTTCCTTATTAAGAGATATAATACAGGCTTCCAAATTATTTAATATCAATTGTGCTGTGTTGTCTTCAGACCAAGAGAAAGCGTTTGATCAGGTTGAGCATGCCTATCTATGGAATGTTTTAGAAGCTTTTGGTTTTAATGAGAAGTTTTCAAACATGTGACATTGAGAGTGTTATTAAGTTTAATAGTGCTTTATGTGCTTCATTCAAGGTCTGTAGAGGTATTAGACAAGGATGTTCATTATCAGGAATGTTATATTCTCTTGTTATTCAACCACTTCTACAAACAATTAGGAAGAATTTAGATGGTTTTAGGATACCAGTTTGTGATGTTAATTTTTGTATATCATCTTATGCCGACGACCTTATAATAATTAATAAACAAAGTGACATATATGTTTTATCTAAATTGATAGAAGACTTTGGAAAATGGTCTTCAACAAAAGTAAATAAATTGTAAAAAAAGTGGGGCATTTTTATTAGGGGATTGGAATGAAGGGAAACCAATTCTTCCTGAAGGTCTGAGTTGAAATAGGTAGGGTTGGAGAGATTTATTAAGTTGGCTTGAGAGAGCCAACTTACTGAAATCCTATTTAAACTTATTATTAAGTTGGCTTGAGAGAGCCAACTTACTGAAATCCTATTTAAACTTATTATTATTAAGTTGGCTTGAGAGAGCCAACATATTGAAATCCTATTTAAACTTATTATTATTATTATTATTATTATTATTATTAATGGTGCTTGCTGAAAGCAAGGCATCATTAGTGTTCTCTTGCATACTTATTATTCTTCTTATTAGTGGTGCTTGCTGAAAGCAAGGCATCACTATTGTTATTGCTCATACTTATTAATGGTGCTTCATTAGTTCATTATCATTAGTGTTCTCTTGCATACTTATTAGTGGTGCTTTTTTAAAAGCATCACTATTGTTATTGCTCATACTTATTAGTGGTGCTTGCTGAAAGCAAGGCATCACTATTGTTATTGCTCATACTTATTAATGGTGCTTGCTGAAAGCAAGGCATCATTAGTGTTCTCTTGCATACTTATTATTCTTCTTATTATTATTCTGGACAAAGTTTGGCGCGAAACTCGCCCCGCACCGTTTGTCTCAGACCCCTGAGTGAGGTGTCAAATCGACCGGCTCATTAAGGAGAGGTGTGCTATGACTTTTATAAGTGATCGGGGGTGCGGTGTTCGCCCCAGGGGCGAAAAAGCGGCCAAAAAAGTCCCATTGACTTAACATTGCGACGAACTTTGACCACACGTAGCTCTGAGCGAGGATTTCGCAGAAACGTGTGATTTGCCACATTTGAAGAGGCTGACAGGCTCTGTAAGAACATACCTCACAATGGGGTAAAAGTTGCACCCCTGGGGGGCAGGAGCGTCCCAAAGTTGCCCCATTGACTTACTATGGGGAAGGAATGTCCCGTGAAACACACATGCTTTTCCTACTATGGTAAATTGCATAGGGATTTTGTATTGAACGTAGCTCTGGATCACAGTGTCAGAGAGACAAGGGGGCGGGCTCATTTTACTCAGACGGCCAGTCAGTCTCTAAGGATCATTGTAAAGCTATCAAGCCACGCCCTAGCAACCATTTAGAGCCCCTTAGCAACAAGTCCCATAGACTTACATTGAAAGAGATCAAAGGGATATCTCTGGACTGAATTGTCATAGAAACATGGGGGTGGTCTCAGTTGACTCGGGGCAGCAAACAGCCAATCATGAATCACCTCAACACTTCCTAGCCCCTCCCTAGCAACCATTGTTGAGCACCTTAGCAACCAAAATCCAAAGAGGGATATCTTCCATTCTGAATGTCACAGAGGCATGGGAGTTGGTTTATATCATTCATAGTGACAAGCAGCCTTTGCAGTTTCATCATTGGCAGCTGCCAAGCAACTCCATAGCAACCAAACAGAGTACCCTAGCAACCATTTTACAAGACCTTTATCTCTGCATCAGAACATCATAAAGAGATGGGGTTAAGACAAGTTTGACTCAGGGCAGCAAACAGCCATTCATGAGACACCACAACACTTGCTAGCCCCGTCCTAGCAACCATTGTCAAGCACCTTAGCAACCAAAATCCATAGAGGGATATCTTTCATTCTGAATGTCACAGAGGAATGGAAGTTGGTTTATATCATTCATACTGACAAGCAGCCTTTAGAGTTTCATGATTGGCAGCTGCCAAGCCACTCCCTAGCAACCAAACAAAGTACCTTAGCAACCATTTTGCAAGACCTATTTCTCTGCATCAGAACATCGTATAGAGATGGGGCTTGGCTCTTTTGACTCATGCTAGCAAAGAGGAATTCCAACATGCTACACATGCTAGCTGTGAATAGCTACATGCTAATAGCAATTAGGTAAGTGCTAATCATGCCAAGAAAATGCTAAGAACTCCAATAGTAATCATCTGTGACAACTACCAACCACTTAGTAACACCATAGTAACCACCCATAATACCTTAGCAACCACCCTGAACACCCTAGCAACTGCATAGCAACTCCCTAGCAACCACCTAAAATACCCTACTAACCATCTAGCAACACCATAGCAACCACCCAGAACACCCTAGCAACTGCCTAGCAACGCCCTAGCAACCACCCAGAATACCCTAGCAACTGCCTAGCAACGCCCTAGCAACCACCAAGAATACCCTAGCAACCGCCTAGCAACCACCCAGAATACCCTAGCAACCGCCTAGCAACACCATAGCAAACACCCAGAATACCCTAGCAACTGCCTAGCAACACCCTAGCAACCGCCTAGCAACACCATAGCAACCACCCAGAACACCCTAGCAACTGCCTAGCAACGCCATAGCAACCACCCAGAACACCCTAGCAACTACCCAGAATACCCTAGCAACCGCCTAGCAACACCATAGCAACCCCCCAGAATACCCTAGCAACTGCCTAGAAACGCCCTAGCAACCACCCAGAATACCCTAGCAACGCCCTAGCAACCACCCAGAATACCCTAGCAACCGCCTAGCAACGCCATAGCAACCCACCAGAATACCCTAGTAACGCCCTAGCAACCACCCAGAACACCCTATAAACTGCCTAGCAACGCCATAGCAACCACCCAGAAAACCCTAGCAACTGCCTAGCAACGCCCTAGCAACCACCAATAATACCCTAGCAACCACCCAGAATACCCTAGCAACCGCCTAGCAACACCATAGCAACCCCCCAGAATACCCTAGCAACTGCCTAGCAACGCCCTAGCAACCACCAATAATACCCTAGCAACCACCCAGAATACCCTAGCAACCGCCTAGCAACACCATAGCAACCACCAATAATACCCTAGCAACCACCCAGAATACCCTAGCAACTGCCTAGCAACGCCCTAGCAACCACCAATAATACCCTAGCAACCACCCATAATACCCTAGCAACCGCCTAGCAACACCATAGCAACCCCCCAGAATACCCTAGCAACACCCTAGCAACCACCTGAACAACACGAATAAGCCTTATCTCAGCACCAGAACATCGTACAGACATGTTTGTTGGCTCGTATGCAATCATGTACCACATTCTATCAACCGAGTGGCGAGTTTTGCCACTGCAAGCACCATTTCACATTTTCTTCAGGAAATGTACATTCTAGTTAGTGGTGCTTGCTGAAAGCAAGGCATCACTATTGTTATTGCTCATACTTATTATTATTATTATTATTCTGGACAAAGTTTGGCGCGTAACTCGCCCCGCACCGTTTGTCTCAGACCCATGAATGAGGTGTCAAATCGACCGGCTCATTAAGGAGAGGTGTGCTATGACTTTTATAAGCGATCGGGGGTGCGGTGTTCACCCCAGGGGCAAAAAAGCGGCCAAAAAAGTCCCATTGACTTAACATTGCGACGAACTTTGACCACACGTAGCTCTGAGCGAGGATTTCGCAGAAACGTGTGATTTGCCACATTTGAAGAGGCTGACAGGCTCTGTAAGAACATACCTCACAATGGGGTAAAAGTTGCACCCCTGGGGGGCAGGAGATGCCCAAAATTGCCCCATTGACTTACTATGGGGAAGGAACGTCCCGTGAAACACACATGCTTTTCCTACTATGGTAAATTGCATAGGGACTTTGTATTGAACGTAGCTCTGGATCACAGTGTCATAGAGACAAGGGGGAGGGCTCATTTTACTCAGACGACCAATCAGTCTCTCAGGATCATTGTGAAGCTATCAAGCCACGCCCTGGCAACCATTTAGAGCCCCTTAGCAACAAGTTCCATAGACTTCCATTGAAAGAGTTTAAAGAGATATCTCCAGACTGAATTGTCATAGAAACATGGGGGTGGTCTCATTTGACTCGGGGCAGCAAACAGCCAATCATGAATTACCTCAACACTTCCAAGCCCCTCCCTAGCAACCATTGTCGAGCACCTTAGCAACCAAAATCTAAAGAGGGATATCTTCCATTCTGAATGTCACAGAGGCATGGGAGTTGGTTTATATCATTCATAGTGACAAGAAGCCTTTGGAGTTTCATGATTGGCAGCTGAAAAGCCACTCCCTAGCAACCAAACAGAGTACCCTGGCAACAAAAATCCAAAGAGGGATATCTTCCATTCTGAATGTCGCAGAGGCATGGGAGTTGGTTTATATCATTAATACTGACAAGCAGCCTTTGGAGTTTCATGATTGGCAGCTGACAAGCCACTCCCTAGCAACCAAACAGAGTACCCTAGCAACCAAAATCCAAAGAGGCATATCTTCCATTCTGAATGTCGTAGAGGCATGGGAGTTGGTTTATATCATTCATACTGACAAGCAGCCTTTGGAGTTTCATGATTAGCAGCTGATAAGCCACTCCCTACCAACCAAACAGAGTACCCTAGCAACCAAAATCCAAAGAGGGATATCTTCCATTCTGAATGTCACAGAGGCATGGGAGTTGGTTTATATCATTCATACTGACAAGAAACCTTTGGAAATTCATCATTGGCAGCTGCCAAACCACTCCATAGCAACCAAACAGAGTACCCTAGTAACCGTTTAGCAAAATGTATATCTCTGCATCAGAACATCGTATAGAGATGTGAGTTGGTTTATATCATTCATACTGACAAGAAGCCTTTGCAGTTTCATCATTAGTAGCTGCCAAGCAACTCCATAGCAACCAAACAGAGTACCCTAGCAACCATTTTACAAGACCTACATCTCTGCGTCAGAATATTGTATAGAGATGGGGGGTTGGCTCATTAGTTTCAGTTGTAAAACAGTCTGTAAATATCACCATGGTAACTGTGTATTCACACCCTAGCAACCATTTAGAGACACCTAGCAACCATATTGCAACATATAGAAGCCATATTTCAGCTCCACAACATCGTACAGACATGGTTGTTGGCTGGTATGCAATCATGTACAACACCCTAGCAACCGAGTGGCGAGTTTTGCCACTGCAAGCACCACTTCACATTTTCTTCAGGAAATGTACATTCTAGTTATTATTATTATTCTTATTATTCCGGACAAAAGTTTGGCGCGAAACTCGCCCCGCACCATTTGTCACAGACCCCTGAGTGAAGTGTCAAATCGACCGGCTCATTGAGGAGAGGTGTGCTATGACTTTTCTAAGCGATCGGGTGTACGATGTTCGCACAGCGGACGAAAAAGCGGCCAAAAAAGTCCCATTGACTTTACATGGGGAGTTCTAAAAATATTTGAATCCCAACCGACGTTTTCACACACACACCACTCCAAAGGGCCTGACACCCCTGCGTCTCTCCCTCTCTCTCTCCCTCAGAGGATTTATATTATCAAGCAGCCAATAAGTAATGGCCTAAAATCTTCATAGCCACACCCTAGCAACCAGTTTCAGCACCCTAGCAACCACTAAGAGCTCCCTAGCAACCACCCTAAACCAAAAAAAAAATATTTTTTACATTTTTTTTATTTTTTAAAGCAATTTTACTCTCGTGGCCTTGCGATATCGCTCCATGCTTGTGCCTATTCGGCCATAGGCACGAGGCCGCAGGCCTCGTGCCGTACTGAAGGCACTCGTTATTAAAGATTTTAAGAACTCTATAAAAACTCCATAGTAACCATATTTGACAACTACCAACCACCTAGTAACACCATAGCAACTAACAATAACACCTTAGCAACCACCCTGAACACCCTAGCAACGTCTAGAAATGCTCTAGTAACTACAAAAAACTCTAGCAAGCACCCAGAACACCCTAGCAACTGCCTAGCAACCACCTAGAACACCTAGCAACTGCCTAGCAACCACCCAGAACACATAGCAACCACCCAGAACACCCTAGCAACTGCCTAGCAATGCCCTAGTATCCACCAAGAATAACATAGCAACTGCCTAGCAACACCATAGCAACCACCCAGAACACCCTAGCAACCACCTAGCAACGCCCTAGCAACCACCAAGAATACCCTAGCAACTGCCTAGCAACCACCAAGAATACCCTAGCAACTGCCTAGCAACCACCCAGAACACCTTAGCAACTGCCTAGCAACACTATAGCAACCACCCAGAACACCCTAGCAACCACCTGGCAACAGCATCTAGCTAAAAACATGCTGGCAACATGCTAATCAAGCTAGCATCATGCTAGCAACATGCTAATCATGCTAGCAAACATGCTAATCAAGCTAGCATCATGCTAGCAACATGCTAATCATGCTAACATTATGCTACCAACATGCTAATAAAGCTAGCATCATGCTAACAACATGCTAATCAAGCTAGCATAATGCTAACATCATGCTAATCAAGCTAGCATCATGCTAGCAACATGCTAATCATGCTAGCATTATGCTAGCAACATGCTAATCATGCTAGCATCATGCTAGCAACATGCTAATAATGCTAGCATTAGGCTACCAACATGCTAATAAAGCTAGCATCATGCTAAAAACATGCTAATCAAGCTAGCATAATGCTAGCATCATGCTAATCAAGCTAGCATCATGCTAGCAACATGCTAATCATGCTATCATAATGCTAGCAACATGCTAATCATGCTAGCATCATGCTAGCAACATGCTAATCAAGCTAGCATCATGCTAGCAACATGCTAATCATGTTAGCATCATGCTAACAATATGCTAATCAAGCTAGCATCATGCTAGCAACATGCTAATCATGCTAGCATTATGCTAACAACATGTTAATCAAGCTAGCAACATGCTAATCATGCTAGCATTATGCTAGCAAAATGCTAATCAAGCTAGCATCATACTAGCAACATGCTAATCATGCTAGCAAAACATGTTAGCAACATGCTAATAAAGCTAGCATAATGCTAGCAACATGCTAATCATGTTAGCATCTAGCTAAAAACATGTTAGCAAAATGCTAATCATGCTAGCATCTTGTTAAAAGCATGCTAGCAACATGCTAATCATGCTAACAACATGCTAATCATGCTAGCATCATTCTAACAACATGTTAATCATAGTAAATCATGCTGGAATGTGGTAAATCGTAATAAATCATCTTAGAATCATGGTAAATCGTGGTAAATAATGCTAAAACGTGGTATCTCATGGTATCACAACATGGTAATTGTGTTAGCATCTGCCCAGTGGCGAATTTTGCCACTGCAAGCACCACTTCACATTTTCTTCAGGAAATGTACATTCTAGTTATTCTTATTATTATTATTCTGGACAAAGTTTGGCGCGAAACTCGCCCCGCACCGTTTGTCACAGACCCCTGAGTGAAGTGTCAAATCGACCGGCTCATTGAGGAGAGGTGTGCTATGACTTTTCTAAGCGATCGGGTGTACGATGTTCGCACAGCGGACGAAAAAGCGGCCAAAAAAGTCCCCATTGACTTTACATTGGGCATTCTAAAAATATTTGAATCCCAACCGACGTTTTCACACACAAACCACTCCAAAGGGCCTGACAGCCCTGCGTCTCTCCCTCTCTCTCTCCCTCAGAGGATTTATATTATCAAGCAGCCAATAAGTAATTTCCTTAAATCTTCATAGCCACACCCTAGCAACCAGTTTTAGCACCCTAGCAACCACTAAGAGCTCCCTAGCAACCACCCTAAACCAAAAAAAATTTTTTTTTTAATTTTTTTGTATTTTTTAACGCAATATTACACTCGTGGCCTTGCGATATTGCTCCATGCTTGTGCCTATTCAGCCATAGGCACGAGGCCGCAGGCCGAGTGCCGTACTGAAGGCACTCGTTATTAAAGATTTTAATAACTCTATAAAAACTCCATAGTAACCATCTTTGACAACTACCAACCACCTAGTAACAAAATAGCAACTACCAAAAATACCTTAGCAACCATCCTGAACACCCTAGCAACGTCTAGAAACGCTCTAGTAGATCATAGAAACACCAAGGTGGTCTCGTTTCACTCAGGGCATCAAATGGCCAATCATGAATCACCTCAACACTTCCTAGCCCCTCCCTAGCAACCATTGTCGAGCACCTTAGCAACCAAAATCCTAGAGGGATATCTTCTATTCTGAATGTCACAGAGGCATGGAAGTTGGTTTATATCATTCATAGTAACAAAAAGCCTTTGCAGTTTCATCATTGGCAGCTGTCAAGGAAATCCATAGCAACCAAACAGAGAACCCTAGCAACCAAAATCCAAAGAGGGATATCTTCCATTCTGAATGTCACAGAGGCATGGGAGTTGGTTTATATCATTCACAGTGACAAGAAGCCTTTGCAGTTTCATCATTGGCAGCTGCCAAGCCACTCCTTAGCAATCAAACAGAGGACCCTAACAACCGTTTATCAAGACCCATGTCTCTGCATCAGAACATCGTATAGAGATGGGGGTTGGCTGTTTTGTTTTGGTTGGGAAACAGTCTGTAACTATCACCATGGTAACTGAATTCACACCTAGCAACCATACTGCAACATATAGAAGCCATATTTCTGCTCCACAACATCGTACAGACATAGTTGTTGGCTCGAATGCAATCATGTACAACACCCTAGCAACCAAGTGGAGAGTTTTGCCACTGCAAGCACCACTTCACATTTTCTTCAGGAAATGTACATTCTAGTTATTATTCTTATTTTTATTCTGGACAAAGTTTGGCGCGAAACTCGCCCCGCACCGTTTGTCTCAGACCACTGAGTGAGGCATCAAATCGACCGGCTCATTAAGGAGAGGTGTGCTATGACTTTTCTAAGCGATCGGGTGTACGATGTTCGCACAGCGGGCAAAAAAGCGGCCAAAAAAGTCCCATTGACTTTACATTGGGAGTTCTAAAAATATTTGAATCCCAACCGACGTTTTCACACACACAGACTCCAAAGGGCCTGACACCCCTGCGTCTCTCCCTCTCTCTCTCCCTCAGAGGATTTATATTATCAAGCAGCCAATAAGTAATGGCCTAAAATCTTCATAGCCACACCCTAGCAAACAGTTTCAGCACCCTAGCAACCACTAAGACCTCCCTAGCAACCACCCTAAACCAAAAAAAAATGTTTTTTACATTTTTTTGTATTTTTTAACGCAATATTACACTCGTGGCCTTGCGATATTGCTCCATGCTTGTGCCTATTCGGCCATAGGCACGAGGCCGCAGGCCGAGTGCCGTACTGAAGGCACTCGTTATTAAAGATTTTAATAACTCTATAAAAACTCCATAGCAACCATCTTTGACAACTACCAACCACCTAGTAACACCATAGCAACTAAAAAAAATACCTTAGCAACCATCCTGAACACCCTAGCAACGTCTAGAAACGCTCTAGTAACCACCAAAAATACCGTAGCAACCACCCAGAACACCCTAGCAACTGTCTAGCAACCCCCCAGAACACCTAGCAACTGCCTAGCAACCACCCAGAACACCCTAGCAACTGCCTAGCAACGCCCTAGCATCCACCCAAAATACCATAGCAACTGCCTAGCAACACCATAGCAACCACCCAGAACACCCTAGCAACCACCAAGAATACCCTAGCAACGCCCTAGCAACCACCCAGAATACCCTAGCAACCACCTAGCAACACCATAGCAACCACCCAGAATACCCTAGCAACTGCCTAGCAACGCCCTAGCAACCACCCAGAATACCCTAGCAACCGCCTAGCAATGCCCTAGCAACCACCCAGAATACCCTAGCAACCAGCTAACAACACCATAGCAACCACCCAGAACACCATAGCAACCGCCTAGCAACACCATAGCAACCACCCAGAATACCCTAGCAACACCATAGCAACCACCCAGAACAGCCTAGCAAACACCTAGCAACACCCTAGCAACCACCAAGAATACCCTAGCAACTGCCTAGCAACCACCCAGAATACCCTAGCAACCGCCTAGCAACACCATAGCAACCACCAAGAATACCCTAGCAACCGCCTAGCAACCACCCAGTATACCCTAGCAACCACCTAGCAACACCATAGCAACCACCCAGAACACCCTAGCAACGCCCTAGCAACCGTTTAGAGCCACATATAAACCATATTGCAACATATAGAAGCTATATTTCAGCTCCACAACATCGTACAGACATGGTTGTTGGCTCGTATGCAATCATGTACAACACCCTAGCAACCGAGTGGAGAGTTTTGCCACTGCAAGCACCATTTCACATTTTCTTCAGGAAATGTACATTCTAGTTATTCTTCTTCTTCTTCTTATTGTTCTGGACAAAAGTTTGGCGCGTAACTCGCCCCGCACCGTTTGTCTCAGACCCATGAATGAGGTGTCAAATCGACCGGCTCATTGAGGAGAGGTGTGCTATGACTTTTATAAGCGATCGGGGGTGCGGTGTTCACCCCAGGGGCGAAAAAGCGCCCAAAAAAGTCCCATTGACTTAACATTGCGACGAACTTTGACCACACGTAGCTCTGAGCGAGGATTTCGCAGAAACGTGTGATTTGCCACATTTGAAGAGGCTGACAGGCTCTGTAAGAACATACCTCACAACGGGGTAAAAGTTGCACCCCTGGGGGGCAGGAGATGCCCAAAGTTGCCCCATTGACTTACTATGGGGAAGGAACGTCCCGTGAAACACACATGCTTTTCCTACTATGGTAAATTGCATAGGGACTTTGTATTGAACGTAGCTCTGGATCACAGTGTCATAGAGACAAGGAGGAGGGCTCATTTTACTCAGACGACCAATCAGTCTCTCAGGATCATTGTGAAGCTATCAAGCCACGCCCTAGCAACCATTTAGAGCCCCTTAGCAACAAGTTCCATAGACTTCCATTGAAAGAGTTCAAAGAGATATCTCCAGACTGAATTGTCATAGAAACATGGGGGTGGTCTCATTTGACTTGGGGCAGCAAACAGCCAATCATGAATCACCTCAATACTTCCAAGCCCCTCCCTAGCAACCATTGTCGAGCACCTTAGCAACCAAAATCCAAAGAGGGATATCTTCCATTCTGAATGTCACAGAGGCATGGGAGTTGGTTTATATCATTCATACTGACAAGAAGCCTTTGGAGTTTCATCATTGGTAGCTGCCAAGTAACTCCATAGCAACCAAACAGAGTACCCTAGCAACCAAAATCCAAAGAGGCATATCTTCCATTCTGAATGTTACAGAGACATGGGAGTTGGTTTATATCATTCATACTGACAAGAAGTCTTTGGAGTTTCATGATTGGCAGCTGACAAGCCACTCCCTAGCAACCAAACAGAGTACCCTAGCAACCAAAATCCAAAGAGGGATATCTTCCATTCTGAATGTCGCAGAGGCATGGGAGTTGGTTTATATCATTCATACTGACAAGCAGCCTTTGGAGTTTCATGATTGGCAGCTGACAAGCCACTCCCTAGCAACCAAACAGAGTACCCTAGCAACCAAAATCCAAAGAGGGATATCTTCCATTCTGAATGTCACAGAGGCATGGGAGTTGGTTTATATCATTCATACTGACAAGAAGCCTTTGGAATTTCATCATTGGCAGCTGCCAAGTAACTCCATAGCAACCAAACAGAGTACCCTAGCAACCAAAATCCAAAGAGGGATATCTTCCATTCTGAATGTCGCAGAGGCATGGGAGTTGGTTTATATCATTCATAGTGACAAGAAGCCTTTGGAGTTTCATGATTGGCAGCTGACAAGCTACTCCCTAGCAACCAAACAGAGTACCCTAGCAACCGTTTAGCAAAACGTATATCTCTGCATCAGAACATCGTATAGAGATGGGAGTTGGTTTATATCATTCATACTGACAAGAAGCCTTTGCAGTTTCATCATTAGCAGCTGCCAAGCAACTCCATAGCAACCAAACAGAGTACCCTAGCAACCATTTTACAAGACCTACATCTCTGCATCAGAATATTGTATAGAGATGGGGGTTGGCTCATTAGTTTCAGTTGTAAAACAGTGTGTAAATATCACCATGGTAACTGTGTATTCACATCCTAGCAACCATTTAGAGCCACCTAGCAACCATATTGCAACATATAGAAGCCATATTTCAGCTCCACAACATCGTACAGACATGGTTGTTGGCTCGTATGCAATCATGTACAACACCCTAGCACCTTACCGAGTGGCGAGTTTTGCCACTGCAAGCACCACTTCACATTTTCTTCAGGAAATGTACATTCTAGTTATTATTATTATTCTGGACAAAAGTTTGGCGCGTAATGCGCCCCGCACCGTTTGTCACTGGCTCCTGAGTGAGGTGTCAAATCGACCGGCTCATTGAGGAGAGGTGTGCTATGACTTTTCTAAGCGATCGGGTGTACGATGTTCGCACAGCGGACGAAAAAGCGGCCAAAAAAGTCCCCATTGACTTTACATGGGGAGTTCTAAAAATATTTGAATCCCAACCGACGTTTTCACACACACAGACTCCAAAGGGCCTGACACCCCTGCGTCTCTCCCTCTCTCTCTCCCTCAGAGGATTTATATTATCAAGCAGCCAATAAGTAATGGCCTAAAATCTTCATAGCCACACCCTAGCAACCAGTTTCAGCACCCTAGCAACCACTAAGAGCTCCCTAGCAACCACCCTAAAACCAAAAAAAAATGTTTTTTTCATTTTTTTGTATTTTTTAACGCAATATTACACTCGTGGCCTTGCGATATTGCTCCATGCTTGTTGAGTGCCGTACTGAACCACCCAGAACACCCTATTCGGCCATAGGCACGAGGCCGCAGGCCGAGTGCCGTACTGAAGGCACTCTCAACCACCCAGAACACCCTAGCAACTGCTTTTTTTAAAAAAATTAAAGCAATATTACACTCGTGGCCTTGCGAAATTGCTCCATGCTTGTGCCTATTCAGCCATAGATTATAGATTATGCCGTACATAAGGCACTCGCAACCACCCAGAACATCCTAGCAACTGCCTAGCAACCACCAAGAAAACCTAGCAACTGCCTAGCAACCACCCAGAACACTCTAGCAACTGCCTAGCAACACCCTAGCATCCACCCAGAATACCATAGCAACTGCCTAGCAACACCATAGCAACCACCCAGAACACCCTAGCAACCACCTATTAACTGCCTAGCAACCACCAAGAATATACTAGCAACTGCCTAGCAACCACCAAGAATACCCTAGCAACTGCCTAGCAACCACCCAGAATACCCTAGCAACTGCCTAGCAACACCATAGCAACCACCCAGAATACCCTAGCAACCACCTAGCAACACCATAGCAACCACCCAGAATACCCTAGCAACTGCCTAGCAACGCCCTAGCAACCACCCAGAATACCCTAGCAACCACCTAGCAACACCATAGCAACCACCCAGAATACCCTAGCAACCACCTAGCAACACCATAGCAACCACCCAGAATACCCTAGCAACCACCTAGCAACGCCCTAGCAACCACCAAGAATACCCTAGCAACCGCCTAGCAACCACCCAAAATACCCTAGCAACCGCCTAGCAACACCATAGCAACCACCAAGAATACCCTAGCAACCGCCTAGCAACCACATAGAATACCATAGCAACCGCCTAACAACACCATAGCAACCACCCAGAAAACCCTAGCAACTGCCTAGCAACGCCCTAGCAACCACCCATAATACCCTAGCAACCGCCTAGCAACACCATAGCAACCACCCAGAATACCCTAGCAACACCATAGCAACCACCCAGAACAGCCTAGCAACCACCTAGCAACGCCCTAGCAACCACCAAGAATACCCTAGCAACCGCCTAGCAACACCATAGCAACCACCAGGAATACCCTAGCAACCGCCTAGCAACCACCCAGTATACCCTAGCAACCCTAGCAGTGAATAGCTACATGCTAATAGCGATTAGTTAAGTGCTATATCATGCCAAGATCATGCTAAGAACTCTATAAAGACTCCATAGTAACCATCTGTGACAACTACCAACCACCTAGCAACACCATAGCAACCACCCAGAACACCCTAGCAACCGCCTAACAATACCATAGCAACCACCCAGAACACCCTAGCAACTGCCTAGCAACCACCCAGAATACCCTAGCAACCACCTAGCAACACCATAGCAACCACCCAGAACACCCTAGCAACCGCCTAGCAACCACCCAGAACACCCTAGCAAACAACCAGAATACCCTAGCAACCACCTAGTAACACCATAGCAACCACCCAGAACACCCTAGCAACCACCCAAAACACCCTAGCAACCAACCAGAATACCCTAGCAACCGCCTAGCAACCACTCAAAACACCTTAGCAACCACCTAGCAACCACCCAGAACACCCTAGCAACCGCCTAGCAACACCATAGCAACCACCCAGAACACCCTAGCAACCGCCTAGCAACCACCCAAAATACCTTAGCAACCGCCTAGCAACACCATAGCAACCACCCAGAACACCCTAGCAACCGCCTAGCAAAAAAACGTTCTGGTCCAAACTTTCTCATGCCAACTTAAAGTTTGTCTCGACGAACTTTTGCATCTAGTTATTAATGGTGCTTGCTGAAAGCAAGGCATCATTAGTGTTCTCTTGCATACTTATTAATGGTGCTTGCTGAAAGCAAGGCATCATTAGTGTTCTCTTGCATACTTATTAATGGTGCTTGCTGAAAGCAAGGCATCATTAGTGTTCTCTTGCATACTTATTATTATTCTTATTTTTATTCTGGACAAAGTTTGGCGCGAAACTTGCCCCGCACCGTTTGTCACAGACCTATGAGTGAAGTGTCAAATCGACCGGCTCATTGAGGAGAGGTGTGCTATGACTTTTCTAAGCGATCGGGTGTACGATGTTCGCACAGCGGACGAAAAAGCGGCCAAAAAAGTCCCATTGACTTAACATTGGGCATTCTAAAAATATTTGAATCCCAACTGCCGTTTTCACACACACAGACTCCAAAGGGCCTGACAGCCCTGCATCTCTCCCTCTCTCTCTCCCTCAGAGGATTTATATTATCAAGCAGCCAATAAGTAATGGCCTAAAATCTTCATAGCCACACCCTAGCAACCAGTTACAGCACCCTAGCAACCACTAAGAGCTCCCTAGCAACCACCCTAAACCAAAAAAAAACATTTTTTTTATTTTTTTTTATTTTTTAAAGCAATTTTACTCTCGTGGCCTTGCGATATAGCTCCATGCTTGTGCCTATTCGGCCATAGGCACGAGGCCGCAGGCCGAGTGCCGTACTGAAGGCACTCGCAACCACCCAGAACACCCTATTCGGCCATAGGCACGAGGCCGGAGGCCGAGTGCCGTACTGAAGGCACTCGCAACCACCCAATACACCCTAGCAACTGCCTAGCAACCACCCACAACACCCTAGCAACGTCTAGAAATGCTTTAGTAACCACCAAAAAACTCTAGCAACCACCCTGAACACCCTAGCAACTGCCTAGCAACCACCCAGAACACCTAGCAACCACCTAGAACACCCTAGCAACTGCCTAGCAACCACCCAGAACACCTAGCAATGTCTAGAAATGCTCTAGTAACCACCCAGAACACCCTAGCAACTGCCTAGCAACCACCTAGAACACCCTAGCAACTGCCTAGCAACGCCCTAGCATCCACCCAGAATACCATAGCAACTGCCTAGCAACACCATAGCAACCACCTAGAACACCCTAACAACCACCAAGAATACCCTAGCAACTGCCTAGCAACCACCAAGAATACCCTAGCAACTGCCTAGCAACACCATAGCAACCACCCAGAACACCCTAGCAACCACCAGGCAACAGCATCTTGCTAAAAACATGCTAGCAAAATGCTAATCATGCTAGCATCATGTTAGCAACATGCTAATCAAGCTAGCAACATGCTAGCAACATGATAATCATGTTAGCATCATGCTAGCAACATGCTAATCATGCTAGCATTATGCTACCAACATGCTAATCAAGCTAGCATCATGCTAGCAACATGCTAATCAAGCTAGCATAATGCTAGCAACATGCTAATCATGTTAGCATCTAGCTAAAAACATGCTAGCAAAATGCTAATCATGCTAACATCTTGTTAAAAGCATGCTAGCAAAATGCTAATCATGTTAGCATCATGCTATCAACATGCTAATCAAGCTAGCATCATGCTAGCAACATGCTAATCAAGCTAGCATCATGTTAACAACATGTTATTCAAGCTAGCATAATGCTAGCAACATGCTAATCCTGTTAGCATCTAGCTAAAAACATGTTAGCAAAATGCTAATCATGTTAGCATCTTGTTAAAAGCATGTTAACAACATGCTAATCATGCTAGCATCTTGTTAAAAGCATGCTAGCAACATGCTAATCATGCTAGCATCTTGTTAAAAGCATGTTAGCAACATGCTAATCATGCTAGCATCATCCAACTAACATGCTAATCATAGTAAATCATGCTGGAATGTGGTAAATCGTAGTAAATCATCTTAGAATCATGGTAAATCGTGGTAAATAATGCTAAAACGTGGTATCTCATGGTATCACAACATGGTAATTGTGTTAGCATCTGCCCAGTGGCGAATTTTGCCACTGCAAGCACCACTTCACATTTTCTTCAGGAAATGTACATTCTAGTTAATGGTGCTTGCTGAAAGCAAGGCATCATTAGTGTTCTCTTGCATACTTATTATTCTTCTTATTATTATTCTGGACAAAGTTTGGCGCGAAACTCGCCCCGCACCGTTTGTCTCAGACCCCTGAGTGAGGTGTCAAATCGACCGGCTCATTAAGGAGAGGTGTGCTATGACTTTTATAAGTGATCGGGGGTGCGGTGTTCGCCCCAGGGGCGAAAAAGCGGCCAAAAAAGTCCCATTGACTTAACATTGCGACGAACTTTGACCACACGTAGCTCTGAGCGAGGATTTCGCAGAAACGTGTGATTTGCCACATTTGAAGAGGCTGACAGGCTCTGTAAGAACATACCTCACAATGGGGTAAAAGTTGCACCCCTGGGGGGCAGGAGCGTCCCAAAGTTGCCCCATTGACTTACTATGGGGAAGGAATGTCCCGTGAAACACACATGCTTTTCCTACTATGGTAAATTGCATAGGGATTTTGTATTGAACGTAGCTCTGGATCACAGTGTCAGAGAGACAAGGGGGCGGGCTCATTTTACTCAGACGGCCAGTCAGTCTCTAAGGATCATTGTGAAGCTATCAAGCCACGCCCTAGCAACCATTTAGAGCCCCTTAGCAACAAGTCCCATAGACTTACATTGAAAGAGATCAAAGGGATATCTCTGGACTGAATTGTCATAGAAACATGGGGGTGGTCTCAGTTGACTCGGGGCAGCAAACAGCCAATCATGAATCACCTCAACACTTCCTAGCCCCTCCCTAGCAACCATTGTTGAGCACCTTAGCAACCAAAATCCAAAGAGGGATATCTTCCATTCTGAATGTCACAGAGGCATGGGAGTTGGTTTATATCATTCATAGTGACAAGCAGCCTTTGCAGTTTCATCATTGGCAGCTGCCAAGCAACTCCATAGCAACCAAACAGAGTACCCTAGCAACCATTTTACAAGACCTTTATCTCTGCATCAGAACATCATAAAGAGATGGGGTTAAGACAAGTTTGACTCAGGGCAGCAAACAGCCATTCATGAGACACCACAACACTTGCTAGCCCCGTCCTAGCAACCATTGTCAAGCACCTTAGCAACCAAAATCCATAGAGGGATATCTTTCATTCTGAATGTCACAGAGGAATGGAAGTTGGTTTATATCATTCATACTGACAAGCAGCCTTTAGAGTTTCATGATTGGCAGCTGCCAAGCCACTCCCTAGCAACCAAACAAAGTACCTTAGCAACCATTTTGCAAGACCTATTTCTCTGCATCAGAACATCGTATAGAGATGGGGCTTGGCTCTTTTGACTCATGCTAGCAAAGAGGAATTCCAACATGCTACACATGCTAGCTGTGAATAGCTACATGCTAATAGCAATTAGGTAAGTGCTAATCATGCCAAGAAAATGCTAAGAACTCCAATAGTAATCATCTGTGACAACTACCAACCACTTAGTAACACCATAGTAACCACCCATAATACCTTAGCAACCACCCTGAACACCCTAGCAACTGCATAGCAACTCCCTAGCAACCACCTAAAATACCCTACTAACCATCTAGCAACACCATAGCAACCACCCAGAACACCCTAGCAACTGCCTAGCAACGCCCTAGCAACCACCCAGAATACCCTAGCAACTGCCTAGCAACGCCCTAGCAACCACCAAGAATACCCTAGCAACCGCCTAGCAACCACCCAGAATACCCTAGCAACCGCCTAGCAACACCATAGCAAACACCCAGAATACCCTAGCAACTGCCTAGCAACACCCTAGCAACCGCCTAGCAACACCATAGCAACCACCCAGAACACCCTAGCAACTGCCTAGCAACGCCATAGCAACCACCCAGAACACCCTAGCAACTACCCAGAATACCCTAGCAACCGCCTAGCAACACCATAGCAACCCCCCAGAATACCCTAGCAACTGCCTAGAAACGCCCTAGCAACCACCCAGAATACCCTAGCAACGCCCTAGCAACCACCCAGAATACCCTAGCAACCGCCTAGCAACGCCATAGCAACCCACCAGAATACCCTAGTAACGCCCTAGCAACCACCCAGAACACCCTATAAACTGCCTAGCAACGCCATAGCAACCACCCAGAAAACCCTAGCAACTGCCTAGCAACGCCCTAGCAACCACCAATAATACCCTAGCAACCACCCAGAATACCCTAGCAACCGCCTAGCAACACCATAGCAACCCCCCAGAATACCCTAGCAACTGCCTAGCAACGCCCTAGCAACCACCAATAATACCCTAGCAACCACCCAGAATACCCTAGCAACCGCCTAGCAACACCATAGCAACCACCAATAATACCCTAGCAACCACCCAGAATACCCTAGCAACTGCCTAGCAACGCCCTAGCAACCACCAATAATACCCTAGCAACCACCCATAATACCCTAGCAACCGCCTAGCAACACCATAGCAACCCCCCAGAATACCCTAGCAACACCCTAGCAACCACCTGAACAACACGAATAAGCCTTATCTCAGCACCAGAACATCGTACAGACATGTTTGTTGGCTCGTATGCAATCATGTACCACATTCTATCAACCGAGTGGCGAGTTTTGCCACTGCAAGCACCATTTCACATTTTCTTCAGGAAATGTACATTCTAGTTATTATTATTATTCTTATTATTCCGGACAAAAGTTTGGCGCGAAACTCGCCCCGCACCATTTGTCACAGACCCCTGAGTGAAGTGTCAAATCGACCGGCTCATTGAGGAGAGGTGTGCTATGACTTTTCTAAGCGATCGGGTGTACGATGTTCGCACAGCGGACGAAAAAGCGGCCAAAAAAGTCCCATTGACTTTACATGGGGAGTTCTAAAAATATTTGAATCCCAACCGACGTTTTCACACACACACCACTCCAAAGGGCCTGACACCCCTGCGTCTCTCCCTCTCTCTCTCCCTCAGAGGATTTATATTATCAAGCAGCCAATAAGTAATGGCCTAAAATCTTCATAGCCACACCCTAGCAACCAGTTTCAGCACCCTAGCAACCACTAAGAGCTCCCTAGCAACCACCCTAAACCAAAAAAAAAATATTTTTTACATTTTTTTTATTTTTTAAAGCAATTTTACTCTCGTGGCCTTGCGATATCGCTCCATGCTTGTGCCTATTCGGCCATAGGCACGAGGCCGCAGGCCTCGTGCCGTACTGAAGGCACTCGTTATTAAAGATTTTAAGAACTCTATAAAAACTCCATAGTAACCATATTTGACAACTACCAACCACCTAGTAACACCATAGCAACTAACAATAACACCTTAGCAACCACCCTGAACACCCTAGCAACGTCTAGAAATGCTCTAGTAACTACAAAAAACTCTAGCAAGCACCCAGAACACCCTAGCAACTGCCTAGCAACCACCTAGAACACCTAGCAACTGCCTAGCAACCACCCAGAACACATAGCAACCACCCAGAACACCCTAGCAACTGCCTAGCAATGCCCTAGTATCCACCAAGAATAACATAGCAACTGCCTAGCAACACCATAGCAACCACCCAGAACACCCTAGCAACCACCTAGCAACGCCCTAGCAACCACCAAGAATACCCTAGCAACTGCCTAGCAACCACCAAGAATACCCTAGCAACTGCCTAGCAACCACCCAGAACACCTTAGCAACTGCCTAGCAACACTATAGCAACCACCCAGAACACCCTAGCAACCACCTGGCAACAGCATCTAGCTAAAAACATGCTGGCAACATGCTAATCAAGCTAGCATCATGCTAGCAACATGCTAATCATGCTAGCAAACATGCTAATCAAGCTAGCATCATGCTAGCAACATGCTAATCATGCTAACATTATGCTACCAACATGCTAATAAAGCTAGCATCATGCTAACAACATGCTAATCAAGCTAGCATAATGCTAACATCATGCTAATCAAGCTAGCATCATGCTAGCAACATGCTAATCATGCTAGCATTATGCTAGCAACATGCTAATCATGCTAGCATCATGCTAGCAACATGCTAATAATGCTAGCATTAGGCTACCAACATGCTAATAAAGCTAGCATCATGCTAAAAACATGCTAATCAAGCTAGCATAATGCTAGCATCATGCTAATCAAGCTAGCATCATGCTAGCAACATGCTAATCATGCTATCATAATGCTAGCAACATGCTAATCATGCTAGCATCATGCTAGCAACATGCTAATCAAGCTAGCATCATGCTAGCAACATGCTAATCATGTTAGCATCATGCTAACAATATGCTAATCAAGCTAGCATCATGCTAGCAACATGCTAATCATGCTAGCATTATGCTAACAACATGTTAATCAAGCTAGCAACATGCTAATCATGCTAGCATTATGCTAGCAAAATGCTAATCAAGCTAGCATCATACTAGCAACATGCTAATCATGCTAGCAAAACATGTTAGCAACATGCTAATAAAGCTAGCATAATGCTAGCAACATGCTAATCATGTTAGCATCTAGCTAAAAACATGTTAGCAAAATGCTAATCATGCTAGCATCTTGTTAAAAGCATGCTAGCAACATGCTAATCATGCTAACAACATGCTAATCATGCTAGCATCATTCTAACAACATGTTAATCATAGTAAATCATGCTGGAATGTGGTAAATCGTAATAAATCATCTTAGAATCATGGTAAATCGTGGTAAATAATGCTAAAACGTGGTATCTCATGGTATCACAACATGGTAATTGTGTTAGCATCTGCCCAGTGGCGAATTTTGCCACTGCAAGCACCACTTCACATTTTCTTCAGGAAATGTACATTCTAGTTATTCTTATTATTATTATTCTGGACAAAGTTTGGCGCGAAACTCGCCCCGCACCGTTTGTCACAGACCCCTGAGTGAAGTGTCAAATCGACCGGCTCATTGAGGAGAGGTGTGCTATGACTTTTCTAAGCGATCGGGTGTACGATGTTCGCACAGCGGACGAAAAAGCGGCCAAAAAAGTCCCCATTGACTTTACATTGGGCATTCTAAAAATATTTGAATCCCAACCGACGTTTTCACACACAAACCACTCCAAAGGGCCTGACAGCCCTGCGTCTCTCCCTCTCTCTCTCCCTCAGAGGATTTATATTATCAAGCAGCCAATAAGTAATTTCCTTAAATCTTCATAGCCACACCCTAGCAACCAGTTTTAGCACCCTAGCAACCACTAAGAGCTCCCTAGCAACCACCCTAAACCAAAAAAAATTTTTTTTTAAATTTTTTTGTATTTTTTAACGCAATATTACACTCGTGGCCTTGCGATATTGCTCCATGCTTGTGCCTATTCAGCCATAGGCACGAGGCCGCAGGCCGAGTGCCGTACTGAAGGCACTCGTTATTAAAGATTTTAATAACTCTATAAAAACTCCATAGTAACCATCTTTGACAACTACCAACCACCTAGTAACAAAATAGCAACTACCAAAAATACCTTAGCAACCATCCTGAACACCCTAGCAACGTCTAGAAACGCTCTAGTAGATCATAGAAACACCAAGGTGGTCTCGTTTCACTCAGGGCATCAAATGGCCAATCATGAATCACCTCAACACTTCCTAGCCCCTCCCTAGCAACCATTGTCGAGCACCTTAGCAACCAAAATCCTAGAGGGATATATTCTATTCTGAATGTCACAGAGGCATGGAAGTTGGTTTATATCATTCATAGTAACAAAAAGCCTTTGCAGTTTCATCATTGGCAGCTGTCAAGGAAATCCATAGCAACCAAACAGAGAACCCTAGCAACCAAAATCCAAAGAGGGATATCTTCCATTCTGAATGTCACAGAGGCATGGGAGTTGGTTTATATCATTCACAGTGACAAGAAGCCTTTGCAGTTTCATCATTGGCAGCTGCCAAGCCACTCCTTAGCAATCAAACAGAGGACCCTAACAACCGTTTATCAAGACCCATGTCTCTGCATCAGAACATCGTATAGAGATGGGGGTTGGCTGTTTTGTTTTGGTTGGGAAACAGTCTGTAACTATCACCATGGTAACTGAATTCACACCTAGCAACCATACTGCAACATATAGAAGCCATATTTCTGCTCCACAACATCGTACAGACATAGTTGTTGGCTCGAATGCAATCATGTACAACACCCTAGCAACCAAGTGGAGAGTTTTGCCACTGCAAGCACCACTTCACATTTTCTTCAGGAAATGTACATTCTAGTTATTATTCTTATTTTTATTCTGGACAAAGTTTGGCGCGAAACTCGCCCCGCACCGTTTGTCTCAGACCACTGAGTGAGGCATCAAATCGACCGGCTCATTAAGGAGAGGTGTGCTATGACTTTTCTAAGCGATCGGGTGTACGATGTTCGCACAGCGGGCAAAAAAGCGGCCAAAAAAGTCCCATTGACTTTACATTGGGAGTTCTAAAAATATTTGAATCCCAACCGACGTTTTCACACACACAGACTCCAAAGGGCCTGACACCCCTGCGTCTCTCCCTCTCTCTCTCCCTCAGAGGATTTATATTATCAAGCAGCCAATAAGTAATGGCCTAAAATCTTCATAGCCACGCCCTAGCAAACAGTTTCAGCACCCTAGCAACCACTAAGACCTCCCTAGCAACCACCCTAAACCAAAAAAAAATGTTTTTTACATTTTTTTGTATTTTTTAACGCAATATTACACTCGTGGCCTTGCGATATTGCTCCATGCTTGTGCCTATTCGGCCATAGGCACGAGGCCGCAGGCCGAGTGCCGTACTGAAGGCACTCGTTATTAAAGATTTTAATAACTCTATAAAAACTCCATAGCAACCATCTTTGACAACTACCAACCACCTAGTAACACCATAGCAACTAAAAAAAATACCTTAGCAACCATCCTGAACACCCTAGCAACGTCTAGAAACGCTCTAGTAACCACCAAAAATACCGTAGCAACCACCCAGAACACCCTAGCAACTGTCTAGCAACCCCCCAGAACACCTAGCAACTGCCTAGCAACCACCCAGAACACCCTAGCAACTGCCTAGCAACGCCCTAGCATCCACCCAAAATACCATAGCAACTGCCTAGCAACACCATAGCAACCACCCAGAACACCCTAGCAACCACCAAGAATACCCTAGCAACGCCCTAGCAACCACCCAGAATACCCTAGCAACCACCTAGCAACACCATAGCAACCACCCAGAATACCCTAGCAACTGCCTAGCAACGCCCTAGCAACCACCCAGAATACCCTAGCAACCGCCTAGCAATGCCCTAGCAACCACCCAGAATACCCTAGCAACCAGCTAACAACACCATAGCAACCACCCAGAACACCATAGCAACCGCCTAGCAACACCATAGCAACCACCCAGAATACCCTAGCAACACCATAGCAACCACCCAGAACAGCCTAGCAAACACCTAGCAACACCCTAGCAACCACCAAGAATACCCTAGCAACTGCCTAGCAACCACCCAGAATACCCTAGCAACCGCCTAGCAACACCATAGCAACCACCAAGAATACCCTAGCAACCGCCTAGCAACCACCCAGTATACCCTAGCAACCACCTAGCAACACCATAGCAACCACCCAGAACACCCTAGCAACGCCCTAGCAACCGTTTAGAGCCACATATAAACCATATTGCAACATATAGAAGCTATATTTCAGCTCCACAACATCGTACAGACATGGTTGTTGGCTCGTATGCAATCATGTACAACACCCTAGCAACCGAGTGGAGAGTTTTGCCACTGCAAGCACCATTTCACATTTTCTTCAGGAAATGTACATTCTAGTTATTCTTCTTCTTCTTCTTATTGTTCTGGACAAAAGTTTGGCGCGTAACTCGCCCCGCACCGTTTGTCTCAGACCCATGAATGAGGTGTCAAATCGACCGGCTCATTGAGGAGAGGTGTGCTATGACTTTTATAAGCGATCGGGGGTGCGGTGTTCACCCCAGGGGCGAAAAAGCGCCCAAAAAAGTCCCATTGACTTAACATTGCGACGAACTTTGACCACACGTAGCTCTGAGCGAGGATTTCGCAGAAACGTGTGATTTGCCACATTTGAAGAGGCTGACAGGCTCTGTAAGAACATACCTCACAACGGGGTAAAAGTTGCACCCCTGGGGGGCAGGAGATGCCCAAAGTTGCCCCATTGACTTACTATGGGGAAGGAACGTCCCGTGAAACACACATGCTTTTCCTACTATGGTAAATTGCATAGGGACTTTGTATTGAACGTAGCTCTGGATCACAGTGTCATAGAGACAAGGAGGAGGGCTCATTTTACTCAGACGACCAATCAGTCTCTCAGGATCATTGTGAAGCTATCAAGCCACGCCCTAGCAACCATTTAGAGCCCCTTAGCAACAAGTTCCATAGACTTCCATTGAAAGAGTTCAAAGAGATATCTCCAGACTGAATTGTCATAGAAACATGGGGGTGGTCTCATTTGACTTGGGGCAGCAAACAGCCAATCATGAATCACCTCAATACTTCCAAGCCCCTCCCTAGCAACCATTGTCGAGCACCTTAGCAACCAAAATCCAAAGAGGGATATCTTCCATTCTGAATGTCACAGAGGCATGGGAGTTGGTTTATATCATTCATACTGACAAGAAGCCTTTGGAGTTTCATCATTGGTAGCTGCCAAGTAACTCCATAGCAACCAAACAGAGTACCCTAGCAACCAAAATCCAAAGAGGCATATCTTCCATTCTGAATGTTACAGAGACATGGGAGTTGGTTTATATCATTCATACTGACAAGAAGTCTTTGGAGTTTCATGATTGGCAGCTGACAAGCCACTCCCTAGCAACCAAACAGAGTACCCTAGCAACCAAAATCCAAAGAGGGATATCTTCCATTCTGAATGTCGCAGAGGCATGGGAGTTGGTTTATATCATTCATACTGACAAGCAGCCTTTGGAGTTTCATGATTGGCAGCTGACAAGCCACTCCCTAGCAACCAAACAGAGTACCCTAGCAACCAAAATCCAAAGAGGGATATCTTCCATTCTGAATGTCACAGAGGCATGGGAGTTGGTTTATATCATTCATACTGACAAGAAGCCTTTGGAATTTCATCATTGGCAGCTGCCAAGTAACTCCATAGCAACCAAACAGAGTACCCTAGCAACCAAAATCCAAAGAGGGATATCTTCCATTCTGAATGTCGCAGAGGCATGGGAGTTGGTTTATATCATTCATAGTGACAAGAAGCCTTTGGAGTTTCATGATTGGCAGCTGACAAGCTACTCCCTAGCAACCAAACAGAGTACCCTAGCAACCGTTTAGCAAAACGTATATCTCTGCATCAGAACATCGTATAGAGATGGGAGTTGGTTTATATCATTCATACTGACAAGAAGCCTTTGCAGTTTCATCATTAGCAGCTGCCAAGCAACTCCATAGCAACCAAACAGAGTACCCTAGCAACCATTTTACAAGACCTACATCTCTGCATCAGAATATTGTATAGAGATGGGGGTTGGCTCATTAGTTTCAGTTGTAAAACAGTGTGTAAATATCACCATGGTAACTGTGTATTCACATCCTAGCAACCTTTTTAAACATTTAGAGCCACCTAGCAACCATATTGCAACATATAGAAGCCATATTTCAGCTCCACAACATCGTACAGACATGGTTGTTGGCTCGTATGCAATCATGTACAACACCCTAGCACCTTACCGAGTGGCGAGTTTTGCCACTGCAAGCACCACTTCACATTTTCTTCAGGAAATGTACATTCTAGTTATTATTATTATTCTGGACAAAGTTTGGCGCGAAACTCGCCCCACACCGTTTGTCACAGACCCCTGAGTGAAGTGTCAAATCGACCGGCTCAATGAGGAGAGGTGTGCTATGACTTTTCTAAGCGATCGGGTGTACGATGTTCGCACAGCGGACGAAAAAGCGGCCAAAAAAGTCCCCATTGACTTTACATTGGGCATTCTAAAAATATTTGAATCCCAACCGACGTTTTCACACACACAGACTCCAAAGGGCCTGACACCCCTGCGTCTCTCCCTCTCTCTCTCCCTCAGAGGATTATATTATCAAGCAGCCAATAAGTAATGGCCTAAAATCTTCATAGCCACACCCTAGCAACCAGTTTTAGCACCCTAGCAACCACTAAGAGCTCCCTAGCAACCACCCTAAACCAAAAAAAAATTTTTTTTACATTTTTTTGTATTTTTTAACGCAATATTACACTCGTGGCCTTGCGATATTGCTCCATGCTTGTGCCTATTTGGCCATAGGCACGAGGCCGCAGGCCGAGTGCCGTACTGAAGGCACTCGTTATTAAAGATTTTAATAACTCTATAAAAACTCCATAGTAACCATCTTTGACAACTACTAACCACCTAGTAACACCATAGCAACTACCAATAATACCTTAACAACCATCCTGAACACCCTAGCAACGTCTAGAAACGCTCTAGTAACCACCAAAAATACCGTAGCAACCACCCAGAACACCCTAGCAACTGTCTAGCAACCCCCCAGAACACCTAGCAACTGCCTAGCAACCACCCAGAACACCATAGCAACTGCCTAGCAACGCCCTAGCATCCACCTAAAATACCATAGCAACTGCCTAGCAACACCATAGCAACCACCAAGAACACCCTAGCAACCACCTAGCAACGCCCTAACAACCACCAAGAATACCCTAGCAACGCCCTAGCAACCACCCAGAATACCCTAGCAACTGCCTAGCAACACCATAGCAACCACCCAGAATACCCTAGCAACCACCTAGCAACACCATAGCAACCACCCAGAATACCCTAGCAACTGCCTAGCAACGCACTAGCAACCACCCAGAATACCCTAGCAACCGCCTAGCAACACCATAGCAACCACCCAGAATACCCTAGCAACCACCTAGCAACACCATAGTACCAACCAGAAAAGCCTAGCAACCACCTAGCAACGCCCTAGCAACCACCAAGAAGACCCTAGCAACCGCCTAGCAACCACCCAAAATACCCTAGCAACCGCCTAGCAACACCATAGCAACCACCAAGAATACCCTAGCAACCGCCTAGCAACACCATAGCAACCACCCAGAACACCCTAGCAACTGCCTAGCAACACCCTAGCAACCACCCAGAACACCATAGCAACCACCCAGAATACCCTAGCAACCGCCTAGCAACACCATAGCAACCACCAAGAATACCCTAGCAACCGCCTAGCAACACCATAGCAACCACCCAGAACACCCTAGCAACTGCCTAGCAACACCCTAGCAACCACCCAGAACACCATAGCAACCACCCAGAATACCCTAGCAACCGCCTAGCAACACCATAGCAACCACCAAGAATACCCTAGCAACCGCCTAGCAACCACATAGAATACCCTAGCAACCGCCTAACAACACCATAGCAACCACCCAGAATACCCTAGCAACTGCCTAGCAACGCCCTAGCAACTACCCATAATACCCTAGCAACCGCCTAGCAACACCATAGCAACCACCCAGAATACCCTAGCAACACCATAGCAACCACCCAGAACAGCCTAGCAACCACCTAGCAACGCCCTAGCAACCACCAAGAATACCCTAGCAACCGCCTAGCAACCACCCAGAATACCCTAGCAACCGCCAAGCAACACCATAGCAACCACCAGGAATACCCTAGCTACCGCCTAGCAACCACCCAGTATACCCTAGCAACCGCCTAGCAACACCATAACAACCACCCAGAACACCCTAGCAACTGCCTAGCAACACCATAGCAACCACCCAGAATACCCTAGCAACGCCCTAGCAACCACCCATAATACCCTAGCAACTGCCTAGCAACACCATAGCAACCACCCAGAATACCCTAGCAACCGCTTAGCAACACCATAGCAACCACCCAGAACAGCCTAGCAACCACCTAGCAACGCCCTAGCAACCACCAAGAATACCCTAGCAACCGCCTAGCAACCAACCAGAATACCATAGCAACCGCCTAGCAACGCCCTAGCAACCGTTTAGAGCCACATATAAACCATATTGCAACATATAGAAGCTATATTTCAGCTCCACAACATCGTACAAACATGGTTGTTGGCTCGTATGCAATCATGTACAACACCCTAGCAACCGAGTGGAGAGTTTTGCTACTGCAAGCACCATTTCACATTTTCTTCAGGAAATGTACATTCTAGTTATTATTCTTATTTTTATTCTGGACAAAGTTTGGCGCGAAACTTGCCCCGCACCGTTTGTCTCAGACCCCTGAGTGAGGTGTCAAATCGACCGGCTCATTAAGGAGAGGTGTGCTATGACTTTTCTAAGCGATCGGGTGTACGATGTTCGCACAGCGGACGAAAAAGCGGCCAAAAAAGTCCCATTGACTTTACATTGGGAGTTCTAAAAATATTTGAATCCCAACTGCCGTTTTCACACACACAGACTCCAAAGGGCCTGACAGCCCTGCGTCTCTCCCTCTCTCTCTCCCTCAGAGGATTTATATTATTAAGCAGCCAATAAGTAATGGCCTAAAATCTTAATAGCCACACCCTAGCAACCAGTTTCAGCACCCTAGCAACCACTAAGAGCTCCCTAGCAACCACCCTAAACCAAAAAAAAATGTTTTTTACATTTTTTTGTATTTTTTAACGCAATATTACACTCGTGGCCTTGCGATATTGCTCCATGCTTGTGCCTATTCGGCCATAGGCACGAGGCCGCAGGCCGAGTGCCGTACTGAAGGCACTCGTTATTAAAGATTTTAATAACTCTATAAAAACTCCATAGTAACCATCATTGACAACTACCAACCACCTAATAACACCATAGCAACTAAAAAAAATACCTTAGCAACCATCCTGAACACCCTAGCAACGTCTAGAAACGCTCTAGTAACCACTAAAAATACCGTAGCAACCACCCAGAACACCCTAGCAACTGTCTAGCAACCCCCCAGAACACCTAGCAACTGCCTAGCAACCACCCAGAACACCCTAGCAACTGCCTAGCAACGCCCTAGCATCCACCCAAAATACCATAGCAACTGCCTAGCAACACCATAGAAACCACCCAGAACACCCTAGCAACCACCAAAAATACCCTAGCAACGCCCTAGCAACCACCCAGAAAACCCTAGCAACCGCCTAGCAACACCATAGCAACCACCCAGAATACCCTAGCAACCACCTAGCAACACCATAGCAACCACCCAGAACACCATAGCAACAACCCAGAATACCCTAGCAACCGCCTAGCAATACCATAGCAACCACCAAGAATACCCTAGCAACCGCCTAGCAACACCATAGCAACCACCCAGAACACCCTAGCAACTGCCTAGCAATGCCCTAGCAACCACCCAGAATACCCTAGCAACCGCCTAGCAATGCCCTAGCAAACCACCCAGAATACCCTAGTAACCACCTAACAACACCATAGCAACCACCCAGAACACCATAGCAAACACCCAGAATACCATAGCAATCACCAAGAATACCCTAGCAACCGCCTAGCAACCACCTAGAATACCCTAGCAACCGCCTAGCAACACCATAGCAACCACCCACAACACCCTAGCAACTGCCTAGCAACGCCCTAGCAACCACCCAGAATACCCTAGCAACCGCCTAGCAACACCATAGCAACCACCCAGAATACCCTAGCAACTGCCTAGCAACTCCCTAGCAACCACCAAGAATACCCTAGCAACCGCCTAGCAACACCATAGCAACCACTCAGAATACCCTAGCAACCGCCTAGCAACACCATAGCAACCACCCAGAATACCCTAGCAACCGCCTAGCAACACCATAGCAACCAGCCAGAACACCCTAGCAACTGCCTAGCAACCATCCAGAACACCCTAGCAACTGCCTTTCAACGCCCTAGCAACCTCCCAGAACACCCTAGCAACCACCCAGATTACCCTAGCAACCGCCTAGCGACACCATAGCAACCACCCAGAACACCCTAGCAACCGCCTAGGAACACCATAGCAACACCATAGCAACCACCCAGAACACCCTAGTGACTGTCTACAAACACCCTAGCAACCACCCAGAACACCCTAGCAACTGTTTAGAGCCACATATAAACCATATTGCAACATATAGAAGCTATATTTCAGCTCCACAACATCGTACAGACATGGTTGTTGGCATGTACAACAACCTAGCAACCGAGTGGAGAGTTTTGCCACTGCAAGCACCATTTCACATTTTCTTCAGGAAATGTACATTCTAGTTATTAGTGGTGCTTTTTTGAAAGCATCACTATTGTTATTGCTCATACTTATTATTCTTTTTATTATTATTCTTCCACACAAAAGTTTGGCGCGTAATGCGCCCCGCACCGTTTGTCACAGACCCCTGAGTGAGGTGTCAAATCGACCGGCTCATTGAGGAGAGGTGTGCTATGACTTTTCTAAGCGATCGGGTGTACGATGTTCGCACAGCGGACGAAAAAGCGGCCAAAAAAGTCCCATTGACTTAACATGGGGAGTTCTAAAAACATTTGAATCCCAACTGCCGTTTTCACACACACAGACTCCAAAGGGCCTGACAGCCCTGCGTCTCTCCCTCTCTCTCTCCCTCAGAGGATTTATATTATCAAGCAGCCAATAAGTAATGGCCTAAAATCTTCATAGCCACACCCTAGCAACCAGTTTCAGCACCCTAGCAACCACTAAGAGCTCCCTAGCAACCACCCTAAACCAAAAAAAAACATTTTTTTATTTTTTTTATATTTTTTAAAGCAATTTTACTCTCGTGGCCTTGCGATATCGCTCCATGCTTGTGCCTATTCGGCCATAGGCACGAGGCCGCAGGCCTCGTGCCGTACTGAAGGCACTCGTTATTAAAGATTTTAATAACTCTATAAAAACTCCATAGTAACCATATTTGACAACTACCAACCACCTAGTAACACCATAGCAACTAACAAAAACACCTTAGCAACCACCCTGAACACCCTAGCAACGTCTAGAAATGCTCTAGTAACCACAAAAAACTCTAGCAAGCACCCAGAACACCCTAGCAACTGCCTAGCAACCACCTAGAACACCTAGCAACTGCCTAGCAACCACCCAGAACACCTAGCAACCACCCAGAACACCCTAGCAACTGCCTAGCAATGCCCTAGTATCCACCCAGAATACCATAGCAACTGCCTAGCAACACCATAGCAACCACCCAGAACACCCTAGCAACCACCTAGCAACGCCCTAGCAACCACCAAGAATACCCTAGCAACTGCCTAGCAACCACCAAGAATACCCTAGCAACTGCCTAGCAACCACCCAGAACACCTTAGCAACTGCCTAGCAACACCATAGCAACCACCCAGAACACCCTAGCAACCACCTGGCAACAGCATCTTGCTAAAAACATAATGGCAACATGCTAATCAAGCTAGCATCATGCTAGCAACATGCTAATCAAGCTAGCATCATGCTAGCAACATGCTAATCATGCTAGCATTATGCTACCAACATGCTAATAAGGCTAGCATCATGCTAACAACATGCTAATCAAGCTAGCATAATGTTAGCATCATGCTAATCAAGCTAGCATCATGCTAGCAACATGCTAATAATGCTAGCATTATGCTAGTAACATGCTAATCAAGCTAGCATAATGCTAATCATGCTAGCATTAGGCTACCAACATGCTAATAAAGCTAGCATCATGCTAACAACATGCTAATCAAGCTAGCATAATGCTAGCATCATGCTAACCAAGCTAGCATCATGCTAGCAACATGCTAATCATGCTAGCAACATGTTAATCATGTTAGCATCTAGCTAAAAACATGCTAGCAACATGCTAATCATGCTAGCATCTTGTTAAAAGCATGGTAGCAACATGCTAATCATGCTAGCATCATGTTAGCATCATGCTAATCAAGCTAGCATCATGCTAGCAACATGCTAATAATGCTAGCATTATGCTAGTAACATGCTAATCAAGCTAGCATAATGCGAATCAAGCTAGCATCATGCTAGCAACATGCTAATCATGCTAGCATTAGGCTACCAACATGCTAATAAAGCTAGCATCATGCTAACAACATGCTAATCAAGCTAGCATAATGCTAGCATCATGCTAACCAAGCTAGCATCATGCTAGCAACATGCTAATCATGCTAGCAACATGTTAATCATGTTAGCATCTAGCTAAAAACATGCTAGCAACATGTTAATCATGCTAGCATCTTGTTAAAAGCATGGTAGCAACATGCTAATCATGCTAGCATCATCCAACCAACATGCTAATCATGCTAACAACATGCTAATCCTGCTAGCATCATTCTAACAACATGTTAATCATAGTAAATCATGCTGGAATGTGTTAAATCGTAATAAATCATCTTAGAAACATGGTAAATCGTGGTAAATAATGCTAAAATGTTGTATATCATGGTATCACAACATGTCAATTGTGTTAGCATCTGCCCAGTGGCGAATTTTGCCACTGCAAGCACCACTTCACATTTTCTTCAGGAAATGTACATTCTAGTTATTCTTATTATTATTATTCTGGACAAAGTTTGGCGCGAAACTCGCCCCGCACCGTTTGTCACAGACCCCTGAGTGAAGTGTCAAATCAACCGGCTCATTGAGGAGAGGTGTGCTATGACTTTTCTAAGCGATCGGGTGTACGATGTTCGCACAGCGGACGAAAAAGCGGCCAAAAAAGTCCCCATTGACTTTACATTGGGCATTCTAAAAATATTTGAATCCCAACCGACGTTTTCACACACACACCACTCCAAAGGGCCTGACACCCCTGCGTCTCTCCCTCTCTCTCTCCCTCAGAGGATTATATTATCAAGCAGCCAATAAGTAATGGCCTAAAATCTTCATAGCCACACCTTAGCAACCAGTTTTAGCACCCTAGCAACCACTAAGAGCTCCCTAGCAACCACCCTAAACCAAAAAAAATTTTTTTTTACATTTTTTTGTATGGCACTCGTTATTAAAGATTTTAATAACTCTATAAAAACTCCATAGTAACCATCTTTGACAACTACCAACCACCTAGTAACAAAATAGCAACTACCAAAAATACCTTAGCAACCATCCTGAACACCCTAGCAACGTCTAGAAACGCTCTAGTAGATCATAGAAACACCAAGGTGGTCTCGTTTCACTCAGGGCATCAAATGGCCAATCATGAATCACCTCAACACTTCCTAGCCCCTCCCTAGCAACCATTGTCGAGCACCTTAGCAACCAAAATCCTAGAGGGATATCTTCTATTCTGAATGTCACAGAGGCATGGAAGTTGGTTTATATCATTCATAGTAACAAAAAGCCTTTGCAGTTTCATCAATGGCAGCTGTCAAGCAACTCCATAGCAACCAAACAGATTACCCTAGCAACCAAAATTCAAAGAGGGATATCTTCCATTCTGAATGTCACAGAGGCATGGGAGTTGGTTTATATCATTCATAGTGACAAGAAGGCTTTGCAGTTTCGTCATTGGCAGCTGCCAAGCCACTCCATAGCAACCAAACTTGAGTACCCTAGCAACCGTTTTGCAAGACCTATATCTCCGCATCAGAACATCGTATAGAGATGGGAGTTGGTTTATATCATTCATACTGACAATAAGCCTTTACAGTTTCATCATTAGCAGCTGCCAAACAACTCCATAGCAACCAAACAGAGTACCCTAGCAACCAAAATGCAAAGAGGGATATCTGCCATTCTGAATGTCACAGAGAAATGGGAGTTGGTTTATATCATTCATAGTGACACAAAGCCTTTTCAGTTTCATCATTGGCAGCTGCCAAGCCACTCCATAGCAACCAAACTTGAGTACCCTAGCAACCGTTTTGCAAGACCTATATCTCCACATCAGAACATCGTATAGAGATGGGAGTTGGTTTATATCATTCATACTGACAATAAGCCTTTACAGTTTCATCATTAGCAGCTGCCAAACAACTCCATAGCAACCAAAGAGAGTACCCTAGCAACCAAAATGCAAAGAGGGATATCTTCCATTCTGAATGTCACAGAGGCATGGGAGTTGGTTTGTTTCATTCATACTGACAACCAGCCTTTGGAGTTTCATTATTGGCAGCTGCCAAGCCACTCCATAGCAACCAAACAGAGTACCCTAGCAACCAAAATCCAAAGAGGGTTATCTTCCATTTTGAATGTCACAAAGAAATGGGAGTTGGTTTATATCATTCATAGTGACAAGAAGCCTTTGCAGTTTCATCACTGGCAGCTGCCAAGCCACTCCCTAGCAACCAAACAGAGTACCCTAGCAACCATTTAGCAAAAATAATTTATCTGTATCAGAACATCATATAGAGCTGGGAGTTGGTTTATATCATTCAAACTGACAAGCAGCCTCTGGAGTTTTATGGTTGGCAGCTGCCAAGCTACTCCCTAGCAACCAAACAGAGTACCCTAGCAACAAAAATCCAAAGAGGGATATCTTCCATTCTGTATGTCACAGATGCATGGGAGTTGGTTTTTTATCATTCATAGTGACAAGAAGCCTTTTTAATTTCATCATTGGCAGCTGCCAAGCCACTCCCTAGCAACCAAACAGAGTACCCTAGCAACCGTTTAGCAAGACCTATATCTCTGCATCAGAACATCGTATAGAGATGGGAGTTGGTTTATTTTCATTCATACTGACAAGAAACTTATGCAGTTTCATCATTAACAGCTGCCAAGCCACTCCATAGCAACCAAACAGAGGACCCTAGCAACCAAACTCCAGAGAGGGATATCTTCCATTCTGACTGTCACAGAGGCATGGGAGTTGGTTTATATCATTCATATTGACAAGAAGCCTTTGGTGTTTCATGATTGGCAGCTGCCAAGCAACTCCATATCAACCAAACAGAGTACCCTAGCAACCAAATTCCAAAGAGGAATATCTTCCTTTCTGAATGTCACACAGGCATGGGAGTTGGTTTATATCATTCATACTGACAAGAAGCCTTTGGAATTCCATCATTGGCAGCTGCCAAGCCACTCTCTAGCAACCAAACAGAGTACCCTAGCAACCAAAATCCAAGGAGGGATATCTTCCATTCTGAATGTCATAGAGGCATGGGAGTTGGTTTATATCATTCAGAGTGACAAGAAGCCTTTGCAGTTTCATCATTGGTATCTGCCAAGTCACTCCCTGGCAACCAAACAGAGGACCCTAGCAACCGTTTATCAAGACCCATGTCTCTGCATCAGAACATCATATAGAGATGGGGGTTGGCTCTTTTGTTTTGGTTGGGAAACAGTCTGTAAATTTCACCATGGTAACTTTCTATTCACACCCTAGCAACCGTTTACAGCCACCTAGCAACCATATTGCAACATAAAGAAGCCATATTTCAGCTCCACAACAGCGTACAGACATGGTTGTTGGCTCATATGCGATCATGTACAACACCCTAGCAACCGAGTGCCGAATTTTGCCACTGCAAGCACCACTTCACATTTTCTTCAGGAAATGTACATTCTAGTTCTTCTTATTATTATTATTCTGGACAAAAGTTTGGCGCGTAATGCGCCCCGCACCGTTTGTCACAGGCTCTTGAGTGAGGTGTCAAATCGACCGGCTCATTGAGGAGAGGTGTGCTATGACTTTTCTAAGCGATCGGGTGTACGATGTTCGCACAGTGGACGAAAAAGCGGCCAAAAAAGTCCCCATTGACTTTACATTGGGAGTTCTAAAAATATTTGAATCCCAACTGCCGTTTTCACACACACAGACTCCAAAGGGCCTGACACCCCTGCATCTCTCCCTCTCTCTCTCCCTCAGAGGATTTATATTATCAAGCAGCCAATAAGTAATGGCCTAAAATCTTCATAGCTACACCCTAGCAACCAGTTTCAGCACCCTAGCAACCACTAAGAGCTCCCTAGCAACCACCCTAAACCAAAAAAAAATAGTTTTTTAATTTTTTTGTATTTTTTAACGCAATATTACACTTGTGGCCTTGCGATATTGCTCCATGCTTGTGCTTATTCGGCCATAGGCACGAGGCCGTAGGCCGAGTGCCGTACTGAAGGCACTCGTTATTAAAGATTTTAATAACTCTATAAAAAACTCCATAGTAACCATCTTTGACAACTACCAACCACCTAGTAACACCATAGCAACAAAACAAATACCTTAGCAACCATCCTGAACACCCTAGCAACGTCTAGAAACGCTCTAGTAACCATCAAAAATACCGTAGCAACCCCCCAGAACACCTAGCAACTGCCTAGCAACCACCCAGAACACCCTAGCAACTGCCTAGCAACGCCCTAGCATCCACCCAAAATACCATTGCAACTGCCTAGCAACGCCCTAGCAACCACCCAGAATACCCTAGCAACCGCCTAGCAACACCATAGCAACCACCCAGAATACCCTAGCAACTGCCTAGCAACCACCCAGAATACCCTAGCAACCGCCTAGCAACACCATAGCAACCACCCAGAACACCCTAGCAACCACCTAGCAACACCATAGCAACCACCCAGAACAGCCTAGCAAACACCTAGCAACGCCCTAGCAACCACCCAGAATACCCTAGCAACCGCCTAGCAACCACCCAGAATACCCTAGCAACCGCCTAGTAACACCATAGCAACCACCAAGAATACCCTAGCAACTGCCTAGCAACACCATAGCAACCACCCAGAACAGCCTAGCAACCACCTAGCAACGCCCTAGCAACGCCCTAGCAACCACCAAGAATACCCTAGCAACCGCCTAGCAACCACCCAGAATACCCTAGCAACCGCCTAGCAACACCATAGCAACCACCAAGAATACCCTAGCAACTGCCTAGCAACCACCCAGAACACCCTAGCAACCGCCAAGCAACGCCCTAGCAACGATTTAGAGCCACATATAAACCATATTGCAACATATAGAAGCTGTATTTCAGCTCCACAACATCGTACAGACATGGTTGTTGGCTCGTATGCAATCATGTACAACACCCTAGCAACCGAGTGGAGAGTTTTGCCACTGCAAGCACCATTTCACATTTTCTTCAGGAAATGTACATTCTAGTTATTATTATTCTTCTGTTAAAAACTGTTGACTCAAACTCGTCCTAGAGCTTTAACACTACATACTCCAAACTCGGCTCAGACACTCAAACTGATCTGAAGTTAGTTGCTATATCTTTTTAGACTGATCGGACTTACGGTTTTCCTAAAAATGCCGATCAAAACTCGGAAAAACTCCCATTGACTTACATTGGGGAGTTCTAAATAATTCAAATTTACATTCAAACTCACCAACCGACGAAAATTCAAATCTAAACACCTTGAAGACTAAACCAAACTGCCGTTCTATATACTATATTAGCCAATGAGACTAATTTAAACTAATAAACTCTAAACTCATACACTTATAAACTAATTAACTTATAAACTCATGAATTCATAGACTTATTAACTCTTCAACTCATAAATTAATAAACTCTGAACTCTTAAACTCATTTAAACTTATAAACTCTAAACTCATTTAAAACTTATAAACTCTAAACTCAAAAACTCTAACACTTATAAACTCATCAATTTATACACTTATAAACTCTAAACTCATAAGCTCTGAGTGTGTGTGTGTGTGTGTGTGTGTGTGTGTGTGTGTGAACACACACACACACACACACACACACACACACACACACACACACACACACACACACACACACACACACACACACACACTAAACTCATTTAAACTTAAACTCTAAACTCATTTAAACTTGTAAACTCAAAACTCGTAAACTACGTTAAACTTCAAACCACTTTAAACTTAAGTTTAAAGCTTCAAGCTCCCAAGCAACTCCATAGCAACAAAACTTGAGTACCCTAGCAACCGTTTTGCAAGACCTATATCTCAGTATCAGAACATCGTATAGAGATGAGGTTTGGCTCTTTTGACTCATGCTAGCAAACAGCACTTCCAACATGCTACACATGCTAGCAGTGAATAGCTACATGCTAATATCAATTAGTTAAGTTTTAAATCATACCAAGATCATGCTAAGGACTCTATAAAAACTCCATAGTAACCATCTGTGACAACTACCAACCACCTAGCAACACCATAGCAACCGCCCAGAACACCCTAGCAACTGCCTAGCAACCGCCCAGAATACCTTAGCAACCGCCTAGCAACATCATAGCAACCACCCAGAACACCCTAGCAACCGCCTAGCAACACCATAGCAACCACCCAGAACACCCTAGCAACCGCCTAGCAACCACCCAGAATACCCTAGCAACCGCCTAGAAACACCATAGCAACCACCCAGAACACCCTAGCAACCGCCTAGCAACCACCCAGAACACCTTAGCAACAGCATAGCAACCACTCAGAACACCCTAGCAACTGCCTAACAACCACCCAGAATACCTTAGCAACCGCCTAGCAACACCATAGCAACCACACAGAACACCCTAGCAACCGCCTAGCAACCACCCAGAATACCCTTGCAACCGCCTAGCAACCACCCAGAACACCTTAGCAACCCACTAGAAAACCCCCAACAACTTTTTAACTTTAAAATACTTTAAACTAATTTAAACATTAAAGTAATTTAAACTTTAAACTTTAAACTAATTTAAACTTTAAACTAATTTAAACTTTAAACTAATTTAAAATTTAAACTAATTTAAACTTTAAACTAATTTAAACTTCAAACTAATTTAAACTTTAGATTATTTTAAACTTTAAACTAAATTAAGCTTCAAACTATTTTAAACTTTAAACTATTTTAAACTTCTAACTAATTTAAAGTTCAAACTACTTTAAACTCCAAATTACTTTAAACTTCTTCAAACTTTCTGGTCCAGCTTTCTCAAGCCAACTTAAAGTTTGTCTCGACGAACTTTTTAATCTAGTTATTATTAAGTTGGCTTGAGAGAGCCAACTTACTGAAATCCTATTTAAACTTATTATTATTATTAATGGTGCTTGCTGAAAGCAAGGCATCATTAGTGTTCTCTTGCATACTTATTATTCTTCTTATTATTAGTGGTGCTTTTTTAAAAGCATCACTATTGTTATTGCTCATACTTATTATTCTTTTTATAATTTTTATTATTCTTCCACACAAAAGTTTGGCGCGAAACTCGCCCCGCACCGTTTGTCACAGACCCCTGAGTGAGGCGTCAAATCGAGCGGCTCATTGAGGAGAGGTGTGCTATGACTTTTCTAAGCGATCGGGTGTACGATGTTCGCACAGCGGACGAAAAAGCGGCCAAAAAAGTCCCCATTGACTTTACATTGGGAGTTCTAAAAATATTTGAATCCCAACCGACGTTTTCACACACACACCACTCCAAAGGGCCTGACACCCCTGCGTCTCTCCCTCTCTCTCTCCCTCAGAGGATTTATATTATCAAGCAGCCAATAAGTAATGGCCTAAAATCTTCATAGCCACACCCTATCAACCAGTTACAGCACCCTAGCAACCACTAAGAGCTCCCTAGCAACCACCCTAAACCAAAAAAAAACATTTTTACATTTTTTTTTTTTTTTTTTAAAGCAATTTTACTCTCGTGGCCTTGTGATATCGCTCCATGCTTGTGCCTATTCGGCCATAGGCACGAGGCCGCAGGCCGAGTGCCGTACTGAAGGCACTTGTTATTAAAGATTTTAAGAACTCTATACACACTCCATAGTAACCGTATTTGACAACTACCAACCACCTAGTAACACCATAGCAACTAACAAAAATACCTTAGCAACCACCCTGAACACCCTAGCAACGTCTAGAAATGCTCTAGTAACCACAAAAAAACTCTAGCAAGCACCCAGAACACCCTAGCAACTGCCTAGCAACCACCTAGAACACCTAGCAACTGCCTAGCAACCACCCAGAACACCTAGCAACCAACCAGAACACCCTAGCAACTGCCTAGCAATGCCCTAGTATCCACCCAGAATACCATAGCAACTGCCTAGCAACACCATAGCAACCACCCAGAATACCCTAGCAACCACCTAGCAACGCCCTAGCAACCACCAAGAATACCCTAGCAACTGCCTAGAAACCACCAAGAATACCCTAGCAACTGCCTAGCAACCACCCAGAACACCTTAGCAACTGCCTAGCAACACCATAGCAACCACCCAGAACACCCTAGCAACCACCTGGCAACAGCATCTTGCTAAAAACATGCTGACAACATGCTAATCAAGCTAGCATCATGCTAGCATCATCCAACCAACATGCTAATCATGCTAACAACATGCTAATCCTGCTAGCATCATTCTAACAACATGTTAATCATAGTAAATCATGCTGGAATGTGGTAAATCGTAGTAAATCATCTTAGAAACATGGTAAATCGTGGTAAATAATGCTAAAATGTGGTATATCATGGTATCACAACATGTCAATTGTGTTAGCATCTGCCCAGTGGCGAATTTTGCCACTGCAAGCACCACTTCACATTTTCTTCAGGAAATGTACATTCTAGTTAATGGTGCTTGCTGAAAGCAAGGCATCATTAGTGTTCTCTTGCATACTTATTATTATTATTAGTGGTGCTTTTTTGAAAGCATCACTATTGTTATTGCTCATACTTATTCTGGACAAAAGTTTGGCGCGTAACTCGCCCCACACCGTTTGTCTCAGACCCCTGAGTGAGGTGTCAAATCGACCGGCTCATTTAGGAGAGGTGTGCTATATCTTTTCTAAGCGATCGGGTGTACGATGTTCGCACAACGGACGAAAAAGCGGCCAAAAAAGTCCCATTGACTTAACATTGGGCATTCCAAAAAATTCAAATCCAAACCGACGTTTTCACACACACAGACTCCAAAGGGCCTGACACCCCTGCGTCTCTCCCTCTCTCTCTCCCTCAGAGGATTTATATTATCAAGCAACCAATAAGTAATGGCCTAAAATCTTCATAGCCACACCCTAGCAACCAGTTTCAGCACCCTAGCAACCACTAAGAGCTCCCTAGCAACCACCCTAAACCAAAATTTTTTTTTTTTTGTTGTATTTTTTAACGCAATATTACACTCGTGGCCTTGCGATATTGCTCCATGCTTGTGCCTATTCGGCCATAGGCACGAGGCCGCAGGCCGAGTGCCGTACTGAAGGCACTCGTTATTAAAGGTTTTAATAACTCTATAAAAACTCTAGTTTTAGTAACCATAGTAGTAGTAACCATCTTTGACAACTACCAACCACCTAGTAACACCATAGCAACAAAAAAAATACCTTAGCAACCATCCTGAACACCCTAGCAATGTCTAGAAACGCTCTAGTAACCACCAAAATACCGTAGCAACCACCCAGAACACCCTAGCAACTGTCTAGCAACCCCCCAGAACAACCTAGCAACTGCCTAGCAACCATCCAGAACAACCTAGCAACTGCCTAGCAATGCCCTAGCATCCACCCAAAATACCATAGCAACTGCCTAGCAACACCATAGCAACCACTCAGAATACCCTAGCAACGCCCTAGCAACCACCAAGAATACCCTAGCAACCGCCTAGCAACCACCCAGAATACCCTAGCAACCGCCTAGCAACACCATAGCAACCACCCAGAATACCCTAGCAACCACCTAGCAACACCCTAGCAACCACCCAGAATATCCTAGCAACTGCCTAGCAACGCCCTAGCAACCACCCAGAATACCCTAGCAACCGCCTAGCAACACCATAGCAACCACCCAGAACAGCCTAGCAACCGCCTAGCAACGCCCTAGCAACCACCTAGAATACCCTAGCAACGCCCTAGCAACCACCCAGAATACCCTAGCAACTGCCTAGCAACGCCCTAGCAACCACCCAGAATACCCTAGCAACCGCCTAGCAACACCATAGCAACCACCCAGAACACCCTAGCAACTGCCTAGCAACGCCCAAGCAACCACCAATAATACCCTAGCAACCACCTAGCAACTACCCAGAATACCCTAGCAACCGCCTAGCAACACCAGAGCAACCACCAGAATACCCTAGCAACCACCTAGCAACACCATAGCAACCACCCAGAAAACCCTAGCAACTGCCTAGCAACGTCCTAACAACCACCCAGAATACCCTAGCAACCGCCTAGCAACGACCTAGCAACCACCCTGAACATCATAGCAACTGCTTAGCAACGCCCTAGCAACCACCCAGAATACCATAGCAACTGCCTAGCAACCACCTAGCAACCACCCAGAACACCCTAGCAACTGCCTGGCAACACCCCTAGCAACCGCCTAGCAACCACCCAGAACACCCTAGAAACTGCCTAGTAACGCCCTAGCAACCACCCAGAATACCCTAGCAACCGCCTAACAACCACCCAGAACAGCCTAGCAAAAACCAAGCAACGCCCTAGCAACCACCAAGAATACCCTAGCAACCGCCTAGCAACCACCCAGAATACCCTAGCAACCGCCTAGCAACACCATAGCAACCACCAAGAATACCCTAGCAACCGCCTAGCAACCACCCAGTATACCCTAGCAACCGCCTAGCAACACCATAGCAACCACCCAGAACACCCTAGCAACTGCCTAGCAACACCATAGCAACCACCCAGAATACCCTAGCAATGCCCTAGCAACCACCCAGAATACCCTAGCAACCGCCTAGCAACACCATAGCAACCACCCAGAATACCCTAGCAACCACCTAGCAACGCCCTAGCAACCACCAAGAATACCCTAGCAACCGCCTAGCAACCACCCAGAATACCCTAGCAACCGCCTAGCAACGCCCTAGCAACCGTTTAGAGCCACATATAAACCATATTGCAACATAAATAAGCCATATTTCAGCTCCACAACAGCGTACAGACATGGTTGTTGGCTCGTATGCGATCATGTACAACACCCTAGCAACCGAGTGCCGAATTTTGCCACTGCAAGCACCACTTCACATTTTCTTCAGGAAATGTACATTCTAGTTAGTGGTGCTTGCTGAAAGCAAGGCATCACTATTGTTATTGCTCATACTTATTAATGGTGCTTGCTGAAAGCAAGGCATCATTAGTGTTCTCTTGCATACTTATTATTATTCTTATTTTTATTCTGGACAAAGTTTGGCGCGAAACTCGCCCCGCACCGTTTGTCTCAGACCACTGAGTGAGGCATCAAATCGACCGGCTCATTAAGGAGAGGTGTGCTATGACTTTTCTAAGCGATCGGGTGTACGATGTTCGCACAGCGGGCAAAAAAGCGGCCAAAAAAGTCCCATTGACTTTACATTGGGAGTTCTAAAAATATTTGAATCCCAACCGACGTTTTCACACACACAGACTCCAAAGGGCCTGACACCCCTGCGTCTCTCCCTCTCTCTCTCCCTCAGAGGATTTATATTATCAAGCAGCCAATAAGTAATGGCCTAAAATCTTCATAGCCACACCCTAGCAAACAGTTTCAGCACCCTAGCAACCACTAAGAGCTCCCTAGCAACCACCCTAAACCAAAAAAAAATGTTTTTTACATTTTTTTGTATTTTTTAACGCAATATTACACTCGTGGCCTTGCGATATTGCTCCATGCTTGTGCCTATTCGGCCATAGGCACGAGGCCGCAGGCCGAGTGCCGTACTGAAGGCACTCGTTATTAAAGATTTTAATAACTCTATAAAAACTCCATAGCAACCATCTTTGACAACTACCAACCACCTAGTAACACCATAGCAACTAAAAAAAATACCTTAGCAACCATCCTGAACACCCTAGCAACGTCTAGAAACGCTCTAGTAACCACCAAAAATACCGTAGCAACCACCCAGAACACCCTAGCAACTGTCTAGCAACCCCCCAGAACACCTAGCAACTGCCTAGCAACCACCCAGAACACCCTAGCAACTGCCTAGCAACGCCCTAGCATCCACCCAAAATACCATAGCAACTGCCTAGCAACACCATAGCAACCACCCAGAACACCCTAGCAACCACCAAGAATACCCTAGCAACGCCCTAGCAACCACCCAGAATACCCTAGCAACCACCTAGCAACACCATAGCAACCACCCAGAATACCCTAGCAACTGCCTAGCAACGCCCTAGCAACCACCCAGAATACCCTAGCAACCGCCTAGCAATGCCCTAGCAACCACCCAGAATACCCTAGCAACCAGCTAACAACACCATAGCAACCACCCAGAACACCATAGCAACCGCCTAGCAACACCATAGCAACCACCCAGAATACCCTAGCAACACCATAGCAACCACCCAGAACAGCCTAGCAAACACCTAGCAACACCCTAGCAACCACCAAGAATACCCTAGCAACCGCCTAGCAACCACCCAGAATACCCTAGCAACCGCCTAGCAACACCATAGCAACCACCAAGAATACCCTAGCAACCGCCTAGCAACCACCCAGTATACCCTAGCAACCACCTAGCAACACCATAGCAACCACCCAGAACACCCTAGCAACGCCCTAGCAACCGTTTAGAGCCACATATAAACCATATTGCAACATATAGAAGCTATATTTCAGCTCCACAACATCGTACAGACATGGTTGTTGGCTCGTATGCAATCATGTACAACACCCTAGCAACCGAGTGGAGAGTTTTGCCACTGCAAGCACCATTTCACATTTTCTTCAGGAAATGTACATTCTAGTTATTCTTCTTCTTCTTCTTATTGTTCTGGACAAAAGTTTGGCGCGTAACTCGCCCCGCACCGTTTGTCATAGACCCATGAATGAGGTGTCAAATCGACCGGCTTATTGAGGAGAGGTGTGCTATGACTTTTATAAGCGATAGGGGGTGCGGTGTTCGCCCCAGGGGCGACAAAGCGCCCCAAAAAGTTCCATTGACTTAACATTGCGACGAACTTTGAGCACTCATAGCTCTGAGCGAGGATTTTGCAGAAACGTGTGATTTGCCACATTTGAAGAGGCTGACAGGCTCTGTAAGAACATACCTCACAATGGGGTAAAAGTTGCACCCCTGTGGGGCAGGAGCGTCCCAAAGTTGTCCCATTGACTTACTATGGGGAAGGAATGTCCCGTGAAACACACATGCTTTTCCTACTATGGTAAATTGCATAGGGATTTTGTAATGAACGTAGCTCTGGATCACAGTGTCATAGAGACAAGGGGGAGGGCTCATCTTACTCAGATGACCAATCAGTCTCTCAGGATCATTGTGAAGCTATCAAGCCACGCCCTAGCAACCATTTAGAGCACCTTAGCAACAAGTCCCATAGACTTCCATTGAAAGAGATCAAAGGGATATCTCAGGACTGAATTGTCATAGAAACATGGGGGTGGTCTCATTTGACTCGGGGCAGCAAACAGCCAATCATGAATAACCTCAACACTTCCTAGCCCCTCCCTAGCAACCATTGTCGAGCACCTTAGCAACAACAATCCAAAGAGGGATATCTTCTATTCTGAATGTCACAGAGGCATGGGAGTTGGTTTATATCATACATACTGACAAGCAGCCTTTGGAGTTTCATGATTGGCAGCTGCCAAGCCACTCCCTAGCAACCAAACAGAGTACCCTAGCAACCATTTTGCAAGACCTATATCTCTGCATCAGAACATCATAAAGAGATGGGGTTAACACAAGTTTGACTCAGGGCAGCAAACGGCCAATCATAAATCACCTCAACACTTCCTAGCCCCTCCCTAGCAACCATTGTCGAGCACCTTAGCAACAACAATCCAAAGAGGGATATCTTCTATTCTGAATGTCACAGAGGCATGGGAGTTGGTTTATATCATACATACTGACAAGCAGCCTTTGGAGTTTCATGATTGGCAGCTGCCAAGCCACTCCCTAGCAACCAAACAGAGTACCCTAGCAACCATTTTGCAAGACCTATATCTCTGCATCAGAACATCATAAAGAGATGGGGTTAACACAAGTTTGACTCAGGGCAGCAAACGGCCAATCATAAATCACCTCAACACTTCCTAGCCCCTCCCTAGCAACCATTGTCGAGCACCTTAGCAACAACAATCCAAAGAGGGATATCTTCTATTCTGAATGTCACAGAGGCATGGGAGTTGGTTTATATCATACATACTGACAAGCAGCCTTTGGAGTTTCATGATTGGCAGCTGCCAAGCCACTCCCTAGCAACCAAACAGAGTACCCTAGCAACCATTTTGCAAGACCTATATCTCTGCATCAGAACATCATAAAGAGATGGGGTTAACACAAGTTTGACTCAGGGCAGCAAACGGCCAATCATAAATCACCTCAACACTTCCTAGCCCCTCCCTAGCAACCATTGTCGAGCACCTTAGCAACAACAATCCAAAGAGGGATATCTTCCATTCTGAATGTCACAGAGGCATGGGAGTTGGTTTATATCATTCATAGTGACAAGAAGCCTTTGGAATTGCATCATTGGCAGGTGCCAAGTAACTCCATAGCAACCAAAAAGTAGGGATGCACCGATGCATCGGCTGAACATCGGTAACGGCCGATATTTGCCTCGTTAACTGCCATCGGCCATCGGGAAATAAAAATGACATTCGCCGATGTCACATGGGCGTCAGTTTGGTTTGATATGCTGGGGACAGAGACGCATTCGGAAGTGCATTTTCAGAAGTGCTGGGTACAATGACGCATTTATTTATTTATTTTTCTATGAGAAAACTCCTTTTCTCGAGAAAAGAACGACCATGGTGTGTAGCAGAAGAAGCGGCGGAGTATGCACGATCCGCGAGTGCTGAAGACGTTCTGCACGGCTTTGATGGGTGCGCAGGAGGACACAAATGGGCGGCGACCGCTTCTTCCAGTGGCGGGAGCTTTTCCCTCAGCGCCGTCAACAGATAGAGCGTTAACTGTACACACCGCCGCCGACTTGAGCTGCAAAGAAGCTCTGGCCTCCCTGTCAAGGACGCTTGTCAAAAAGTACGGGGAAGCTTGACCGCTCTGAATAGTGAGTGAGAGCGCGCGCGCGGTCGGGGCTCTCTCTCTCTCTCGCAGAAGAGCGCGTGCGCGTTTAAAATTTAATATGAACATTCACCCGTGTTTTTTCCCTCATAAATGCGAACACGAAAAATAAAATGAATATTATAATGTTTTTTTTGTTGGGTCAGACAATGATTACCAAATTTCTCTCTCATATTGCTCCTCATAACAACTGAAAAAGAACTTATAAATAAGGTTATAACTGTCAACCAGAAAGTGACATTAAAGGTTTTTTTTGTTTCATAAATTGCTTGGTCTGATTGAATTTGTGCTCATTCTAGGATAGTGTGATCAAGAGCCGAAAGACTTGTATGTTTCAGTGGCACAAAAGAAGGAATAAATAACAAAAAGAAAAAACATCGGCATCGGCATCGGCCATCGGCCAAGTTGTTATGTTAAACATCGGTATCGGTATCGGCCCAGAATTTCCCAATCGGTGCATCCCTACCAAAAAGAGTACCCTAGCAACCAAAATCCAAAGAGGCATATCTTACATTCTGAATGTCACAGAGGCATGGGAGTTGGATTATATAATTCAAAATGACAAGAAGCCTTTGGAATTTCATCATTGACAGCTGACAAGCCACTCCCTAGCAACCAAACAGTGTACCCTAGCAACCAAAATCCAAAGAGGCATATCTTCCATTCTGAATGTCGCAGAGGCATGGGAGTTGGTTTATATCATTCATAGTGACAAGAAGCCTTTGGAGTTTCATGATTGGCAGCTGACAAGCTACTCGCTAGCAACCAAATAGAGTACCCTAGCAACCGTTTAGCAAAACGTATATCTCTGCATCAGAACATCGTATAGAGATGGGAGTTGGTTTATATCATTCATGCTAACAAGAAGCCTTTGTAGTTTCATCATTAGCAGCTGACAAGCATCTCCATAGCAACCAAACAGAGTACCCTAGCAACCATTTTACAAGACCTACATCTCTGCATCAGAATATTGTATAGAGATGGGGGTTGGCTCATTAGTTTCAGTTGGAAAACAGTCTGTAAATATCACCATGGTAACTGTGTATTCACACCCTAGCAACCATTTAGAGCCACCTAGCAACCATATTGCAACATATAGAAGCCATATTTCAGCTCCACAACATCGTACAGACATGGTTGTTGGCTCGAATGCAAACATGTACAACACCCTAGCAACCGAGTGGCGAGTTTTGCCACTGCAAGCACCACTTCACATTTTCTTCAGGAAATGTACATTCTAGTTAGTGGTGCTTTTTTAAAAGCATCACTATTGTTATTGCTCATACTTATTATTCTTATTATTATTATTCTGGACAAAGTTTGGCGCGAAACTCGCCCCGCACCGTTTGTCACAGACCCCTGAGTGAAGTGTCAAATCAACCGGCTTATTGAGGAGAGGTGTGCTATGACTTTTCTAAGCGATCGGGTGTACGATGTTCGCACAGCGGACGAAAAAGCGGCCAAAAAAGTCCCCATTGACTTTACATTGGGCATTCTAAAAATATTTGAATCCCAACCGACGTTTTCACACACACACCACTCCAAAGGGCCTGACAGCCCTGCGTCTCTCCCTCTCTCTCTCCCTCAGAGGATTTATATTATCAAGCAGCCAATAAGTTATGGCCTAAAATCTTCATAGCCACACCCTAGCAACCAGTTTCAGCACCCTAGCAACCACTAAGAGCTCCCTAGCAACCACCCTAAACCAAAAAAAAACATTTTTTTATTTTTTTTATATTTTTTAAAGCAATTTTACTCTCGTGGCCTTGCGATATCGCTCCATGCTTGTGCCTATTCGGCCATAGGCACGAGGCACTCGTTATTAAAGATTTTAATAACTCTATAAAAACTCCATAGTAACCATATTTGACAACTACCAACCACCTAGTAACACCATAGCAACTAACAAAAACACCTTAGCAACCACCCTGAACACCCTAGCAACGTCTAGAAATGCTCTAGTAACCACAAAAAACTCTAGCAAGCACCCAGAACACCCTAGCAACTGCCTAGCAACCACCTAGAACACCTAGCAACTGCCTAGCAACCACCCAGAACACCTAGCAACCACCCAGAACACCCTAGCAACTGCCTAGCAATGCCCTAGTATCCACCCAGAATACCATAGCAACTGCCTAGCAACACCATAGCAACCACCCAGAACACCCTAGCAACCACCTAGCAACGCCCTAGCAACCACCAAGAATACCCTAGCAACTGCCTAGCAACCACCAAGAATACCCTAGCAACTGCCTAGCAACCACCCAGAACACCTTAGCAACTGCCTAGCAACACCATAGCAACCACCCAGAACACCCTAGCAACCACCTGGCAACAGCATCTTGCTAAAAACATAATGGCAACATGCTAATCAAGCTAGCATCATGCTAGCAACATGCTAATCAAGCTAGCATCATGCTAGCAACATGCTAATCATGCTAGCATTATGCTACCAACATGCTAATAAAGCTAGCATCATGCTAACAACATGCTAATCAAGCTAGCATAATGTTAGCATCATGCTAATCAAGCTAGCATCATGCTAGCAACATGCTAATAATGCTAGCATTATGCTAGTAACATGCTAATCAAGCTAGCATAATGTGAATCAAGCTAGCATCATGCTAGCAACATGCTAATCATGCTAGCATTAGGCTACCAACATGCTAATAAAGCTAGCATCATGCTAACAACATGCTAATCAAGCTAGCATAATGCTAGCATCATGCTAACCAAGCTAGCATCATGCTAGCAACATGCTAATCATGCTAGCAACATGTTAATCATGTTAGCATCTAGCTAAAAACATGCTAGCAACATGCTAATCATGCTAGCATCTTGTTAAAAGCATGGTAGCAACATGCTAATCATGCTAGCATCATCCAACCAACATGCTAATCATGCTAACAACATGCTAATCCTGCTAGCATCATTCTAACAACATGTTAATCATAGTAAATCATGCTGGAATGTGTTAAATCGTAATAAATCATCTTAGAAACATGGTAAATCGTGGTAAATAATGCTAAAATGTGGTATATCATGGTATCACAACATGTCAATTGTGTTAGCATCTGCCCAGTGGCGAATTTTGCCACTGCAAGCACCACTTCACATTTTCTTCAGGAAATGTACATTCTAGTTATTATTATTATTCTGGACAAAAGTTTGGCGCGTAATGCGCCCCGCACCGTTTGTCACAGGCTCCTGAGTGAGGTGTCAAATCGACCGGCTCATTGAGGAGAGGTGTGCTATGACTTTTCTAAGCGATCGGTTGTACGATGTTCGCACAGCGGACGAAAAAGCGGCCAAAAAAGTCCCCATTGACTTTACATTGGGAGTTCTAAAAATATTTGAATCCCAACTGCCGTTTTCACACACACAGACTCCAAAGGGCCTGACACCCCTGCGTCTCTCCCTCTCTCTCTCCCTCAGATGATTTATATTATCAAGCAGCCAATAAGTAATGGCCTAAAATCTTCATAGCTACACCCTAGCAACCAGTTTCAGCACCCTAGCAACCACTAAGAGCTCCCTAGCAACCACCCTAAAACAAAAAAAAAATGTTTTTTAATTTTTTTGTATTTTTTAACGCAATATTACACTTGTGGCCTTGCGATATTGCTCCATGCTTGTGCTTATTCGGCCATAGGCACGAGGCCGTAGGCCGAGTGCCGTACTGAAGGCACTCGTTATTAAAGATTTTAATAACTCTATAAAAACTCCATAGTAACCATCTTTGACAACTACCAACCAACTAGTAACACCATAGCAACAAAACAAATACCTTAGCAACCATCCTGAACACCCTAGCAACGTCTAGAAACGCTCTAGTAACCATCAAAAATACCGTAGCAACCACCCAGAACACCCTAGCAACTGTCTAGCAACCCCCCAGAACACCTAGCAACTGCCTAGCAACCACCCAGAACACCCTAGCAACACCCTAGCATCCACCAAGAATACTATAGCAACTGCCTAGCAACACCATAGCAACCACCCAAAACACCCTAGCAACCACCTAGCAACGCCCTAGCAACCACCAAGAATACCCTAGCAACCGCCTAGCAACCACCCAGAATACCCTAGCAACCGCCTAGCAACACCATAGCAACCACCCAGAACACCTTAGCAACCACCTAGCAACGCCCTAGCAACCACCCAGAACACCCTAGTAACGCCCTAGCAACCACCAAGAATACCCTAGCAACCACCTCGCAACCACCTAGCAACCACCCAGAATACCCTAGCAATCACCTAGCAACACCATAGCAACCACCCAGAATACCCTAGCAACCACCTAGCAACCGCCTAGCAACACCATAGCAACCACCCAGAACACCCTAGCAACTGCCTAGCAACCATCCAGAACACCCTAGCAACCGCCTAGCAACGCCCTAGCAACCTCCCAGAACACCCTAGCAACCACCCAGATTACCCTAGCAACCGCCTAGCGACACCATAGCGACCACCCAGAACACCCTAGCAACCGCCTAGCAACCACCCAAAACACCCTAGCAACTGCCTAGCAACCATCCAGAACACCCTAACAACCACCTAGCAACGCCCTAGCAACCTCCCAGAACACCCTAGCAACCACCCAGATTACCCTAGCAACCGCCTAGCGACACCATAGCAACCACCCAGAACACCCTAGCAACCGCCTAGCAACACCATAGCAACACCATAGCAACCACCCAGAACACCCTAGTGACTGTCTACAAACACCCTAGCAACCATCCAGAACACCCTAGCAACCGTTTAGAGCCACATATAAACCATATTGCAACATATAGAAGCTATATTTCAGCTCCACAACATCGTACAGACATGGTTGTTGGCTTGTATGCAATCATGTACAACACCCTAGCAACCGAGTGGAGAGTTTTGCCACTGCAAGCACCATTTCACATTTTCTTCAGGAAATGTACATTCTAGTTAAGTTGGCTTGAGAGAGCCAACTTACTGAAATCCTATTTAAACTTATTATTAAGTTGGCTTGAGAGAGCCAACATATTGAAATCCTATTTAAACTTATTATTATTATTATTATTATTATTATTATTCTGAGCGTAAAAATTTACAACTCAAACTCCTCCTAGAGCTTTAACTCCACATACTCCAAACTCGGCACAGACACTCAAACTGATCTGACTCGGTGTGCTATATCTTTTCAGACTGATCGGACTTAAGGTTTTCCTAAAAATGACGATCAAAACTCGAAAAAACTCATTCAAAAACTCCCATTGACTTACATTGGGGAGTTCTAAAAAATTCAAACCGAAATTAATAAACTCTGAACTCTTAAACTCATTTAAACTTATAAACTCTAAACTCATTAAAACTTATAAACTCTAAACTCATTTAAAACTTATAAACTCTAAACTCAAAAACTCTTACACTTCTAAACTCATCAATTTATACACTTATAAACTCTAAACTCATAAACTCTGAGTGTGTGTGTGTGTGTGTGTGTGTGTGTGTGTACACACACACACACACACACACACACACTAAACTCATTTAAACTTAAACTCTAAACTCATTTAAACTTATAAACTCAAAACTCAAAAACTCGTAAACTACTTTAAACTTCAAACCACTTCTTAAGTTTAAAGCTTCCAGCTCCCAAGCAACTCCATAGCAACCAAACTTGAGTACCCTAGCAACCGTTTTGCAAGACCTATATCTCTGTATCAGAACATTGTATAGAGATGAGGTTTGGCTCTTTTGACTCATGCTAGCAAACAGCACTTCCAACATGCTACACATGCTAGCACTGAATAGCTACATGCTAATAACGATTAGTTAAGTGCTAAATCATGCCAAGATCATGCTAAGAACTCTATAAAGACTCCATAGTAACCATCTGTGACAACTACCAACCACCTAGCAACACCATAGCAACCGCCCAGAACACCCTAGCAACCGCCTAGCAACCACCCAGAATACCCTAGCAACCGCCTAGCAACACCATAGCAACCACCCAGAACACCCTAGCAACCGCCTAGCAACCACTCAGAATACCCTAGCAACCGTCTAGCAACACCATAGCAACCACCCAGAACACCCTAGCAACCGCCTAGCAACCACCCAGAATACCCTAGCAACCGCCTAGCAACACCATAGCAACCACCCAGAACACCCTAGCAACCGCCTAGCAACACCATAGCAACCACCCAGAACACCCTAGCAACCGCCTAGCAACCACCCAGAACACCCTAGCAACAGCATAGCAACCACTCATAACACCCTAGCAACCGCCTAGCAACCACCCAGAATACCTTAGCAACCGCCTAGCAACACCATATCAACCACCCAGAACACCCTAGCAACCGCCTAGCAACCACCCAAAACACCCTAGCAACCGCCTAGCAACCACCCAGAATACCCTAGCAACCGCCTAGAAACAGCATAGCAACCACCCAAAAGACCCTAGCAACCGCCTAGCAACCACCCAAAAGACCCTAGCAACCGCCTAGCAAAAAGCGTTCTGGTCCAAACTTTCTCAAGCCAACTTAAAGTTTGTCTCGACGAACTTTTGCATCTAGTTATTATTATTCTTCTGACCCTAAAAATTTACAACTCAAACTCCTCCTAGAGCTTTAACTCCACATACTCCAAACTCGGCTCAGACACTCAAACTGATCTGACTCGCGTTGCTATATCTTTTCAGACTGATCCGACTTACGGTTTTCCTAAAAATGACGATCAAAACTCGAAAAAACTCATTCAAAAACTCCCATTGACTTACATTGGGGAGTTCTAAAAAATTCAAACCGACAAAATTTAAATCTAAACACCTTGAAGACTAAACCAAACTGCCATTCTATATACTATATGAGCCATTGAGACTCATTTAAACTAATAAACTCTAAACTCATACACTTATAAACTAATTAACTTATAAACTCATGAATTCATAGACTTATGAACTCTTAAACTCATAAATTAATAAACTCTGAACTCTTAAACTCATTTAAACTTATAAACTCTAAACTCATTAAAACTTATAAACTCTAAACTCATTTAAAACGTATAAACTCTAAACTCAAAAACTCTTACACTTATAAACTCATCAATTTATACACTTATAAACTCTAAACTCATAAACTCTGAGTGTGTGTGTGTGTGTGTGTGAACACACACACACACACACACACACACACACACACACACACACTAAACTCATTTAAACTCTAAACTCATTTAAACTTATAAACTCAAAACTCAAAAACTCGTAAACTACTTTAAACTTCAAACCACTTCTTAAGTTTAAAGCTTCCAGCTCCCAAGCAACTCCATAGCAACCAAACTTGAGTACCCTAGCAACCGTTTTGCAAGACCTATATCTCTGTATCAGAACATCGTATAGAGAAGAGGTTTGGCTCTTTTGACTCATGCTAGCAAACAGCACTTCCAACATGCTACACATGCTAGCACTGAATAGCTACATGCTAATAACGAGTAGTTAAGTGCTATATCATGCCAAGATCATGCTAAGAACTCTATAAAGACTCCATAGTAACCATCTGTGACAACTACCAACCACCTAGCAACACCATAGCAACCGCCCAGAACACCCTAGCAACCGCCTAGTAACCGCCCAGAATACCTTAGCAACCGCCTAGCAACACCATAGCAACCACCCAGAACACCCTAGCAACTGCCTAGCAACCACTCAGAATACCCTAGCAACCGCCTAGCAACACCATAGCAACCACCCAGAACACCCTAGCAACCGCCTAGCAACCACCCAGAATACCCTAGCAAACGCCTAGCAACACCATAGCAACCACCCAGAACACCCTAGCAACCGCCTAGCAACCACCCAGAACACCCTAGCAACAGCATAGCAACCACTCAGAACACCCTAGCAACCGCCTAGCAACCACCCAGAATACCCTAGCAACCGCCTAGCAACACCATAGCAACCACCCAGAACACCCTAGCAACCGCCTAGCAACACCCTAGCAACCACCTAGAATATCCTAGCAACCACCTAGCAACACCCTAGCAACCACCCAGCATACCCTAGCAACTGCCTAGCAACACCATAGCAACCACCCAGAACACCCTAGCAACCGCCTAGCAACACCCTAACAACCCCCAGAATACCCTAGCAACCGCCTAGCAACTAGCATAGCAACAGCATAGCAACACCTAGCAACACCCTAGCAACCAACCAGAATACCCTAGCAACTGCCTAGCAACACCATAGCAACCACCAAAACACCCTAACACCCTAGCAACCGCCTAGCAACATCATAGCAACCACCTAGAACACCCTGGCAACCGCCTAGCAACACCCTAGCAACCCCCCATAATACCCTAGCAACAGCATAGCAACCACCAAAACACCATAGCAACCGCCTAGCAACAGCATAGCAACCACCAAAACACCCTAGCAACAGCATAGCAACCACCCAGAACACCCTAGCAACAGCATAGCAACCACCCTAAACACCCTAGCAACCGCCTAGCAACCACCCAGAACACCCTAGCAACCGCCTAGCAACCACCCAGAATACCCTAGCAACCGCCTAGCAACACCATAGCAACCACCCAGAACACCCTAGCAACTGCCTAGCAACCATCCAGAACACCCTAGCAACCGCCTAGCAACCATCCAGAATACCTTAGCAACCGCCTAACAACACCATAGCAACTACCCAGAACACCCTAGCAACCGCCTAACAACCACCCAGAACACCCTAGCAACCACCTAGCAACAGCATAAAAACCACCGAGAACACCCTAGCAACCGCCTAGCAACACCATAGCAACCACCCAGAACACCCTAGCAACCGCCAAGCAACACCATAGCAACCACCCAGAACACCCTAGCAACCGCCTAGCAACACACACACACACACACACACACACACACACACACACACACACACTAAACTCATTTAAACTTAAACTCTAAACTCTTTTAAACTTGTAAACTTGTAAACTCAAAACTCGTAAACTACTTTAAACTTCAAACCACTTTAAACTTATTAAGTTTAAAGCTTCCGGGGCGGCAGTGGCTCAGTGGTTCATGTAGATTGTCTACAAACCGAAAGGTTGGTGGTTCGATCCCCGGTTCCACCTGACCAAGTGTCGAGGTGTCCATGAGCAAGACACCTAACCCCAGCTGCTCCCGACGAGCTGGATGGCGCCTTGCATGGCTGACACCGCCGTCGGTGTATGAATGAGTGAGTGAATGGGTGAATGTGAGGCAACATGTAAAGCGCTTTGGTGGCCATAGGTCTGTGAAAGCGCTATATAAATGCAGTCCATTTACCATTTCCAGCTCCCAAGCAACTCCATAGCAACCAAACTTGAGTACCCTAGCAACCGTTTTGCAAGACCTATATCTCTGTATCAGAACATAGTATAGAGATGAGGTTTGGCTCTTTTGACTCATGCTAGCAAACAGCACTTCCAAAATGCTACACATGCTAGCAGTGAATAGCTACATGCTAATAGCAATTAGTTAAATGCTAAATCATGCCAAGATCATGCTAAGAACTCTATAAAAACTCCATAGTAACCATCTGTGACAACTACCAACCACCTAGCAACACCATAGCAACCACCCAGAACACCCTAGCAACCGCCTAGCAACCACCGAGAACACCTTAGCAACCCACTAGAAAACCCCCAACAACTTTTTAACTTTAAACTACCTAATTTAAACTTTAAACTACTTTAAACTTCAAACTAATTTAAACTTTAAACTAATTTAAACTTTAAACTACTTTAAACTTTAAACTACTTTAAACTTCAAACTAATTTAAACTTTAAACTACTTTAAACTTCAAACTAATTTAAACTACTTTAAACTAATTTAAACTCCAAACTATTTTAAACTTCTTTAAACTTTCTGGTCCGGCTTTCTCAAGCCAACTTAAAGTTTGTCTCGACAAACTTTTTAATCTAGTTAATCTTCTGTTAAAAACTGTTGACTCAAACTCGTCCTAGAGCTTTAACTCTACATACTCCAAACTCGGCTCAGACACTCAAACTGATCTGAAGTTAGTTGCTATATCTTTTCAGACTGATCGGACTTACGGTTTTCCTAAAAATGACGATCAAAACTCGGAAAAACTCCCATTGACTTACATTAGGGAGTTCTAAAAAATTCAAATTTAGATTCAAACTCACCAACCGACGAAAATTCAAATCAAAATACCTTGAAGACTAAACCAAACTGCCGTTCTATATACTATATGAGCCATTGAGACTCATTTAAACTAATGCACTCTAAACTCATACACTTATAAAGTAATTAACTTATAAACTCATGAATTCATAGACTTATGAACTTTAAAACTCATAAATTAATAAACTCTGAACTCTTAAACTCATTTAAATTTATAAACTCTAAACTCATTTAAACTTATAAACTCTAAATTCATTTAAACTTATAAACTAAACTCAAAAACGTGTACACTTATAAACTCATCCATTTATACACATAAACTCTAAACTCATAAACTCTGAGTGTGTGTGTGTGTGTGTGTGTGTGTGTGTGTGTGTGTGTGTGTGTGTGTGTGTGTGTGAACACACACACACACACACACACACACTAAAATCATTTAAACTTATAAACTCAAAGCTCAAAAACTCGTAAACTACTTTAAACTTCAAACCACTTTAAACTTCTTAAGTTTAAAGCTTCCAGCTCCCAAGCAACTCCATAGCAACCAAACTTGAGTACCCTAGCAACCGTTTTGCAAGACCTATATCTCTGTATCAGAACATCGTATAGAGATGAGGTTTGGCTCTTTTGACTCATGCTAGCAAACAGCACTTCCAACATGCTACACATGCTAGCAGTGAATAGCTACATGCTAATAGCGATTAGTTAAGTGCTAAATCATTCTAAGAACTCTATAAAAACTCCATAGTAACCATCTGTGACAACTACTTACCACCTAGTAACACCATAGCAACCACCCAAAATACCTTAGCAACCACCCCAAATGCCCTAGCAACCGCCTAGCAACACTATAGCAACCACCCAAAACACCCTAGCAAAACCCTAGCAACCACCCAGAACACCCTAGCAACCGCCTAGCAACCACCCAGAACACCCTAGCAACCACACAAAGTACCTTAGCAACCACCTAGCAACACCCTAGCAACCACCCAGAACACCCTAGCAACCACCCAAAATACCCTAGCAACCACCCAGAATACCCTAGCAACCACCTAGCAACAGCATAGCAACCACTCAGAACACCCTAGCAACCGCCTAGCAACACCCTAGCAACCACCCAAAATACCTTAGCAACCACCTAGCAACACCATAGCAACCACCCAGAACACCCTAGCAACCACCCAAAATACCTTAGCAACCACCTAGCAACACCCTAGCAACCACCCAAAATACCCTAGCAACCGCTTAGCAACACCCTAGCTACCACCCAGAACACCCTAGCAACCGCCTAGCAACACCATAGCAACCACCCCGAACACCCTAGCAACCAGCCAAAATACCTTAGCCTAGCAACACCATAGCAACCACCCAAAATACCCTAGCAACCACTTAGCAACACCCTAGCAACACCATAGCAACCAACCAGAATACCCTAGCAACCACCCCGAACACCCTAGCAACCAGCCAAAATACCTTAGCAACCGCCTAGCAACACCATAGCAACCACCCAGAACACCCTAGCAACCGCCTAGCAACCACCCAGAACACCTTAGCAACCGCCTAGCAACACCATAGCAACCACCCAGAACACCCTAGCAACCGCCTAGCAACCACCCAGAACACCCTAGCAACCAACCAGAATACCCTAGCAACCACCTAGTAACCATAGCAACCACCCAGAACACCCTAGCAACCACCCAAAACACCCTAGCAACCAACCAGAATACCCTAGCAACCGCCTAGCAACCACCCAAAACACCCTAGCAACCACTTAGCAACCACCCAGAACACCCTAGCAACCGCCTAGCAACACCCTAGCAACCACCCAGAACACCCTAGCAACCGCTCAGAATACCCTAGCAACCGCCTAGCAACAACATAGCAACCATCCAGAATACCCTAGCAACCGCCTAGCAACCACCCAGAATACCCTAGCAACCGTCTAGCAACACCATAGCAACCACCCAGAACACCCTAGCAACCGCCTAGCAACCACTCAGAATACCCTAGCAACCACCTAGCAACCACCCAGAATACCTTAGCAACCGCCTAGCAACACCATAGCAACCACCCAGAACACCCTAGGAACCGCCTAGCAACCACCAAGAATACCCTAGCAACCGCCTAGCAACACCATAGCGACCACCCATAACATCCTAGCAACCGCCTAGCAAAAAACATTCTGGTCCAAACTTTCTCAAGCCAACTTAAAGTTTGTCTCGACGAACTTTTGCATCTAGTTATTATTATTAATCTTCTGTTAAAAACTGTTGACTCAAACTCGTCCTAGAGCTTTAACTCTACATACTCCAAACTCGGCTCAGACACTCAAACTGATCTGAAGTTAGTTGCTATATCTTTTCAGACTGATCGGACTTACGGTTTTCCTAAAAATTACGATCAAAACTCGGAAAAACTCCCATTGACTTACATTAGGGAGTTCTAAAAAATTCAAATTTAGATTCAAACTGACCAACCGACGAAAATTCAAATCAAAATACCTTGAAGACTAAACCAAACTGCCGTTCTATATACTATATGAGCCATTGAGACTCATTTAAACTAATGCACTCTAAACTCATAAACTTATAAAGTAATTAACTTATAAACTCATGAATTCATAGACTTATGAACTCTAAAACTCATAAATTAATAAACTCTGAACTCTTAAACTCATTTAAATTTATAAACTCTAAACTCATTTAAACTTATAAACTCAAAACTCATTTAAACTTATAAACTAAACTCAAAAACTTGTACACTTATAAACTCATCCATTTATACACTTATAAACTCTACACTAATAAACTCTGAGTGTGTGTGTGTGTGTGTGTACACACACACACACACACACACACTCTAAACTCATTTAAACTTATAAACTCAAAACTCAAAAACTCGTAAACTACTTTAAACTTCAAACCACTTTAAACTTATTAAGTTTAAAGCTTCCAGCTCCCAAGCAACTCCATAGCAACCAAACTTGAGTACCCTAGCAACCGTTTTGCAAGACCTATATCTCTGTATCAGAACATCGTATAGAGATGAGGTTTGGCTCTTTTGACTCATGCTAGCAAACAGCACTTCCAACATGCTAGCAGTGAATAGCTACATGCTAATAGCGATTAGTTAAGTGTTAAATCATTCTAAGAACTCTATAAAAACTCCAGAGTAACCATCTGTGACAACTACCAACCACCTAGTAACACCATATCAACCGCCCTGAATACCTTAGCAACCGCCTAGCAACCACCCAGAATACCCTAGCAACCGCCTAGCAACACCATAGCAACCACCCAGAACACCCTAGCAACCGCCTAGCAACCACCCAGAACACCCTAGCAACCGCCTAGCAACACCATAGCAACCACCCAGAACACCCTAGCAACCAACCAGAATACCCTAGCAACCACCTAGTAACACCATAGCAACCACCCAGAACACCCTAGCAACCACCCAAAACACCCTAGCAACCAACCAGAATACCCTAGCAACCGCCTAGCAACCACCCAAAACACCCTAGCAACCACCTAGCAACCACCCAGAACACCCTTGCAACCGCCTAGCAACACCCTAGCAACCACCCAGAACACCCTAGCAACCGCCTAGCAACCACCCAGAATACCCTAGCAACCGCCTAGCAACACCATAGCAACCACCCAGAACACCCTAGCAACCGCCTAGCAACCACCCAGAACACCCTAGCAACCGCCTAGCAACACCATAGCAACCACCCAGAAGACCCTAGCAACCGCCTAGCAACCACCCAGAACACCTTAGCAACCACCCAAAACACCCTAGCAACCAACCAGAATACCCTAGCAACCGCCTAGCAACCACTCAAAACACCCTAGCAACCACCTAGCAACCACCCAGAACACCCTAGCAACCACCTAGCAACCACCCAGAACACCCTTGCAACCGCCTAGCAACACCCTAGCAACCACCCAGAACACCCTAGCAACCGCCTAGCAACCACCCAGAATACCCTAGCAACCGCCTAGCAACACCATAGCAACCACCCAGAACACCCTAGCAACCGCCTAGCAACCACCCAGAACACCCTAGCAACCGCCTAGCAACACCATAGCAACCACCCAGAAGACCCTAGCAACCGCCTAGCAACCACCCAGAACACCTTAGCAACCACCCAAAACACCCTAGCAACCAACCAGAATACCCTAGCAACCGCCTAGCAACCACTCAAAACACCCTAGCAACCACCTAGCAACCACCCAGAACACCCTAGCAACCGCCTAGCAACACCATAGCAACCACCCAGAACACCCTAGCAACCGCCTAGCAACCACCCAAAATACCTTAGCAACCGCCTAGCAACACCCTAGCAACCACCTAGCAAAAAAAACGTTCTGGTCCAAACTTTCTCAAGCCAACTTAAAGTTTGTCTCGACGAACTTTTGCATCTAGTTATTCTTCTTCTTCTTATTCTTCTGACCCAAAATTTATCAATTCTAACTCCTCCTAGAGCTTTAACTCTACAAACTCCAAACTCGGGTCAGACCTTCAGACTGTTCTGACTTGAGTTGCTATATCTTTTCAGACTGGTTTGACTTACGGTTTTCTTAAAAATTAATATTAAAAATCATAAAAATCCCATAGACTTTCATTGCAGACTGCTCAAATTGAGCCAAGACTACGGTGGCCCATTAGTGCACAAACCAAAATCTCAAATCTAAATTCTCTGAAGCCCTAGACTCAATTAAACTACCATTCTATATCGATCGATCGATCGATCTATCGATCTATCTATCTATCTATCTATCTATCTATCTATCTATCTATCTATCTATCTATCTATCTATCTATCTATCTATCTATCTATCTTTTAACTAATCTATCCATCTATCTATCTATCTATCTATCTATCTATCTATCTATCTATCTATCTATCTATCTATCTATCTATCTTTTTAACTAATCTATCTATCTATCTATCTATCTATCTATCTATCTATCTATCTATCTATCTATCTATCTATCTATCTATCTATCTATCTATCTATCTATCTATCTATCTTTTTAACTAATCTATCTATCTATCTATCTATCTATCTATCTATCTATCTATCTATCTATCTATCTATCTATCTATCTATCTATCTATCTATCTTTTTAACTAATCTATCTATCTATCTATCTATCTATCTATCTATCTATCTATCTATCTATCTATCTATCTATCTATCTATCTATCTATCTATCTATCTATCTATCTTTTTAACTAATCTATCTATCTATCTATCTATCTATCTATCTATCTATCTATCTATCTATCTATCTATCTATCTATCTATCTATCTATCTATCTATCTATCTATCTATCTATCTATCTATCTATCTATCTATCTATCTATCTATCTATCTGTCTCTCTATCTATCTATCTATCTATCTATCTATCTATCTATCTATCTATCTATCTATCTATCTATCTATCTATCTATCTATCTATCGTTTTAACTAATCTATCTATCTATCTATCTATCTATCTATCTATCTATCTATCTATCTATCTATCTATCTATCTATCTATCTATCTATCTTTTTAACTAATCTATCTATCTTTTTAACTAATCTATCTATCTATCTATCTATCTATCTATCTATCTATCTATCTATCTATCTATCTATCTATCTATCTATCTATCTATCTATCTATCTATCTATCTATCTATCTATCTATCTATCTATCTATCTATCTATCTTTTTAACTAATCTATCTATCTGTCTCTCTATCTATCTGTCTCTCTATCTATCTATCTGTCTCTCTATCTATCTATCTATCTATCTATCTATCTATCTATCTATCTATCTATCTATCTATCTATCTATCTATCTATCTATCTATCTATCTATCTATCTATCTATCTATCTATCTATCTATCTATCTTCAAACATTATCTATCTATCTATCTATCTATCTATCTATCTATCTATCTATCTATCTATCTATCTATCTATCTATCTATCTATCTTCAAACATTATCTATCTATCTATCTATCTATCTATCTATCTATCTATCTATCTATCTATCTATCTATCTATCTATCTATCTATCTATCTATCTATCTATCTATCTATCTATCTATCTATCTTTTAATACTAACTAATCTATCTTTCTTTTTAACTAAATAATCCATCTTTCTTCCTTTTTAACTAAATAATCCATATTTCTTTCTAACTAATATATCTTTCTTTATTTCATTCTAACTAATCTATCTTTCTTTCTTTCTAACTAATCTATCTATCTTTCTTTCTAACTAATCTATCTTTCTATCTAATCTTTCTTTCTAACTAATCCATCTTTCTTTCTTTCTTTCTTTCTTTCTTTCTAACTAATCAATCTTTTTTCTTTTTCTCTCACTAATCTATCTTTCTTTCTAACAAATTAGTCTTTCTTTCTTTCTTTCTTTCTTTCTTTCTTTCTTTCTTTCTTTCTTTCTTTCTTTCTTTCTTTCTTTCTTTCTAACTAATCCACCATTCATCATTCTTTCTTTCTAACTAATTTCTTCTTTCTTTCTAACTAATCAATCTATCTTTCTTTCTAACTAATCTTTCTGTCTTTCTTTCTTTCCTTCTTTTTCTAACTAATCTTTCTTCTTTCTAATCTTTCTTTCTAATTTATCTTTCTATCTAATCTTTCTAACTAATCTTTCTTTCCTTTCTAACAAATCTTTATTTTTTCTTTCTTTCTAACTAATCTTTCTTTCTTTTTTTCTTTCTTTCTAGCTAATCTTTCTTTTTTCTTTTTCTTTCTTTCTAACTAATCTTTCTTTTCTTTCTTGCTTACTTTTCTTTCTTTCTTTCTAACTAATCTTTCTTTTTTCTTTCTTACTTTTCTTTCTTTCTAACTAATCTTTCTTTTTTCTTCTTTCGTTCTAACTAATCTTTCTTTCTTTTTTCTTTTTTACTTTTCTTTCTTTCTTACTTTTCTTTCTTACTAATCTTTCTTTTTTCTTTCTTTCTTTCTTTCTTTCTTTCTTTCTTTCTTTCTTTCTTTCTTTCTTTCTTTCTTTCTAACTAATCGTTCTTTCTATCTTTCTATCTTTCTTTCTAACTAATCTGTCTTTCTTTTTTTCTACCAAACCTTTCTTTCTTTCTTTCTAGCTAATCTTTCTTTCTATCTTTCTTGCTTTCTAACTAATCTGTCTTTCTTTCTTTCTACCTAATCTTTTTCTTTCTTTCTTTCTTTCTTTCTTTCTTTCTTTCTTTCTTTCTTTCTTTCTTTCTTTCTTTCTTTCTTTCTAACTTTTCTTTCTTTCTAACTAATCTTTCTTTCTATCTTTCTTGCTTTCTAACTAATCTGTCTTTCTTTCTTTCTACCTAATCTTTTTTTTTCTTTCTTTCTTTCTTTCTTTCTTTCTTTCTTTCTTTCTTTCTTTCTTTCTTTCTTTCTTTCTTTCTAACTTTTCTTTATTTCTAACTAATCTTTCTTTCCATCTTTCTTGCTTTCTAACTAATCTGTCTTTCTTTCTTTCTACCTAATCTCTTTCTTTCTTTCTTTCTTTCTTTCTTTCTTTCTTTCTTTCTTTCTTTCTTTCTTTCTTTCTTTCTAACTTTTTTCTTTCTAACTAATCTTTCTTTCTATCTTTCTTGCTTTCTAACTAATCTGTCTTTCTTTCTTTCTACCTAATCTTTCTTTCTTTCTTTCTACCTAATCTTTCTTTCTTTCTTTCTTTCTTTCTTTCTTTCTTTCTTTCTTTCTTTCTTTCTTTCTAGCTAATCTTTTTCTTTCTTTCTTTCTACCTAATCTTTCTTTCTTTCTTTCTTTCTTTCTTTCTTTCTTTCTTTCTTTCTTTCTTTCTTTCTTTCTTTCTTTCTTTCTTTCTTTCTCCCTAATCTTTTTCTTTCTTTCTTTATACCTAATCTTTCTTTATTTTTCTTTCATTCTTTCTTTCTACCTAATCTTTCTTTATTTTTTCTTTAATTCTTTCTTTCTACATAATCTTTCTTTCTTTCTTTCGATTTCTTTCTTTCTTTTATTTTTCTTTCATTCTTTCTTTCTACCTAATCTTTCTTTATTTTTTCTTTAATTCTTTCTTTCTACCTAATCTTTCTTTCTTTCTTTCTCTTTCTCTTTCTCTTTCTCTTTCTTTCTTTCTTTCTTTATACCTAATATTTCTTTCTTTCTTTCTTTCTTTCTTTCTAACTAATCTTTCTTTCTTTCTTTCTTTCTAACTTTTCTTTCTTTCTAACTATTCTTTCTTTCTAACTAATTTATCAATCAAAATTTAAACTACTTTAAACTTCTAACTACTTTAAAATTCAAACTACTTTTAACTTCTTCAAACTCTCTGGTCCGGCTATCTCAAGCCAACTTAAAGTTTGTCCAACAAACTTTTTTTTCTAGTTATTATTATAATTTTTTTTTTTTTAGGAGATGATAATATCTTACAAAAAAATTGGGATGATTTATTACAAACAGTGAAAGGTCGTCTAGACAAATGGAAGTGGATTCTACCCAACCTGTCTTATAGGGGAAGAACACTTATTGTAAATAATTTGGTCGCTTTACTCTTATGGCACAGACTGGTTTGTATTGATCCTCCAGTGAAATTGATGGCCGAGATTCAAGCGGATTTTGTTGACTTTTTTTGGGGAGTATTTTATTTTTGCCCAAAGAAGAAGGGGGTCAACGAGTGGTTCATCTCCAGAGAAGGAGTGCAGCTTTCCAGTTGTGTTTTTACTCAGGACTGTTGGAAACCTTGGAATAGATACATTTTTCATATTCAAAGGACTGAAAATTTCCATTCCATTTTTTGGTTGCTGAATGAACCCTTGATTTTAAGGCAAGACTGGATCTGTCTGCGACCAATTTTTTACCAAGATTCAATAAGATTTTACAAAACTCAGGTTCCCTTTCAGTCACTCACGTTCGACGTAAAGTCGAAGTGACGACGTAATTTTCCCCCTAGTTTATACCTTGAAACACAAACACACTCACACATCTGTTCAATTCTACAGATCCACAAACATTCAGACAAAACACAATCCAACAGAGGAAACATTTGGAGTACATTACCAGCTGAGGTCGTCTCTGGTGTGACTGTTGTATCGGGGCTGATGATGTTAGTAACAGCTGAAAAATAATGACTAATGGTTAATACCAATGAATCAACAAACACAAATAATACCAAGAGCTCATGAACACATAATTACCTGCACAGTATACTGAATAGCGCACAGTTGTTCTAACCAGCTCATACACATAATAATTGCCTGGACAGGTTTTGACTTTAATGGAAAAAAACAAACGGAGTTGCTAACTGTCTTACAATGAGCTAACTGTCTTACAATGACAGCTGTCAGTGTGAAAACCTTATCCAAGATGTTTTTGATAAATTTTGGACGCAGAAGGACCACCTCTCACCTATATAGTCATATATAGCAACTACAGTATATTGGTCTGATTGGTTGAAGGACTATCCACTGATTCTTGATGTCTCTTTGTGTCTAAATGACACAGTAGTTCAAATGTTTGTGTCTTATTATGCAATTCAGATCCGTTATAAATGATTATGACACTGTTGGATATCAAACTGTGTAATCTGAGGTCTATTATAATTTAAAATATCAATATCAAACAAAATAAACAAACAAATACTAAATCTCTATTAATTCTCAATAAGAACTTTTGTAGATGTCTGACAGAAATAAAGTCAGTCTGGTTAGTAATAAGTGAAGCTGGTAATGCTGTTTGTGGAGTTGTTTAATCCTCCTCTGCTGAGATCTTCACAGATTTAATGTCTTCTTTTATTTGATCTAAGGCTGTGGCTGAAGTCAGTTGTATGTTTGGGGAATGTTCTTATGAGAAAGATCTGTTATCAGGGTGTGCATTCATACTGTGAGCTGACCATGTGACACCACGCACGTCCCATCATTGCCTCTCTCATCTACTACGCGATATCACAGTTTGACATGTCTGTCATTGGAAAGTTCCACGTGGTGTCATGAATAATTAAGAGTAAGTGTATTCTCATTGGATAAGAAAACTCAGTCACATGAATAATTATGAGACACCGATGAGTCATCAAAGTACTATAGTGCTCTGACACGATGAAGATTTTAAACCCGGAAGATGAAAATAGTGGAAAAAGCTATGGCAGGTGATGTTCAGATGTTCCCCAGTCACGCGAGACACGACAGACACTAAATCAGGGCATAAAAGAGAGATTTAATATCCCAAAGTATCTTTATGGCACAGCAGTACTGATGTCTATCCTTGAGTCTCTGTTATAGTGACAGTATGGGCTGTTTAGTCTAATGTAAATCATGTCAGCTATGTTTTGTATGTTGTTACACAGCTTTTATTAACACTTCACTGATGTCAATGGTGTGGTGCAAATATAGCGCTGTATGTGTGTCCAGCAACACTTGTTAAATACAGTCTTCTAGACTGCAAACAACAAACAAATGATTTTTAGTTAACTAATTTTACAATCAGATTTTGATCTTAAAAATAATATCAAATGACTGCATCTTACCGTTACTAATGTTCAGATGTTTCACTGAAATCCACTTGTTCTCGTACTTTGGTCCCGTCTCAACAATTCCACACCAGTATATCCCAGAATCCTTTAGTGTCAGATAAGGGATGGTCACAGTAAAAACTCCTGCAGATTCATCATCCCTCAGAGAGAATCTGCCGTTACTGTTATATTCTGATGAAGCTTTGACACCTGATGACTCACAGATCGACAGTTCGCTTCCTTTGCAGATGAACTTAAACCTGATCTTGTTCTTCAAATCACTGTTATAATGGCAGGTGATGTTCAGATGCTCTCCAGTCACAGCAAACATGTGAAACACTAAATCAGGGCATAAATGAGAGATGTAAGTGTCCCAAATTCTCCTTAATTCTACACTGCATCCTTGAGTCTCTGTTATAGTGACAGTATGGGCTGTTTTATCAGATCTAATCTAATCTAATGTAATGTAAATCATGTCAGCTGTGTTTTGGTGTGAACGGCTTCTCTGTTAACAGACTAATAATGGAAAAAAAAAAACTAAAATGAAAAGGTATTTTACAACAGAAAGACCTGAACTTTTGTGTACAGATAATGTATACTTTATGTTTTGAATGAGCGATTTCTCCATAACTGAGACAGTGTTGTGTGTGAGGAAGTGATGCGGGTCAGTGTCTGTGGTGTGAACACTTGCTTATCATCATCTACAGAGGATACTGTGGTTTCTGTCATCTCGCCTCTTTACATCCTTACACAGGGTTACCACACCTTGGTTAACTTCAAATGCAAGGACCTTTCAAGGACTTTCCTGGTCCAAAACCCTCAAATTCAAGGACTTAATCTGGGAACACATTTGTTGTGTCGAACAACAAACGTTGAGGTTCCATCGTAGTTGTTTTGTGCGCAAGTGAACGTCATGGCAACGTACAACACAAAGTGCCTCACGCGGGAAACACTTAACGTAACGCGTAAATGCGCGTAGCTAACATAAATCAAGCAAGTATGCATGGGCCGAGAAGTGTTGGCAAAATAACACATTAACGGACCGGAGGAAATAATATGGATGTTTTTTCCAGAAAACTAAATAAACAAAATAAATTCAAGCACTTTCAAGGAACTTTATCTATTATGGTCATTTTCAAAAACTTTCCAGGGCCTTGAATTATTTTTTTTTAATCAGATTCACAAACTTTCAAGGATTTCAAAGACCCATGCCCTAACCCTAACCCTGCTTACAACACGTGATACAGCGCTCTCTCAGACACACACAGACCTCTCTGATGTTACTGATATATTAGTTATGATTATATGTGTTTTACACCATATCTGTGGGCACTGTCTACTTCACTCATACATAATATTCTGACTTACCAGGTTTAATTTCCAGGATAAGATCTGTGTATTTATCAAGTTTTCCCAGTCCTGTCCTCACAGAACACCGGTATTTGCCTTGATCCTCTGTTCTCAGATCAGTGATGGTGACGGTGAAGATGTGGGTCGCATTGTTATCGGTCAGAGAGAATCTCCTGTCTTTAGCTGGATATCCAGATTGAACAACTTTGTCTTTATTGCATACTGGACACTCTCCTCTGCAGAGATACTTATTCTGCTCTTCATATCCAGACTCATAGGGACAGCGTATTTCAACTTTTCCTCCTTCATAACCAGTGAAAGTCAAGATCTCCGTCGTCTCACACGCCAAGACTAAAAACATAAGAGAGAGAAACTCAGCTCAGAGCGAACATGGACCTGATTGAGAACAGGTGCTGTTTTAGAAAGACCCAGAAACACAGAATAAACTCTTACCTGACATGATGAGCAGGAGAAATATGAGAAGTTTATGATCACAGATCTGGATCATTTTCTGCTTTATCTGTGAGCCGCTGGTGGCCTGTGTTATGAAGAGCTCTCTCTCTCTCTCTCTCTCTCTCTCTCTCTCTCTCTCTCTCTCTCTCTCTCTCTCTCTCTCTCACTCTCACACCACACAGACACACACACACACACACACACACACACACACACACACACTCACTCACTCACACACACACACACTCTCTTTATCTCTCACTTCCAGTGCGATTGTTGAGCAAGTGTGTGCAGGGCGGTGTGAGTGTTAAAGTGTTAAAGTGGTGTGGTGTGAAAGTTTTTTATTATCTTCTTTCGGCTGTGATGGATTTTTTAATTAATCAACTAAATAATCAACTTTCATGTGTTTTTCTTGCAGGAACGACATTCCTATGCTTTTACAGTTTTTTTCGATTGCTAAACGACAGTGGGCACAACTGGAGTCACATGTGCAAAACTCTAACTACAGTCTGCACAGCAGCAGTTCATGTGGACCAAACTCTAGTTCGTTTTTCATTGCTTGAACACAGTTTTCAAAACTCTACACACTTATCCCATGACTTTAACCACAACCTGCACAACACTGTGGATTTACAGCACTTTGCTCAAATGCTAACACACTGCTGTCAAAACTGTGAACCACACATTCAAACGTCTCGGTTACGTATGGTAATCCTCGTTCCCTGAGTCCAGGGAACGGAGACGCCTCGTCGGGGGAGTTCCCCTGACGAATTGGGATCCCTACCAAAACGCCATGGTGCTGGCCCCTTCCAGCGCCCAGCTAAGCTACCCTGCAGCAGTTTCCAGAAATTTTGCGGGAGCTAGCTAGGGAATCACACTGCTGTTCCGCAAGACCCAATCAGTGGATATTGGATAACACTGGGAAAGCGTGCCCGACCCCAAGGAAATAATAGGGGGGGGGGGGAATGCTGCGGAAGCTGAGGCAGCCTAGAGGAAGGCCCTCAAATACACACATGTACTAACCACGCAGGGTAGTGAAACATATGGCAGTCCATGAAGGTAGTCCCAGTCCGGAGGAGTGAGGAGCGTACTCAACAGGGACGACAGAATGAGTCTGTCAAGGGGAAGACACGGCTGAACTGCACGTGGCAATCAGGGGTCGCCGCAGGGACCACTGGAAAAAGCACCCAGTCTACTAGCAACTCCTTACTGAAGGTAGCAGACCTGGTGCCGGGCGGTCCGCAACGCCTGGCACCGGAGGGGGTGATGGAGGAACTCACGAGGTTAGCCGTTTGTTGGGTAACCAACGGAGCAAGAAGACGCACGTATCCGTTCACGGAATGGCACACCTATTCCCTCTAATTATTGGCCGTAGCAAGTACTCGGGAGGAAAAAGGTTCCACACGTAGGCTATAAAACCTAGCGAACGTGTTCGGTGTCGCCCAGCCCGCAGCTCTAAAAATGTCTGTTAGCGAGGCGCCTTATTCCAGAGCCCAGGAAGCGGCAACACTCCTAGTGGAGTGAGCCCGCAACCTGGGTGGGCAGGGCTCACCCTGGGACTCATAAGCCCTGGTGATAGCATCCACTAGCCAGTGGGCTAACCTCTGCTTGGAGACAGCCTTCCCGTTCTGCTTGCCTCCGTAACAAACAAAGAGCTGATCTGAGGTCCTGAAGCTTTGCGTTCTGTCTATATAAACCCGGAGGGCCCGGACGGGACAGAGAAAAGCTAGGGCTGGGTCTGCCTCCTCCAGGGGCAGCGCTTGCAGGTTCACCACCTGGTCCGCGAAGGGACTGGTAGGAACCTTGGGCACATATCCGAGCCGGGGTCTCAATATAGCATGAGAAAGGCCAGGCCCGAACTCTAGGCACGATTCGTCGACCAAAAAAGCCTGTAGATCCCCTACCCTCTTGAAGGATGCCAATGCTAACAGGGGCGCTGTCTTAATGGACAGGAAATTAAGCTCAACTGTCAGGAAGGACTTTGGAGTGCTTTAAGCACTAAAGTTAAGTCCCAAGAGGGTACAGGGTGCAAATCGCGAGGTGGATTTAGCCTCCTAGCACCCTTAAGGAATCTGATGACCAGGTCGTGCTTCCCCACTGACTTACTTTCAACTACATCGTGATGTGCAGCTATTGCGGCAACATACACCTTGAGGGTGGAGGGAGACAGCCTTCGCTCCAACTCCTCTTGTAGGAAGGAGAGCACGACTCTGATCGGGCAAGTTCGTGGGTTCTCCCGGTGGGAAGAACACCAGCCGACGAACAGGTTCCACTTCAGAGCGTAGAGGCGCCTCGTAGAGGGTGCTCTAGCTGAAGAGATGGTGTCCACCACTGACTGTGGCAGGCCATCTAGAACCTCCGCGTCCCGTCCAGGGACCAGACATGGAGTTTCCAGAGGTCTGGACGCGGGTGCCACAGAGTGCCCCGTCTCTGAGAAAGTAGGTCCTTCCTCAGAGGAATCGGCCAAGGAGGGGCTGTCGCGAGGAGCATGAGTTCTGGGAACCAAGTCCGGGTTGGCCAATACGGGGCCACCAAAAGGACCTGCTCCTTGTCCTCCCTGACCTTGCACAGGGTCTGTGCAAGAAGGCTCACTGGGGGAAACGCATATTTGCGTAAGTCCCGGGGCCAGCTGTGTGCCAGGGAATCCGTGCCGAGAGTTCCTTCGGTCAGGGAGTAGTACCACTGGCAATGGGTCGTGTCCGGAGAGGCAAACAGGTCTACCTGTGCGGCTCCGAAGATTCGCCAAATCAGCTGGACCACCTGGGGATGGAGTCGCCATACTCCCGGAAGGGGAGGCTGACGTGAAAGCTCGTCGGCCACACAATTGAACTCCCCTGGGGCATGAACGGCACGAAGCGACCTCAGATGCTTCTGACTCCATAGGAGGAGGTGGGAGGCGAGTCGCAACATACGACGGGAGCGCATACCACCTTGTCGGTTGATGTACGCAACGGTCGCAGTGTTGTCCGTACGGACCAGTACGTGCTTGTGTTTGAGAAGCCCCTTGAGGCGACACAGGGCTAAGCGTACTGCTTGCAACTCTAGGCAGTTGATGTGCCAATGCAGCTGGGGCCCCGTCCACAGACCCAAGACTGCATGCCCTTTGTACGTGGCCCCCCAACCCTTGGCAGAACACCACAGCATGCCTGGAAACCTGGGCTAGGGGCACTCCGGCCCGTAGAAACACAGGATCCGACCAAGGGGTGAAGGTTTGGCCCTTGAGGGAGTTGAGCACCGACTGGACACGTTCCTCCGTGAGGCGCGCAGTCTGGGCGACCGAGTCCAGTTCCATACCGAGATAAGAGATCTTCTGCACGGGGCAGAGTTTGCTCTTCTCCCAGTTGACCTGAAGCCCCAACTGGCTGAGGTGCCGAAGCACCATGTCCCTGTGATCGCACAACACATCTCGTGAGTGTGCCAGAATGAGCCAGTCGTCGAGATAGTTGAGAATGCGAACGCCTTGTTCTCTCATTGGAACAATGGCCGCCTCCACGACTTTCGTGAAGACACGGGGCGACAGGGCCAGCCCGAAGGGTAGGACCTTGCACTGATATGCTCGACCCTCGAAAGCAAACCGAAGAAATGGTCTGTGTCGGGGAAGAATCAAGACATGAAAGTACGCGTCCTTCAGGTCGATCGCTGCAAACCAATCCCGGGGACGGATGCATTCGAAAATGCGTTTCTGCGTGAGCATCTTGAACGGGAGCTTGTACAGGGCCCGATTCAATACTCGCAGATCCAGGATTGGCCGTAACCCACCGCCTTTCTTGGGTACAATGAAGTAAGGGCTGTAGAACCCTGACCTCATCTCGGCTGGAGGGACCGGCTCGATCGCGTCCTTCGCCAGCAGGGCGTCGATCTGTTTCCGCAAGACAGGAGCATCCACCGGACGCACACGGGTGAAGTGGATGCCCCTGAACTTGGGAGGCCGGCGTGCAAACTGAATTGCATAGCCGAGCGTAATGGTGCGGATGAACCAGCGCGACGGCCTCAAGAGCTCAAACCAGGCTCCGAGAACCCGCCGCAACGAGCCCACCCGCAGCACCGGCGTACCCGCGGACACGGCTCCGGTGGCATTGCAGCGGCCGAGAGCGGGGTCAGGGTGTGTACTTGGACAACACCTACCTGCTTCCACCGGGGGACAGACGGCAGAGAAGACCCGAGAGTGTTCTACTGCGGGCTGTCGCCTGGCGAAGGAAGGGGAGGAGACGAGGAGCGAGGCCCAAGGTCGGCTGCTGGTCTCCGAGCCTTCCCGCCCAGCGGCAGACAGGAGTGACGTGACCGAGGTGGCGCCACTGCTATCTGCAAGCTGGGGAGAGGGGAGCGGGAGTGGCGCCGTTCGGGGGCGGCGCACACTGCCATTCTGACCCTCTCGAACGGAGGAGACTGGCCTTATTTTACTGCCAGTCTCGACCGTAATGGGAAACGAGGAGCGAGGCCCGGGGGCATCGAGTCCCGGGTTCCTCCTCGCCCAGCGAGAGACGAGAGCGACAAGGCCGTAGCCCTCACTGTCATCTGAGCGCTGGGGCCCGTGAGTGACTCAGAGGAAGTGGACTGCTCAAAATTTGGGTACCACTGACTGGATGACCAGCGGCGGAATAGAAACGAAATTCTCCACCCGGCCCTCCTCCGGGGGAAGGAGTGGTGATGACACGCACTCCCGAAGAGCAGACGTCACATACTCTGGGTCGCTCCTCTCAGGGTCATTTCCCTTCCTTTTGCTGGGGGGAAACGAACTCCGAGCGGGCTGGTTCTGGGGGGCTTCTGGACTACCGGTGTGGACATCGTCTGACCGAAGGCCAGCGCTGTGACTAATCACGGTCATTCATAAAGCACAGCTCTACTCAAAGTCAGAACTACCCACGTGCAATGAATGTGCAGGGGTAGTGAGAGAGGAAAAACTTCTGCAGATTTAAGCATGTTTGGCTTGCCATATTGGCACCAAAATGCTTCCATACTGCCAAAATTTTTCACACCCATCCAGGCACTTTAGTACAGCCCAGGAAAGTGTGGCTATCAAGTCTGAATCTTCAGCATGAGAACACACCATTATAGTAGGAACTCAGGATCATTTTCAGAGTATAACAGCCCTCTCTCCGATGTAGCGATCGACATCTGCCCTCCCCTGGGGCCCCGAATGAAATGCTTGGTCCCTCATGAGAAAGACCAGAATCCCATCCGAAAGCCTCGACGGCACACGGCACGCTGAGTGGCTCAAGCCCTTACGAGAAAGGGGAGACGAACAACGTGCCGACGTGGTCATGCACTCATGAGAGAACATGAACCACCCACGAACACAGTCTCAACACACTGATTAGGCATGTGAAACAGTGATCGTGGCCGTCAACCAGGCATGCAAGACAGTGAACGTGGCCATCGTCTCGATGACACACGGCACGCTGGGCGCTCAAGCCTTCAGGCAAGGCGAACAACGCGCCGACGTGCTCATGCTCTCATAAGAAAGCATAAACCACCCACGAACACAGTCTCAGCATGTTTGCAATGCACTAGAGGAGTGGGAAGCTCGTGAGGGTCTTTCACCTGGCGAGACATTCCGCACTGTAACCCCCAGATCACCAATGCTATTAGCCAAAGTAGTTCTCTTTTTTGAAAAGGAACTAGATGGGGAATAAGCAAAGGGACTCAACCTCATAGAGGTACACGAGTCTCGATCGCGCATCTAGAGCGCCAAATGACGCGCGCTGGGTTGCCGTGACAACCCGCGCTGTCAGCCGGCGCTCGACGGCACACAGCACGCTGAGCGGCTCGAGCCTTTTAAAAAAGGGGAGACGAACAACGTGCCGACGTGGTCATGCACTCCTGAGAGAACATGAACCACCCACGAACGTAGTCTCACACACTGATTAGGTATGTGAAACAATGAACGTGGCCGTCAATGAGGACAGGAAACGATCACATCCAGAAACACACGAGTGAAACGTCATCCTGAAAAGGACGCGATCTTCACTCGTGTTGCTCTTTCAGAAAGAAAATACTCTCTTTATTGTGCTGAAGCACACAGGGACCCAACGCGGCGACACAGCGGGGAAACTGCAAGCCCGCTGTGCGCACTCAACCGTTTACCAGCTGTAAAAACAGCCTTTGAATTAACAGCGTGTAGACGCAGCCGGCAGACAGGAAATCGCGCGGTCGCTGAAACGCCGTCTCACCAACACAGAGAGCTCCCTTCCCGAAACAGCAGACTCGTAGAGCGTAAGATAAATACAATCTTAAAGCTCATCCACTCAGAGAGGACACAATCGGTCGGCTCCGAAGCTAAAAGCGTTTGTGTATGCGCTTGCTTCCGCCTTATACCCGCACTGGTAGGCGGGCTGCGGAATGCAAAACTTGCATGCCAATGTTCATTGGCTCGTTTTAATTCACTCGAAGGCAATTGGTCTCCCTAGCGTGATCCCAATTTGTCAGGGGAACTCCCCCGACGAGGCGTCGGAGTTCCCTGCTGACGAAAGGGAACAGAATAGATTTCAGCCTTGTGCCTTTCAAACACTGCTGATGGCATTTTAGCTGAAAGGCTCCCATACACAATAGAAATATATGTGAAATATATTTTTGGAATATATGCAAATATTCGAAATTGGCCCAATAAATATATTTTAGTTAAATATATGTAAATATATTTCACACTTACTGTAACATCATATATGTTTGTTATATTTCAGAATATATTTCAAAATTATAAATATAAGTGACCAACAATGCAAATATATTTCAATGTATTTGGAATATATGCCATATATTTTTGACACTTTAAAATATATTTAAATTTTTTTTTTCTGTATGAGTGGAGGTGGAAAGTGTTTGGTCACCACCCACATGACGAAATGTCTCTTTTTGAAGCCATGCGTGCCGGATGTGAGGACACGAGTCCAGAGGACTACAAGGGATGGATAAGGCACTCCAGAAGGTTCTTCCCCAGGTGCATGGCAAGAGAGAACATTAGATGTGATGTTGATGAAAACCTGTGGCCTGATGCTAGAGAGAGGCAGGATTAGCCCCTCAATTATTTGTTTGAATTACATTATGCACTTTTAGTTTCTACCTTTTTTTCTCATTACTGTAATTCCGTAAATTACTACAGACTATTGAAGCAAACTGCTCATTTTCATTTACCTTAAAGAATTGTTATGTTCTAAAAATGTTAATAAATCATGTGAAAGAATGTCGCTCTTTTCTTTGAAGAAAATATTACTTTGTATGAAGTCACTGAAATTGTTCAAACTGTAAAGATGAAAAGTTTGTATTTTCTGTATTGGTGTTTGATGCTAGTGTTTTTACTCTCAGTGTGTTCTGAGTGACAGTGTGTGTTATCTCAGTGAGGGTTGTGCCAGTGTTTGGCTGCACTGAGCCTGTTTTGAGCCATGTGTAAAGAGTTGTGTTGCTTGGAATGAGTTTTGCAGGTGATGTGAACTGTTTAGCTCAGGTGACTGTTGGTAGTGCAGACTGTAGTTAGAGTTTTGCACATGTAGCTCCAGTTGTGCTCACTGTCGTTTAGCAATCGAAAAAAACTATAAATGTTTCCAAACTGTTGTGAAAACTTGTGACTTTGAGTGTGTGTGTGTGTGTGTGTGTGTGTGTGTGTGTGTGTGTGTGTGTGTGTGTGTGTGTCTGTGTGTGTGTGTGTAAATAAAAATTAGGGGAAGTGAAACTAGATAGATGACTAGTTCTCAAACCTTGTGAAGAGTAATCACAAAAACAGAGTTTGCTTGTGCCAGTGACAGAGGGAAAAGGTTGGGGCTTTTGAACCAGTTGAACCAATCATATTGAAGGTGACATGTTAGTCACTATAATCTTATTTGTTGTCTTGATTCTATAAAAACTGTTGTATCAAACATGTTATCTAGTGGGATTCTCAATGGAATGTGTCTGAGATCCTCCGGCCTTGCTTCTTGGGAGAGATTTCCTGAGAACTGCTCGGGAAGATGATTAAAGCCGTGATTAAAGCATTTAAAGGACATTTGCTGAAGTCTGTTTGTCGATCATTCCTGCACAGGAAGTAAGCTAGTTTAGGGGAACAAGTTAGTTAGGTTACTATTATTGAACTGGGACATCGATTTATAGACGAGACCCAGATAGTTAGGTTTAGGGAAAAATCTTCCACACTGCTTATCTTTGTGTTGATTTTTTTGTTGTCCGGTTTGTTAACAGTTTTTGTTAGTTTAGTTTGAGGGCCGTGTGTGATCCGTTATTTGGAGGCATGTCGGCCGAGCAAACACAGGGTTTGAGTTCACTCACGAGACGCCATGCGATTAAGGTGGTGTCTGCGGTGAGCGTCGAGGAACGTTGTTTGGCCGTTGGGGAAGTGGGACACGCTAGCGTTTTGTCCGCTTCTAGAATGAACAATGCAACAGTGTTTTTTCTGGATAGTGAAGACAAGGCAAATGAGTTAGTAGAGCGGGGAATTGTTATTGATGGCGATATTTATTTCAGTTCTCCCACTCGCCTTACCAGCGAAAAAAGGTTATTCTATCTAATGTACCACCTTTTGTTAGTGATGGATTTCTAACGCAAGCTTTGACACGCTATGGAAAGTTGGTGTCCCCAATAAACAAGATTCCAATTAGTAGCGAGTCGCCTTTATTGAAACATATTGCTTCTTTGAGGTGCTTTGTGTACATGATTATTCCGGATGATGCGATCTAGATCTGACACTGAATTTTCACCGAATTGACGATTTTAGCTATGCTATTTTCATCACTACTGGAAATGTCAGATGCTTTGGATGTGGTAATAAAAGGCATTTAATTTGGAATTGTCCGAACAAAAATACTGAGGGACAGGAAGGAAAAGAAAATGGAACAGTTGAACAAGTGACGAAAAAGATGTAAATGCATTTTCATACGAGTCTTTTAAATGATAAATTTTTATTTATTTTTTATTTGGAAGGTATTTAAGGAGAAGAAATATTCCTTTAAATCTATACAACAATGGTGGTTTGTTGCACCTTGTTCATTATATGGCAAGGTGCCGATAAAACAATTTACGCAACAATATACTCAGATATCACAAAAGAATTGAATCGTTCTTTAGATATGCTTGAATAAGAATTGATGGATTTACAAAAGTCTTTTCAAACCTCAAGTGATAGTAATTTAAGGGAAACCCTTTAAAAGATAAAAGCTGAACTTAAAGAGCTGTTAGAGCATAAAGCACAAGGAGCATAAGTTGTAATATTGATCAGATTCACCTTACAAATATTTCTATGGTCATAAGAAGAAAAATGGGCAAAAACGTTTAATCCATGCTCTGCCTTCTGAGGATGGGAATTTGTTATCTAATCCCAGACAGATGCGTGAGGTAACAATGCGGTTTTATCAGACCCTTTACTGAAGTGAACTTGACCCAAAAAAGAGGGAATAATCTCCTTTCCTAGAGGATCTACCCAAGATCTCAGAAGACTCCAATGAAGAACTGGGATGTGGCCTAACTCTGGGAGAGCTCTATAAGACACTCCGAGATATGGAGTCTGGGAAAGCTTCGGGTGTGGATGGGCTTCTAGTGGATTTTCTGAAAGCTTCCTGGTCGGATATGGGAGTTGATCTGCTAGAGGTGTTCGATGACAGCTTGCTGAACAGTTGAGCTGCCAAAGGGCAGTGGTTACTCTTCTTCCCGAAAGAAGGAGATCTCACTGAGATTAAGAACTGGAGGCAGCATCACTTCTGTGTAGTGATTATAAATGACTTTCTTAAAGGACAATTCCGGTGAAAAATGAACCTAGGGGTAATTAACACATGGTTACCGAGTCGATTGTTCCCTGGGATGCGTTTTCATGATAATCGAATGTAAAGAGTTTTATCTCTAAAAACAGATTACCTCATAACACTAGTATATGGGGCATAGTGTAAGTAAAAAAAAGTTTGTGCGTTCGTGGCTCGACTAGTCGAGACTGTTTTCCAAGATGCCTGCTGTCTGTAAACGCGTAATGTACTGTCTTTATAAAGTATCTTCTTATTAAACTGTCTGTACACTTACAAAGTTCTCAATGCTTCGGTTTGCATGTAGGGACTCTCATTATGCTACCATGTTAGTGTGAGGCTATTTTGAGCCTTGTTAGTGGTATGAACTAGCGATTTACTTTTACTTACACACTGAAAAAAATGTGGAGTGACATTTACTTAAAAAAAGCTAGGCAACTTTTTCCACACAGAAAGTGCTTGTAATCTTTACTCGGGCTATTTCAATTAGTAATTAATTGTAAAAGTAATTAAATTGAACAAATCATAATTGAGTAATAATTAATCAAATTAATTCCTTAAAAGTTAACCATTTAAAATGAGTAAAATTTACAAAATATCTTTTATTGCCAACATTGAAGACACTTGGTGTTAACAAGCAGAATCACTGAAGGAGAAAACCATAATTAAAGTCACCATTGTGGAGATCAGTGTGTGTTTTAGTTGGGCTCTTGACCCTTAAATTATTAACTTTAAGTTTTGTTTGGCTGCTGTACATGAGTTATACATGTTAATTACCCCTAGGTTCATTTTTCACCGGAATTGTCCTTTAAACTTTAGCTAATAGATTGACTAAAGTAATAGGACAGGTGATCCATCTAGAACAATCTTATTGCGTACCAAACAGGTCAATCTTTGACAATATTTCCTTAATTAGAGATATTATATAGGCTTCCAAATTATTTAATATCAATTGTGGTGTGTTGTATTTAGAGCAAGAGAAAGCGTTTGATCAGGTTTAGCATGCTTATCTATGGAATGTTTTAGAAGCTTTTGTTTTTAATGAGAAGTTTTCAAACATGTGACATTGAGATACATTTTTAAGTTTAATAGTGTCGTATGTGGACTTTTTTTAGGCAAGCTTCATTGAATTTCCGCAGAGTATTTTATTTTTTCCCAACAAAGAAGTGGGCCACGTAGTGCTTCATCTCCAGAGCAAGAGAACATCTCTTTTTATAATGGACCCTAAGTGCTTGTGTAGCAGCGGCAGTAATGTAATTCGACTACGCCACCCCGAGATCTAACCCGGGGAACTGTATGTAACCTCCAAGGTTTCTATAAACTTAGGCCATCAGGTTCGGGCATTGAACAAACAGAGAAGTGATTCCATACAAAAAGATACAAATTGTATTAATCAAATTCACAGCAAATTCACAGCAAAAAGTAATAAACACTCTGAAAGCTGACGTCAGCACATTTCTAAATCACTGTACTCTGGGGGAGAATTAATAGTATATCACAGCATATCTAAATTTACAATCCAATGGATTTAGCAATTCATATTCATCAATAAAACACAATAATAAATAACACATGAGATGGGTGAGTCAGTGTACTGACAAAGAATCTCTCACACACGCACACTCACAAGACTGAGCTTGAGGCTTACTGGTGGGCGTCCAGCGACTCGGCCGTCGGGCATAAATATCCAGATAATCCACCCCAATGCATGTGCGCAACCACACAACCAGCACAGCAATAATCACACTGTGAGGGTACCCACACTACACACCAAAGAGAGCCCACGACCTCGAGCGCGCCGTCCCCACCGTCAGCACTCAGCTCCTCAAACATATAACAAGGACAGAATAAACAAAATTAACTACAGATCATAATTTCAAACCAGAAATCAGACTAACACCACAATGACAAAAACAAACTAGCTTTACCAACAACAGCAATACTGATAAAGTAGACAAACAACAAAGGAAATTAAATCCTGTTACAAAACACAGTAATGCTGATCAATGAAAATAAACTAACTAAGGAGAAAAATAACATGTTATAATAACAATAATGCTAATAAATAAACTAAACAAAAAGCCAATGAAATAACTTCGCAAACACAAAACACTGGTAAATAAATAAACAAAAGAGGGCAAATGAAGTAACTTTGCAAACACAAAACACTGGTTGTTCCGTTTTCTTCCCACGGAAAGGGCAACCCAGTGTACAAAGAGGATATTACTCGGTATTCCACATTTGTTTGTTTATTTCAAAAAGGATAACCAGGTAATAAACCTGAAATAACAAGAAATGCAACGTTTCAATTTCCATGTGCATACTACAACCAGCCCCAGTTCTTTACCTCAACAGCCCAATAACAATAAGCAACACTAAATAACATTAATCAAATACAAATAGAAAATAATATTAATATACTATAAAAATAATAATAATAATAGTTTCATAATTTAAACGTACACAATTCACACTTTAAACATTATGCATCATACTCAAGTCCTACCACAACTCTATGCAAAATGCATACAATCCTTTCTGTAAGCAGGAAACTACAGCTCCCAAAATGCCCCGCGGCAAACCAGGAAGTCCGCGATTCCTACTTCATCAAACATTATAAAACGAAATAAAGTAAATACAAATGAATACGTATAGTAATGTTATGAATCAAAATGTTAATCCCACGGCTTCGCCACTTCGCCAGTTTATAATTTATACAGCGCATAGCGTTATCTCTATCAGTAAACTAATCTGCTTTGATCTACCGGAGAATAGCGAAATAGCGTTATTTTTAACGTGCAACGGACAGGGTTCGAATTACAAAGTGGCTTTCGGGGGAGCCCTATTTTCCGATCCTCCCTGACTGATTTTGACGCTTTTGGTGCATGTTCGGGCATTTAAAACAATAGTTTTACAGTAAACAATACAGAACGTACTTGGTTACTTACGTAACCTCTGTTCCCTTACCTCGGAGATAAGGGAACGAGTACTGCGTTGCCTTGCCGTGCTATTTCTCTCACGTCAGGTGTTTTCGCTTCAGTCGATTAGATCTGTCATATGGCGAGTTTTCTCTGTATTTATACTCTTCTATTTGGCGCGCAGAGTCTGGCAGGTCGCCAAGCGCTCCTATTGGATCGCGTGCTTCTGCTTTCTCGCCATTGGTTTGTGCAGTTGCCTCAGCACAGCCCATCAGCGCGCTCGCGCGAGCTCTGATGCTCTCGCCTGTGCTGCTGCAATACGTTTTAAAATAAAGGCTTCAATATTCTCGAGAAAAGGAGTTTTCCCTTGTACAGAATGTACAAAAAATGTACAGAAAATCAAAATCTATATGCGACACAAAAAAATGGACAGTGTTTTAGAGCTCCCCCTAAATGTCTCAAAGTAGGCTTTCAGGGGAGCCCAGGTCCTTTTCAGGGGAGCCGAGCTCCCCTTAGCTCCCCCGTAATTCGAACCCTGGCAACGGACATAAACACAGTACAACAGCATAGCATGGCGACAGCAGACAACATAAAGCATACATCATTAAAGTAGACAAGAATACATTTGAGATTAAGAGAGCTTACCAAGTGGCTGCACACCGGGTTGAAAGTTACTACAAACTGAATGAATCTCACGCTTCCTTTTCACGTATACCATTCACATGTGCTCACAGCACACTCCTCTCTTAAAGAGGCACTACACTATTGTGCTGCTAAAGTGTTACTTGCAACATTGGTAGCTCTAGTTTGAAGTAAATTTAAACATTAAACATTTAATTAAACATGTAAATAACAAAACTTCACAAGTGACAAAACTTCACAGAAAACACAACACCTCCCACTTAAGTTCCTGATCTTATAATCCAGGGAACTTACCAAAATCACTCAAATGACCCCTCTTAATGACACCCTCTTTATTTTTCCCTTTCCACAAATCATACATGTTTATACGCATATATATATATATATATATATATATATATATATATATATATATATATATATATATTTTTTAACCACAGCTTTGCACAATGTCTATATATAAGTGTCTGATGAAGGCACGACCAATGGAAGAGCAGCAGCTTAGTCCAATGTCCAAATCAATCACATCCCTATGGCAGGTGTGTGGTGTACTGCCCGGGTATGCGAGGTATGGGATGTGCATGCTCTAACTTCTTCATGTATGTGCAAAGTGATGGGCATGGTGGCAGCGCTAGGCTTGCACCAACCAGCCAACAAGGGTTAGGGCGGTGACAAGGTGAAAGGGGTTTGGACAGTAAATGAGATGGGTTTGGGCCAGGGGGATAGGGCAGTGTGCAAAATGAGAGGGGTTCAGGAAGAGGCGGGTGTCAAGGTGGCTGGGGTGGATGAGTTTCGTCCACCGGGAGAAGGACCACCAGTCTTCTCACATCTCTTCTAATAACTGTCATGGGCAGTGAAGAACTCCTCTTCTTTCGGCCATCCACCAAGGAAACAGGAAGGCCAGTACATGTTACAATGTCAGCATCCCTGACAATTCCTTTACTGTCAGGATAAACTGTCAAAATCCGGCCCAGACGAAACTGACCTCTCAAAGCATTTGGGTCAGCAATCCAGACAAGGTCGCCGACTTTGACGTTCCTCTCTGTCCGGTGCCACTTATGTCGAATGAACAGATTTGGACCAGCTAGTTCCCTCCACTTTGCCCAGAACCGGTCAACTCCGATTTGAATAGCCCTTAGACGACGCCAGGGATGGGTCTCTAGGTCAAGCCCGCTGGTGTCTCCTCCAAGCGATGCTCGACCCAGTATGAGGGAGTTGGGTGTTAAGTACTCGACCGAATCCTCCTGTTCTTGCGCTCTGGCATCGATTGGGCGTTCATTTGTCAGGTTGGCTGCCTGATAGAACAGAGTTTGAGCTCCCCCCATGTGAGAGATCCTGTAGCTCCTCCGAGGCTCATGAGCGCCCTCTTCAAAAGCTTCACAGCAGCCTCCGCAGCTCCATTCCTGTGGGGTGCATCTGCTGGGTGAAAATCCCACTTCCACTCAGTCCCGTTCTTAGCGGCTACATCTTCTATGGACGTAGCCTGCAGGCAAGCCAGATGTTTATGCAGCTCACACAGAGCCGATAAACATCTGCCTCTGTCAGACCATAGTTTCCTTGGATGCCCCCTCAGAGCAACAAAGCGGGAGTATGCTTGGAGGAAGCTTTCTGCCGACTGGTCATCGGTGAGGTCCGCATGGACGGCTCTCGAGGACATACAACAGAAAACAATGCCCCAGACCTTCTTGCTTGTCCTTCTTTTAACAGCGTCCATCACCTCAAAGGGACCAAAAAGGTCGAGGGTTGTATACTCGAATGGGCTTGCTCTTTTGGTACGCTCTTGAGGGAGATCACTCATTACTTGCTGGCACATCTTGGCTCTTTGCTTTCTGCAGGTGACACAGTTCTTCAGCACCTTCTTAACTATTCTTCGTCCCTGTATGATCCAGGCTTTCCCTCTTGTCCGTAGAAGGGTTGAGGCAACACCTTCATGGTTTTCTTCATGTGCCTCCCTGGCCAATAGGGTTGCAAGCCACGACTGGCATGGGATTAGCGGTACAGCCACTCTATCTTCATTCCAGCGTTGGATTCTCCCTCCGCAAAGCAGAAGTCCTGTCTTTTCCTCCTTCTGAACAACCAGGCGATCCAGGGTTGTGTCCCGGAACTCGACACCATCTTGAGCTGCAAGAGCTAGATCTTTGAAAGCTGTTGCTCTTTCTTCCACAGACAGGTATGGTCTTGCCTCCCACTTTGACCGAACTGGGGCCTGGCTGTTACCCAGCCAGATTTCTACTGCTTGTCTCATCCAGGCGATGGTCCCGCATAACCGTGCCAGTGAACTGAACCTTCGGGGGTCCACAAGGCGCACAAGCGCAACACTGGTTGAGCCTAACCATTTCCTGGGCTGGGCTCCTGCTGTGACCAGTGCCGAAAACGCCTTCCTCCGAAGTCCCCCTATCTCTTCAACAACAGAGGGGTTGATCTCTCTGGCAGTTTTCACAGGCCAATCTGATTCAGGCAACTTCAAAAATTCTGGGCCTTCCTGCCAGACTGATCCTTCAGCAAGCTCCTCAGGGGATGCTCCCCTTGTGATGAGATCGGCGACGTTCTGTCTTCCTTCGACCCACCTCCAGCTATCTACTGATCCGGCCTTTTGGATTTCACCAATCCGGTTTGCAAAAAATGTCTGATAGCCATAGCTATCCTTCTGGATAGCTCCCAGGATTGTCTGACTATCGACAAAATGGATCCACTGATCAATCTTGATGTAACAGTGCTTCTCGAAGTATGTCTTCAGGCGGGATGCAAAGACAGCCCCGCACAGCTCTGCTTTAATGACATCACCTTTCTGGTCTAAAGGGGTGAGCTTGGCCTTAGACTCAACCAGCTTCACTACGACTCCATCTTCTGTCTGCCACCGTAGGTAAAGAACGGCCCCGTAGGAAGCTTCACTACCATCAGAAAACGTGATCCCCATCGGGTGACCTATGGCTCCAAGGGGTGTGAGACTCCTGTCGAATCTGAGTTGGCCAAGCCTCACATATTGCTCAAAGAGTTTTATTGCAGCCTCTCGAAGACGTGGTGAAAGAGGATCGTCCCAGGTGTCCTTGGAGGAATGGTCTCTTCCTGCTTCCTGAAAGGACTCTCTTATGAGCATCGCTCCTCGTTGCTTGGCAGGTGAGGCCAGGCCAATGGGGTCATAGAACCCTGCAATCTGACTCAGCAGCATGCGTCGGGTGAGAGGGTCGGGAGTGCTGCCTCTGATCTCATCCTCTCGTAGATCCAGACCTGTCCTCATCTTTCCTCGCCTCCTTGAAAAGTTCACCGACGTCAGCACACGGAGTTTGTCAGATTCGGGTTCATATCCCAATCCCAATGCCTTATTCTCCTCGTCCCGCATCTGGTTGGGGAGTATCAGGGTCTTGGGTTCTGTTGACCTGACTAGCTGGGGTCAGTGGGTTTTCCACTCCTCCCACTTTGGCCTGTCAGGATCCAGGGCTTGAGTGAGAAGCCACCTGCTTTTAGGATCTCTTCTACTCCTTCGGTCATCCTGATCAGAGTTTGGAGATCATCATGCGATGTCAAGATGTCATCCAAATAACAATCCTCTGTCAGGATCCGGCGCTCTTCAACCATAGATGTAAACTGAGGCAGGTTTGCCATCTCTCTCATGGTAACCTGAGCGATGCATCCGGCAGGCTTGTCGCCGATGTTGACCCTGACGACGGCAAACACACCGATTTCATCTTCGGGGTTATCCCTCCAAAGGAATCGATGGAGGTGGACCTCCTCGTCTTTCAGCCACACTGAATTATACATTTTTTTAACATCGCCAAGGGCAGCATACAATCTCGTTCTGAATCTCAGCAAAACACCTCGGATTGGGTTGAGGACATCAGGGCCTTTGTGCAGGAGGTTGTTTAGGCTCAACCCTCTAAACTCCTGGCTACTGTTCCAGACTATCCTCACTGGCGTTGAGCTAGAATGAGGATTTGGGGCAACCAAATGGCTGATGTACCAGATTGGGCCGTTCCAGCCCTCGATCTTTTCCTTTGTGAACTCGATGGCTGCTCCTCTTGATACCATCTCGCGGATCTGCTCTCCATATGCTGCTTTCCACACAGGGTCTCTAGCCAGCCGAGCCTCGGTGTTCAGGAAGGTTGCTTCCACTGCTCGGCGGTTATCTGGCAGAATCGCTGGGCTTACTTTCCATGGGTAGGCCGCATCCCAGTGTGGGGCGTCGCTGTGTTTGTCCGCTAGCACATAAAAGAGGCAGTCCTTTATCTTTTCTAAGTCCCTTTCTTCTCCAAGGGTCATCTCTCCCGGAGGACACTTGCTGCACTTGCAGCTCCCGCATTTCGGGTCACACGCTGCTCCAATACTATCCCACTTGAACCAATCAAACACCTCCTTATTCGTAGCAATGGTGCTGCTGAGGGTCACTTCTTCCATCCTCATTGGGTTCTCACTCAGGTCTTTGGTGTCTACAACAACCTCCTTATACACCGTTGAGGATGTTCTCATAGACCTTGCAAAGTGAGTTTCAGACTGATGCAGCGTTAGGTCGACTACCTCGAAGAGGTCAGGGTGAGTACCACCAACAGTTTTGCCCAATGGGCCGTCCCAGAGGACTAGATCTCCCTCCAACTTGAACGGCTGTGGAACTAGACGACCTTCCCTGTGGCTGATCAAAAGATCGATGTTCTCAGGGCGGACCAGCTCTTCAATAGCGACGTCAGGAAAGATCTTTTGCAGTTGTTGCGGAGTGACAGGCTGACTTATCTCCGCAATACTCTCCAAGCCGTAGCAGAGCAGTTTATGTTCCATTACCGTCCCCTTGGTGGTCTTCACTCTTAGTCGCAGGGAATACCAGCTGGCCTGAGTTAGTTGTCACTTCCAGTAACATCATTATAACTGGGTACTCTCAGTCCACCTCCAGCAGTGCAGATCGTGGTTGAGGCTTTATTGGAAAATGCCTTCCTAAATTCTGCTCTTAATTCCGGAGTGACTTTCGCCAGGAGCTCTTCTCGCTTGCTGGTCAGTCTGAGGCCTTTTCTCTCCACCCTTTTGGTACCTTGCACCTCTCTGCCAGCGTCTTTCTCTTGAGCGATGGACTTGGGGCAGAGCAGATAGTGGTGAGGCTCTTCTTTGCGGCAGTCCATTTTACTGCAGAGGAACTTCGGGTTGCAACGGCCATCCTTTAGGTGGAGGCACAGGCAACGATTGCAAATCCCATGGGTATTTAGATGGGTCTTTCTCCTCTGGAGATCCATCTCCCTGAAGGTTTTGTAAGCAAATAGCCTGCCAGCGTGAGTCTCATCAGCACAGGCAGTGCACGAGCCCAAACGTAGCTTCGACTGAGCCTCTCTACGGCCTGAGGTAGCTTTGGAGAATGCTTTCTTGACTCCTCTTTCTAGTTTGTCTGCCGGGCCTTTCACTGAGGAGCTTCCCTCCCTAGGGCTTACCTCCAGCTGATCCAGCTCCTCCAGGATTGCCTCCTGCTTCTTCAGGAAGCACAGTAAGCAGTCAAAATGATTATGTGGAGCAAACCCATTCACAGCCTCAGTCTTGTGTGCAATCCATTTCTCCTTCAGAGAGTTTGGTAGCTTGCTTTCAAGGGACTGCGCTACCCAACGGTTCCTTATAACATCTTCTTCTCCCAGGATCACAAGGTTACTAAGGGCCCGCTCCACTGCTTGGATCAGCTCAATTGCTTTCCTAGGGTTGTCACCCTTTACAGGGGGTAGGCCCTGAACCTCCTCAGATATCTTCAGGACGATTTTCGCCTTGTTCCCGAAACGGTTGTCGAGGCGCCTGAACATTTCATCCGCCGACGCACAGCTGGACAGAACCAAGTCTTTCTTAACCCTGTCGCTGAGACTTGCCAGGAGGTGGAACCTTGTAACACCAGCCGTTCTCTGTGGGTTTCCCAGCTGTTCCAGCTCTTCCCACTCAGCCTTCCACCGATAGTAGTCGGTCATGTCTCCCGAGAACGTGGGCAGGCGTGTTCTTTCAAGACTGATCTGTGGTCTGAAGCCGTATGCTCCGGGATGCAGGCCAGAGATGCTTTGTGGTGGTGCATATGGAAACGCAGCTGCTCCAGTACTGGATACAGGTGTTAAACTGGGGATTTGAGGCTGCGTGCCAGCTCTAGTGGGCCCCTCTTCGGACTCGCTATACTCTTCGTTAGCACCTGCTTCTTCAACCTCTTCTCCTCCGTCGACCTCTTCTGTCCGATTCAACTTTTGCCAGCTCCGCACCCAGTCATGCAGTTTGTTGACCAGCTTGTATAGCTGCTGCTTATACACTGTTGTCTTGGCTCCAGGGACAAGACCTTCCCATTCAAGCACCTTCTGCTCAAGCATTTTGATTCTCTCCACCAGGCCCTCTCTCAGGACTTGAAAGTCTTCATCTGCCAACTCCTTCAGATCAGTGTTCTCCACTTCAGCACATTTCTCCTCTGCACCATCGGCGTACAATTTAAGGTCAACATAGGCGAATTTGGACCATAACGTCTCTTTAGCGAGCCGGAGCGTTTCTGTATAGGTGGCAAGGCACGTCGCCATTTTCTCCTCTACATGAGCCGCTTCTTTTTCTACTTTTTCTTCCTCACTTTCCACTTCTCCTAGAGCATCAACATATTCGAGTCCAGTGTCGTGCAGCTTTCCAAAGTCCACACCAAGTGCTCTGATCTCGTCGATGAGCACCTTTTTTTCTAGGAGGTCTACAGTGAGGAACAACTTTTTGGCTCTCTTGCTGAAAGAGCTCTGTGCTGTTGAGCGCTTTCCTTTTAGGGACACTAATTCTGCCAAATCCATCTTCCTTTCTCTGCACTGACCAAGGCGCTATTGACAGAGGGGTCTTTTTGGCCTATTCCTCTTCCCTTGGTGCTCCTTCACTGGTCAATGCTGATATGGCAGTGGCAGACTTGGCTTAACGCTCTTGGGCCGTTGGTTTATTACTGTTCCGTTTTCTTCCCACGGAAAGGGCAACCCAGTGTACAAAGAGGATATTACTCGGTATTCCACATTTGTTTGTTTATTTCAAAAAGGATAACCAGGTAATAAACCTGAAATAACAAGAAATGCAACGTTTCAATTTCCATGTGCATACTACAACCAGCCCCAGTTCTTTACCTCAACAGCCCAATAACAATAAGCAACACTAAATAACATTAATTAAATACAAATAGAAAATAATATTAATATACTATAATAATAATAATAATAATAATAATAGTTTCATAATTTAAACGTACACAATTCACACTTTAAACATTATGCATCATACTCAAGTCCTACCACAACTCTATGCAAAATGCATACAATCCTTTCTGTAAGCAGGAAACTACAGCTCCCAAAATGCCCCGCGGCAAACCAGGAAGTCCGCGATTCCTACTTCATCAAACATTATAAAACGAAATAAAGTAAATACAAATGAATACGTATAGTAATGTTATGAATCAAAATGTTAATCCCACGGCTTCGCCACTTCGCCAGTTTATAATTTATACAGCGCATAGCGTTATCTCTATCAGTAAACTAATCTGCTTTGATCTACCGGAGAATAGCGAAATAGCGTTATTTTTTACGTGCAACGGACATAAACACAGTACAACAGCATAGCATGGCGACAGCAGACAACATAAAGCATACATCATTAAAGTAGACAAGAAAACATTTGAGATTAAGAGAGCTTACCAAGTGGCTGCACACCGGGTTGAAAGTTACTACAAACTGAATGAATCTCACGCTTCCTTTTCACGTAGTAAATACCGGTCACATGTGCTCACAGCACACTCCTCTCTTAAAGAGGCACTACACTATTGTGCTGCTAAAGTGTTACTTGCAACATTGGTAGCTCTAGTTTAAAGTAAATTTAAACATTAAACATTTAATTAAACATGTAAATAACAAAACTTCACAAATGACAAAACTTCACAGAAAACACAACACTGGTAAATAAATAAACAAAAAAGGGGCGAATGAAATAACTTCACAAAAACAGAATACTGGTAATTGAATAAACTAAACAAAAAGAACAAGTGAAATAACGTTGCAAAAACAGTAAGACTGATAAATGAAATAAACAAACAAGACAAACGAAATAATCGTTAAGAAACAAGGACACACAACCCACTCAAACAATCACAATTAACGTAAATCACGTAACAAACATTCATCCGTGGATAACTGAATGAGGGCAGATACTCAGTCGGCCACACAAGTGGCCAATGAGGCGATTTCTTTGGAAGATGAACTCAGTCCATTAACTCGGACTCGGCGAAGCAAAGTTCTGCACTTAGAAGAGACGTGCATTCACAGCACAAAACAAAGCAGCAGTTGCCCCAAGGCAGGCCGCAAATGCTTCCTTGCGATGGTAGCTATCCCTTAAAACACACAATAATAGTTATATTAAACTACCACCCAAATAAGGCAACCACATAGCCCGAACGCAAAACTACTTACCTGAACCACAGCACGCTGACACA